>NW_024426552.1:83914343-84041163 GCF_017311325.1 Ursus maritimus
TGCTGTTTTAGGATGGAATGTTCTGAATTTATCTGTTAGATCCATCTGGTCCAATGTGTCATTCAAAGTCACTGTTTCCTTGTTGATTTTCTGTTTAGATGATCTATCCATTAATGTAAGTGGGGTATTAAAGTCCCCTTTAATTATTGTATTGCTACCGATTACTTTCTTTATGTTTTGATTAGCTGCTTTATGTATTTGGGTGCTCCCATTTTGGGTATATAAATATTTATGATTGTTGTGTTTTCTTGTTGGGTTGCTCTTTTTATGATTATATAGTGTCTTTCTTTGTCTCTTGTTAAAGTCTTTTTTTTTTTTTTTTAAGTCTATTTGGTCTGAGTGCTACAGGGTAACAATACTTCTATCTTTTCACTTCCACTTGCATGATAAATGCTTTTCCATCCCTTCGTTTTCAATCTACATGTGTCTTTAGGTCTGAAATGAGTCTCTTGTAGGCAGCATATAGATGGGTCCTGTTTTTTATTCATTCCATCGCCCTGTGTCTTGACTGTAGTATGTAGTACATTTACATTCAAAGTAATTATTGATGGGTATGTACTTATTGCCATTTTGTTACTTGTTTTGTGGTAGTTTTTGTAGTTCTTTTCTGTTCCTTTCTTCTCTTGCTCTCTTTTCTCACAGTGTGCTGGCTTTCTTTGGTGATATACTTGGATTCCTTTCTCTTTGTTTTTTTGCATATCAATGACTAGTTTTTGATTTGTGGTTACTATTGGGTTTACATATAGTATCTTATGTATATAGTAGTCTATTTTAAGTTGATGGTTGCTTAAGTTTGAACACATTCTTTACTTCTCTCCCTCCCATGTTTTAGGTATATGGTATCATACTTTACATCCTTTTATTTTGTTTATCCTTTGACTGATTTTTATAGATATACTTAATTTTACTACTTTTATACTTTTCTTACTCCTATTTATGGTCTTTCTTTCCCTCTCAAAGACCCCCCTTTAACATTTCTTGTAGGGCTGGTTTAGTGGTCATGAATTCCCTAAACTTTTGTTTGTCTGGGGTACTCATTATCTCTCATTCTATTCTGAATGATAGCCTTGCTGGATGGAGTATTCTTGGCTTCTGGTTTTCCCCTCCCCCCCAGCATTTTGTATCTATCATGGGACTCTCTTCTGGCCTGCAAAGTTTCTGCTGAAAATTCAGCTGATAGCCTTATGGGGTTTCCCTTATGTAACTGTTTTCTTGGCTCTTGCTGCTTTTAAAATTCTCTCTTGATCACTACTTTTTGCCATTTTAATTACTATATGTCTTGGTGTAGACCTTCTTGTGTTGATTGTGTTGGGGGTTCCCTGCGTCTTCTGGATCTGGATTTCTGATTTCGTCCTCAGATTTGGGAAGGTGTTAGCTATTATTTTTTCAAATAAATTTTTCTGTCCCCTTTTTTCTCTTCTGCTTTAGGATCCCTATAATGCAAATGTTGTTATGCTTGATGATATTGCTGATTTCCCTAAATCTATTTTCATTTTTAAATGTTTTTTTCTTTCTCATGTTCAGCTTGGTTGCTTTCCATTACTCTGTTCTCCAGATCACTGACCCATTCTTTTGCTTCCTGTAGTCTACTATTTATTCATCTAGTATATTTTTAATTTTAATTATTGAACTCTTGGTTCAGAAAAGAACTATTGGGGGCGCCTGGGTGGCACAGCGGTTAAGCGTCTGCCTTCGGCTCAGGGCGTGATCCCGGCGTTATGGGATCGAGCCCCACATCAGGCTCCTCCGCTATGAGCCTGCTTCTTCCTCTCCCCTCCCCCTGCTTGTGTTCCCTCTCTCGCTGGCTGTCTCTATCTCTGTCAAATAAATAAATAAAATCTTAAAAAAAAAAAAAAAAGAAAAGAACTATTGGTTCTTTTTTTATGTTTCCTATCTTTTTGTTAAGGGTCTCACTGAGGTCTTCCACTCTTTTCTCAAGTCTAGGGAGTATCTTTATGACCATTACTTTAAATTATCAGGCATACTGTTTATCTCCATTTCCTTTATCTCTCTTGTGATCAGTCCTATTCTTTCATTTGGGACATATTCCTCTATTTCCTCATTTTGTCTACCTCTCTGTGTCTGTTTCTGTGTGCTTGAGAAGTTAACTAAGTCTTCTACTCTTGAAAGTAGTGGTGTTATGAAGAAGAGCTCCTGTGATGCCCTACAATGCAATGTTCCCTGCTCACCAGAGCCTCGTGCTTCAAGTGTGTCTCCTGTGTGTGTTGCATGCACCCTACTGTTGTGGCTGAGGTATGTTTGCCTTGTCAGTCCCGTCATCTACAATAGTTCTCTTTGCCTGTTGTGGGCAGGGCTTGGTTCCTTTGTTGTTAGTGTGCTAGTCTGGGGCTGCTTCGGGGTTGAGTTGAGTCAGAGGAGGAATTTGCCAGAGATGCAGTAACGCTGAACTGCAGGGTGCTTTCCCAGTGTTTCCCCCTGAGAGGCTTTCATTGGTGGCCAGGGCCTGCAGTCAGACCAGATGTTAGTCCCCAACCCATTGCTCGGACTGTAGTTGGACTGGTGTGTGTCATTATCTTTCTATATTGCTGGGGCATGAGTTGTTTTCCAGTGGTGCTGGTCCCTCTTGGCGCTGCTTGCACATTTCCCAGCTTATTCACCACTTTGGATGGGCTCTGGCCAAGAGTATATTGGAGGGGCAGATTCAGGTGTGGGGTGCCCAGTGCCAGCAAGGTCCATGCCAGTATGCTGTGGGAGGGGACTTGCAGCTACCCAGAATTCCTGCTGAGGCTGGCCAGTTTGGAGGGAACAGATCTGCAGAAATGTCCAGGGGCAGGGTGTGCTGTTATCAAACTAGATGCAGGGTTTTGGTACTGCACTGGTCCCCACAGGTGACTGTATATCTAGGCTGGGGGATCAGAGACGAAAATAGTGCCTGACAGTTCTTTTGTTCTTGGAGAAGTCTTCCAGTGATCCCTTCCCCTCTAGCATGTGCTCTCAGATTAGTAAATAAATCTTCCCTGTACCCTAGGCATTTTTCAAAATGCTACTTCTATGCTATATCTCAGTGGGGCTGTTTGTTGTGCTATCTCTAAGAGTGAGGACTCAGTTTCCTATTGTCCTCCTGACTCTGAGCCAAGCCTGCTGACTTTTAAAATTTCAGGGGTTAAGCTCCACGGATTGTAAGACTTTGCAAAATTAGGCCCTTCTGATTTACAAAGCCAAATGTTATACGGATTTGTCCTCACTGTATGGGTTCCCCTGTGCCCAGGGTGCCTAGTGTGTCTGTTTCTTTCCTCTCTCCACATCCACAGTGTCCCTCCCTCATGGACAGTCTCAGAAGTCTGTTTAGCTTTGAATGCATCTCTGCCCTTCCTACCCTCTTCGATGTGGCTTCTTCTCTTTTAGCTGTGGAGTCTGTTCTGCCAGTCTTTGGATCATTGTTTAGGTTATTTACAGTGATGTGGGTGTTTTCTAGTGGTATCTGTGAGAGGAGGCGAGCTTAGGATCCACCTACCACTCTGCCGTCTTCCCCAGAAGTCCAAAAAGAAGCCTTAACAAGTTTAAGAAGACTGAATTTTACCAAGTATCCTTTCCGACCAAAATGGAACTAGAAATCAGTAGCAGAAAGAAAACTGGAAAATTCACAAATATGTAGAAATTAAAAACATACTCTTGAGTAATTATTGGATCAAAGAAGAAATAAATTATGAAATTAGAAAATACCTTGAGACAAATGAAAATGAAAACATGACATACGAAAAGTTACGGCCAAAAAAAAAAAAAAAAAGCAGTACCAAGAGGACAGTTCATAGCAATAAACAACTACAAAAAAGGGAGAAAGATCTCAGATAAAAAACCTAACTTTACACTTCAAAGAGCTAGAAATAGAAGAATAAACTGAGACCAAAGTTAGTACAAGGAAGGGAATAACAAAGATTAGAGCAGAAATAAATAGAAAATGAAGAAACAATCAAGACAAATCAATGAAACTTAAGAGTTGGTATAGTAAAAAGATTTTTTAAAAAAGACACAGAATTGACAAAACTTAGACTAAGAAAAAAAAGACTCAAATAAATAAAATCAGAAATAAAAGAAAACCTGTTAAAAATGTTGCCACAGAAATGAAAAAACAACAAAAAAAGAAGAGATGTTACAAATTTTGCCACAGAAATCATGAGACTAAATGAACAATTATATGCCACAAAATGGACAATCTAGGAGAAATGGATAAATTCCTAGAAATACACAAACTACCAATATTAAATCATGAAAACAGAGAAAGTCTGAGCAGCCCCATAACTAATATGGAGATTAAATCAGTAACCAAAAATCTCTCAACATAGAAAAACCCAGACCCGATGATTTCTTCCAAAGATTTAAGGAAGAATTAACAACAATACTCTGAAACTTTTCCAAAAAATTGAAGAGGAGGGAACAGCCCTAAACTCATTTTATAAGGCTAGCATTACTTCTGATACTCAACCAGACAAGGACACCACAAAAATAACACAGGTCAGTATTCTTGAATATAGATGCAAAATCCTCAATAAAATGCTAGAAAACGGAATCCAGTGGCACATTAAAAAGAAAATACACCATGACCAAGTGGGATTTTATCTCTGGGATGCAAGCATGTTTCAACTTATGAAAATCAATCAATGTGATATACCACATTAATACACTAAGGGATAAAATCACATGACCATCTCGGGGCACCTGGATGGCTCAGTAGGTTAAGCATCTGCCTTTGGCTCAGGTCAAGATCCCAGGGTCCTGGGTTTGAACCTGAATTGGGCTCCCTGCTCAGTGGGAGTCTCTTTCTCCTCCCCCTCCTGTCCCTTCCCCTGCTCCTGCTCTCTCTTTCGTTCACTTTCTCTCTCTCAAATAAATAAAATCTTTTAAAAAAAGATACAGAAAAAGCATTTGTCAAAATTCAACACTTTTCATTATATCAACTTTCAACAAACTAGAAATAGAAGGAAAATGCCTTGGGGCGCCTGGGTAGCGCAGTCGTTAAAGCGTCTGCCTTCGGCTCAGGGCGTGATCCTGGCGTACCGGGATCGAGTCCCACATCAGGCTCCTCTGCTATGAGCCTGCTTCTTCCTCTCCCACTCCCCCTGCTGTGTTCCCTCTCTCGCTGGCTGTCTCTCTCTTGTCAAATAAATAAATAAAATCTTTAAAAAAAAAAAAAAAAAAAGAAGGAAAATGCCTTAACAAAAATAAGGGCATGTATGAAAAACTTAACAGTTGAGATCATACTCCATGGTGAATACTGAAAGTTTTTCTTCTAGGATTAGGAACAAGGCAAAGTTGTCCATTCTCATTTCTATTCAATTTAATACCAATCATAGTCCTCGCCAGGACAATTAGACAAGAAAAAGAAAAGTTACCTAAATCAGAAGGGAAGAAATAAAATTGTCTGTTTGCAGAGAACATGGTCTTATATGTAGAGAGCCCCAAAGATTCTACCAAAAAACTGTTAGAACTAATAAACAAACTCAGTAAATTTGCAGATACAAAATCAACATGTGAAAATCAGTTGCATTTCTGTATACTAACAATGAACTATCTGAGAAAAAAATTAGAAAATACTTTCATTTATAATAATACCCCCAAAATCTAGTAATAAATTCCTTAAACTACTTAGGAATAAACTAGGATGATAGATGTGTATACTGAAAACTGCACAACATTGATTAAAGAAATTAAAGAAGGCACAAACAAATGGAAAGAAATCCTGTATTTAGGGATTGGAAAACTTATTATTGCCCAAATGTCCAAGCTACCTAAAGTGATCTATAGACTCAGTGCAATCCTTATCAGAGTCCTAATGACATTCTTTACAGAAATGGAAAAAAGAATTTTATAATTCATATGGAATCACAAAAGATCATGGATAGTCAAGTCCTGAAAGAAGAATAAAGCTGGAGGCATCACACCTGATTTCAAAATACATTGCAAAATACCTTGTAATATATATTACAACGTAGTTCACTAGCCAAAACAGTGTAGTACTGGTAGAAAGAGAGACTTACAGACCAGTGGAACAGAACTGAGAGCCCAGAAATAAATCCACATGTATGTGGTCAGCGTAACTTTGACAAGAGTGCCAAGAATACACAGTAAGGAAAGGACGGTCTATTCAACAAATGGTGCTGGAAAAACCGGGTATCCACATGAAAGGAATGAGATTGGGTCCTTATCTTACACCATGCACCAAATCAACTCAAACTGGCTAAAAGACTTGAGACCTGAAATTGTAAAACTCCCAGAAGAAAACAGGAGAAACAGGTCATGATGTTGGTTGTGGCAATGATTTAATGGACACGACGCTGACAGCACAGGCAACAATAACAAAGATAAGCAAGTGGGACTAAATCAAACCAAACAGTTTTGTACAGCAAAGGAAGGAACCAACAGAGGGGAAAGACAACCTATGGAATGGGTGAAAATATTTCAAACCGTGTATCTGGTAAGGGTTTAATATCCAAAATATGCAAGGAACTCCTACAATTCAATAGCAGAAAAACCCCAAAACCCAATTGAAGAAATAGGGTAAAGACTTTACTAGACACATTTCTCCAAAGAAGACATAAAAAAGACTAATGGCTGTATGAGAAAATGCTCAGTGTCACTAACCATTTCAGGGAAATGCAAATTGAAAGCACAATGAGATATCACTTCACATCTGTCAAGACAGCTATTTTCAAGCAAACAAAAGACAGCAAATGTTGGAGATGATATGCAAAAGTTGAAACCTTGCACACTGTTGGTGGAAATGCAAAATGGTGCAGTACCATGGGAAGCAACGTGGAGGTTCATGAAGAAATCAGAAATGCCACAACCATGTGGTCCAGCAACCTCATTTCTGGGTATTTATCCAAAAGAATTGCAATCAGGATCTTGAAGAGATAGCATAGAATGTTCACCGTAGTGTTACTCCCAATAGCCAAGATGTGGAAACAACCTATACGTGCACTGACAGAGGAGTGGATAAACGAAGTGTGGTACATACACACAATAGAATACTGTTCAACCTTAAAGGACATTCTGTAATATGCAGCAACATGGATGAACCTTGAGGACATTACGCTAAAGGAAATGAGCCCCTCACAGAAAGACAAACACTGCATGATTCTACTTATATGAGGTACCTAAAATAGCCACATTCATAGAATTGAAGTGTAAAATGGTGGTTGCAAGGGGCTAGAGGTAAAGGAAAAAAAGAGTTACTAATCAATGGGCATAAAGTTTCTGTTAAGCAAGATGAATAAATCTAGAGGTCTATCGTACCTATAGTCTGCAATAATGAATTATACCCTTAAAATTTTGTTAAAAGTGTAACATGTTAAGTGTTTTTACATCAATAAAATAAAAAAGAAACCAATTTTCTTCAGATACTTTTATGGTTCCATTTAAACCATTGATTCATTTAAAATTTATTTAGGTTTAAGTTTTGAAACAGTGACTTAACTGTATTACCTTTCCAAAAATTGATAGCTAGTTATCCCAGTGCTGTTTGTTATAGCTCTTATTTTTCCATTAATTTGAAATCCCATCTTTGTCAAAGATTTAGTGTGTCTCGACTTTGCCTTATTTCAGTTATTATTTTTTCCTATTTCTGTACTGGTGCTATGCTGGTTAATTGCTTTATCTTTAGTATCTGGGAGGGCCAGCCATCTCTATTATTTCTTTTCAAATTTCTCTTGAATAGATTTTTAGTTTATTCTTTCAGAGGAAGCTCAGAATTATATTGTCAGGTTCTCCAAAAGATTTTTTAAAAGTTTGATGGGAATTATATTAAATACATAGATTGTTTTACTGAGACTGCTTTACAATATTAAATCTTTTCATTCAGGGATGTGGTCTCTCTCTAATAAAATCTTTTATGTCCTTTGGTTAAATTTTGTTATTTTCTTCATAGAAATGGTATGCTTTTCTTTTTTTGCCACCGAGAAAGGTATTTTTTTTCCATTTTATTTTATAACTAGATATTGCTCGTATAAAAAAAGCCATAGCTTTTTTTTATAATAATTTTTATTATGTTATGTTAGTCACCATACAGTATATCCTTAGTTTTCGATGTAATGGTCCATGATTCATTATTTGTGTATAACACCCAGTGCACCATGCAATATGTGCCCTCCTTAATACCCATCACCTATCTCAGTACCCCACCCCCTCCCCTCTGAAGCCCTCAGTTTGTTTCCAGCGTCCACAGTCTCTCATGGTTCATTTCCCCTTCTGTTTACCCCCCCTTCATTCTTTCCTTCCTTCTTCTACCTATCTTCCTATTTCTTATGTTCCATAGATGAGAGAAATCATATGATAATTGTCTTTCTCCGCTTGACTTATTTCACTTAGCATTATCTCCTCCAGTGCCGTCCATGTTGCTTCAAATGTTGGATAGTCATTCTTTCTGATAGCTGAGTAATATTTCATTGTATATATGGACCACATCTTCTTTATCCATTCATCTGTTGAAGGGTATCTCGGCTCCTTCCACAATTTAGCAATTGTGGACAATGCTGCTATGAACATTGGGGTGCATATGGCCCTTCTTTTCGCTACATCTGTATCTTTGGGGTAAATGCCCAGTAGTGCAATTGCTGGATCATAGGGTAGCTCTATTTTTAACTTTTTAAGGGACCTCCACACTGTTTTCCAAAGTGGCTAAACCAACTTGCACTCCCACCAACAGTGTAAGAGGGATCCCCTTTCTCCACATCCTCTCCAACATTTGTTTCCTGCCTTGTCAATTTTTGCCATTCTAACTGAAAAAAAGCCATAGCTTTTTGTTACATTTATTAGGTAATGGCCACCTACTAAACTTGCTTATTGTTTCTTATAGGTGAGACCATTGCTGGTGTTTTTAAGAGGAAAATAGGTGGCCTGGGATCTGGGGAGGGACAGCTAACTGGTCACCTTAGAGGCCTCACAGATTGCGAACCTCAGTCTTGAAGTTACAGAAACTGGACTTTTACCAATTCTTCTCTCCCTGCCCCAGAAAGATAAAAACCACATTAGTAGGGGACTAAGTGGAAAAATGGATAAACCAGAATGGTAACTTATTTGTATACCATGGAGTGGTATACTTCGTAGGAATGGGATGCTCTTATGCTTCAATGCAAGGCACACTCATTCTTTATTACAAGGTAGCTGGGAAAGAAACTGAATGAAAAGTTTGCTTGGGGAGCAGGCAGATCAACGGTCTTGGAGTTCATCTCAGTTGGGTCATGCTGGAATTGAATTTCCTCGAATCCTAAGCAGATAGTAAATGTCTCTTCAAGGTCTAGAATATTAGAATTCTGCCTGAGCCATATTTATTCTCCTGGCTAGTCCTGGGCACATGCTCCTAGGTTTGCCTTCTGGACCCTGCATTTTTCTTTTGGCCACTGACTTCTATTAGTACATTCTTTGTTTAGATGTGTTCTTACTATGAAGAAAGTTGCTGTTTTTATTTTTATTTTTAAGTTTTTATTTATTTATTTGAGAGAGAGAGAGAGAAAGCACATACACGGAGAGAGGGCTTTCATGCGTGGGGGAAGGAGCAGAGGGAGAGGGAGAGAATCTCAAGCAGACTCCAGTTGAGTGAAGAGCCCAATGTAGGACTTGATCTCCTGACCCTGAGATCATGACCTGAGCCTAAACCAAAAGTCCGATGCTTAACTGACTGAGTCACCCAGGCGCCCCAGAAAGTTGCTATTTTTAGAAGAGTGAGTCTTTCTATAGGATCAAAGAGACTTTCTGTATCTCACCATTATGTCAATTTAATTAGATTAACTTTCAGAAGGTGTCCTTAATTTGCTGATTTCCAATTTAGAGAATATGTGGGAAAATTACCTAACTATGAATTCTTCCACCCCATGATTCCCATAGCCATAGTGAAAAAAGAGAAGGTTTGGTGGCCATGTTGGTTTCTGCAAGTCTTTTTGTGCAAATTAAGGTTACTAATACACACAGGTAAAAAAGTACATTTTGATGACAAAGGGGGCATCACCAAAGATGGGGAAGGATGGGATGGATAAAGTTTGAATGTGCATACCTGTGACCTTCGCCTGGTTCCCTTTCCAAGGCCAACACCAGCACTACAGCTGTGGCCATCGCACTGACAGTTGACGTATGCACCAGGGAAAAAAAAGCCTGGATGCTTTTGAGAACATTGTTAAGATAATGCACAGAGGGTTCCTTTCCTGTCTGTATCTCAGAAGAGTATGTTCTGTGTTCTCTTGAACCAGAAGAGGAAGATTAAGCCCCTTAGTAAAAAATGAGCAGATAAAACCACTCACCAACTTAATAAATAAATGTCACCTCATTATAGTTTGGCTTAATACAATTTATTGGAGTCAGTTCATTGGGTGTGATCTGAAACATTTGCCAGAAAAGGTTTCAGCTAGGTCTGCTTCAGCTGGGAAAGCATGCGGAATGTCTACCACATTCAGCAGAATACAAACAGAAAGAGGAGCCAGACAGGAAATAACATAGACTGTACAAGTAACCTTATGATTAACAAAGACTAATTAGCTTGAAAAGGAGCCCTTTATTTGCTGTTTGAACATTAGTGGTCCTTTGTTTGTTACCTTTATGATTTACGTGGTTGCTGTTTATAAATCACGCTCTAGTCTTCCCACATGCTGCTGAAAAGCGCTGATGATCTTCCTTCCACTTTGCAAATAGAGAGGTTTTAGAGTGTGTCTTCCTCAATGGGAAGTGTGAAAGTGAGTAGCCTTCCCAGAGCCTGTGTTTCATAAATCTTCTTTTCAGGACCATCAAGCCTGTCACAGTGCATTTAGCTAGCGGGCCTTCAGCAGGTGGGGGTTGGCACACGGTAGCCGTGTTCTGGAAGAGCTTCCGCGTCTCTCAGAATAAAAATTTGAGGACTAGAAGGGGAAGGCCTCAAAAAGTTGTTGTCGAATGACTAAAAGGAGTCCTACAAATAGGGCTGATTTGTTAATCTTTGGAACTGGCTGCCCGCCAAAGGTTAAGAGTATAAAGACTCAAGAAGATGGGTGCCTGGGTGGCTCATTTGGTTGAGTGTCTGCCTTTGGCTCAGGTCATGATCTCAGGGTCCTGGGATCGAGTCCCGCCTCAGGCTCCCTGCTCAGCGGGGAGCCTTGCTTCTCCCTCTCTCTTTGTCCCTCTCCCCTGCTCGTGCTCTTTCTCTCTCTCAAAAATAAATAAAATCTTAAGGAAAAAAAAGATTCATGAAGAGAATCAGGAGCAGACCTGAGCAGCCCAGGATCCAGCAGAGGCAGAGTAAGTGAGATCAGAGAAGGAAAGCGCAGAGCGTGGTGTCCCTGAAGGCAGGAGAGAGTAAGATGGCCACTTTGAGGGGAACCAGGAAAAAACCACTGATCTTTGGAATCGAGAATTAATGGCCCTCAGGGAGCGGTTTGAGCAGAGTGGGCAGAGCAGGGTCAGACCACAAGAGGTGGAAAAGGGAAAGGACAATCAGGGGAGGAGGCAATACAGCTGCGTGGTTAAGCACAGACATTTGCAGGTAGCTAGTCCAAGTCCAAATCTGCATTCTCTTTCGACCAGCGCCGTGTTTCCGAGGAGTTACTTCAACTTTCCAAGGCAGTTTTCTTGTTGGTTCAGATGAGCTAATGGCAGTACCTGCCTCAGGATGAATAAATGGGGTAATGCACATAATCACTTAGCCTGGGCCCGCAAGAAGCATTCAATAAATTTGAGTTGTTAGAGAGAAAGAGAGGCAGTACATTTTAATATTTTTGAGGAAGCTGGAGAAAAAGTGATCGAAGAACAAGAAAACTTGAGAATATTTATTGGCCAGGTGAAGCAGCGAGTGTAAAGGAAAATATTGGTGCTGGAATAAAGGATGGTTAGTGCAGGTGTGGGGGGGGACTGAAGACAACACGATGAAGGCAGAGGGCATTGGCCAAGCAGGCCTTTTCAGGCAGAGTAAAAGGATGCTAAAGAGCTTGCTAGATTACCCTAGAGGGAAGCTCACAGGTAAATTTATTTGCTGAGAGAATGGAGATGTAGTGAATGTTGAACGGCTTAGTAGAGGGACAAAGGTTGGAACAGAGCCGTGGTGCGTGCTACAGCAAGCTGGTCAAGAAAGAGAACAAGATAAACAGCTGAGCCCTTCAGGCCTGGCTGATGACAGGATGATTTTGTGGTGGACCACGCGTCCAAAAGGCTGGTGAGGAGACTCTAATATTGGCAAAGCTCCCTGGGCAGAAAGAAGGTGCAGGGAGGGTGGGAGGGAGAGCTAAGCTAGAGTTGGGACTGGCAATAAGGTACAGCAGAGGGTCTAGAGAAGAGGGGTTCTGGAAGGCGGGTGAGGGCATAGTTGATGACTGACTGTGAGGTCCAGGTGGGAAACAAGCCAAGTGATGCCTGAAATGAGCTGTCGGCCAAGGAGACTGGGGAATGGAAGCAGAGGTATAGGCAGAGGTCAGATGGATATTTTACTGCGTCTGTTTAGAGTTCACATGAACTTGCATGGGGTTTGAGACATTGACTTCTGGAACAAAACTAAGGTAATTTTTACAATCAGAGAAAACCTGGCAAACCTTCACTAGAAAAAGAAACAAGCTTTGGGTCTGTCCCCTTTTGATAAAAACTAAAAAAAAATGCATTGAGGTCATTCAGTTTTCTTGGCTTAGGGCCCTCCCTGAAAAAGGACTTCAAGGTCAGGATGCCAGGAAATTGAAGAAGCTTTCTCTTAAACGTATTTAATCCTATGGGGACATATGGGGTGCGTTCTACTCCACACGTGGAGAACTGAATGCACAAAAATGAACTCTGTACTTAAGACTTTTTTGAAAATCTGAACGGTTGAATAGAAGTATTTTTGGCTTCCAGAGACAGTTTATGTATAGATGAGTCACTTCTCAGAATATTGAAAAAAATAGCCTCTTCTAATAATAAATATTACCTGAGTTAAAAGAATGCTTTTAACTCTCACAACAACTCTGATAGGTTGGTATATTAAGTTTCCTACCGCTGCTGTGACAAATTACTACGTCCACCGGCCTGAAACAACATGAATATCTTACAACTTTGGAGGTCAGAAGTCTGAAATGGGTTTCACTGGGCTAAATCAAGGTTTTGGTGGGGGCTCCCCTCCTTCGGGACACTCTACGGGAGAATCCACTTCCTTGCTTTTTCCCACTCCTAGACAGAGGCTGCCTGACTTCCTCGGCTGGGGCCCATTCTTCCATTTTTAAAGCTGGTAACACAGCATCTTCAAAGCTCGATCTCTCTCTCCCTGATCTCTGTTTCCATTGCCACATATTTCTCACCCTGACTCTTCTGCCTTCCTCTTCTAAGAGACCTTGTGATTATACTGGGCCAACCAGGAAAATCTGGAGAAATCATCCCATTTCAAGACCCTCAATTTACTCCCCTCTGCAAAGTCCCCTTTACCACGTATGGTAGCATGTGCATAGGTTCCAGGAGTTAGGACATGGACACCTCTGGGGCCATTGCTTCGCTTACCACAGTAGGTATTGTGACCCTGTTTCATGGATAAGGGAACAGACTCAGCATTTATGAGGTTTTCATGAAGCCATGTAGCTAGTGACCAGCTCAAGTCTCTGAACTTTAAGACCCCATTCTTTCCATGACACCATGGCTACCTCTCTAGTCCTAAAAGAAGCCTTTGAGTTTTACAATTTTTTATACAAGTGCTCCATGAATATGTGCATGATTATTAGTTTCCCATGGCCAAAAACTTGATGGCTTAAAACAACAGAAATACATTCTCTCACAGTTCTGGAGGCCAAAAGTTCAAATTCAGTGTCACTGGGACAAAATAAAAGTGTCAGCAGGGCAATACTCCCACTGGAGATTTCAGGGCTTAACCTGTTTCTTGCCTCTTCCGGCTCCTGGCGGCTGCTGGCAGTCTTGGACTTGTGGCCACGCAACTCCAACCTCTGCCTGTCTCACGTGGCCTTCTCCAGGTACAGTATCAAGATTCCCTCCGCCTCTCTTATAAGGACGCTTGTGATGGCATTTTATTTTAACTAATTTTATTTTCTGGAAGCACCAGAAGCTAGTTTATTCAGTTCCTTATTTCACACCCTTTAATTCACAGATATAGCATTTTTCTTACAATAAAATCAATGACAAAGAAAGCATGAAGTCAGTGGAGAAACTCACAGTCTGATACCCCAGTGTCATGCCAGTGATGGGGCTGTTTCTTAGTTTCCCTCTGTATTATTTGTATGTTAGCTTTTTTCCCCCTGCTGTTGTATTGATGGAGAGTTAGTTCCCTATAGTTTCATCTATTATAGTAAGGATCTGAGCTGGAAATGGTGTCTGATATGAATATTGTGTTTGTTTTTTTTTATAACAACATCTGCCATTTCACACTGCAGTAATTGGTCCTGGTCAATGCATCACCATCACATTACACGGCTTCAAATGACATTCCCAAATCCCAGGAAACACTAGATATGAATGATTACCCTGTAACGTAGTGTAATGGGACTCCCTGTTGGGCTGCAATTCAGTACTCACTTGTTTCTTTGATGTTTTGCCCATTTCAAAGTGAATCTCCACAATATTTTTATGTACAACACTGAGTTAACTAAAAATTCTCTCTGTAGGTGTTTATTTTCATGAATTCTTTCATCCTGATCATGGCCCCAAAGTTTGGCAAATACAGAGACTCTCCTGAACAATTTCAAAGTCTTAAAATTGTGTTGTCCATTGCACCTTTCAAGGTGTAGACAGTTTTTGAGTCACACTTCAAAGTTGTGTGTTAAGAAGTGACTGTGTTCCAGGTCAGTCTACCTGGGTGGACACAGATAAGACCTGAATAGGGAGAGAAAGTCAGTGAGAATTAGAATCATACTCTTTTAAGGAATTATATCTCTTTAAAGTAAAAAAAAGGTTTTGAACAGGTAATGACTTCAAATGGTTCAAAACTCAGTTACTAAATGGTACCTGCTTAAAAATGTCTTTCCCTTCCCTATCTTCCAGCTACCGAATTTCTTCCCAGAAGGCATGTAACAATACCAATTTCCTGTGCATTTTGCAGAGATAGTCATGTAAACAAGGTAAATATACGTAGGGCAGACTGTCAGGAGGGTCCAGCCAGAACTCTCAGACATGAGCTGACGGTGCCGGCCATGACAGCATTTTTTCTTCTTCAGGAAAACCTTGGTTCTGCTCTGAAGGCCATTCAACTGCAGAATCAGGCCCACTCGGATTATCTAGGACAGTCTCTCTGACTTGGAGTCAATTGACTGTAGACACTAAGCACACCTGCAAATAATTGAACTAGAACACCTAGATTTGTTTGGATAACTGAGCCTGTGTCCTAGCCAAGTCAGCACATAAAACTGAAACACTCAATCCACATTTTGTCATCTCAACACTTATACACATCTCCCTAAACCATACTTACCTCAAATGAAGGCGATAGTCAAGTCATACTTTCACCTAACGTGACATAACTATCCTGCATACTGTGAAAACACGCTAACCCTTTCCCAGAAGAGGACACAAAGTCCTTGGCTGATGTTCACCCTTATTCTTGATATTCTGTAACTTAACTATTGTGATGTCAGCTTACCTATAATTAGTATTTCTTAGGTTAGATGATAAGGGGATAAGAAAGGGGCGAAAACAAATATATTTGTTTAAAATATATACAAACATTCATAACAAAATAAGGAGGAAGTACCCATAATTACTATAGTCCTCATTTTTGCAACTGGTCAAGCAGTTGTAGCTGGTATTTATAGCTACCTTCTTCCGCTACCCATTCTCTTTGCCCTCAACAAGAACCTCAGCTTATTTGATCTCTTTGGTAACCCAAATTTCATTGCTGAAGTGTCTGGGCCATTAGCATTCCTGCCTGAATTGGGTTATTGTATCTTTCCGTTGATTCTAGTCAGAGGGCATGATAGTACTAAGAGACACCCCAAGAGAGCTCCTATATTCCAGACATACTGTTCTTTTCCCTCATTGTGTAGTAGCAAGTCAGTTTCCCCTTGGTAATTAGGATCAGTCTCCCCAGCCAGTACAGCAACTCTCTCTTTGCCTATTGATTCAGAGCCATAAGGAGCAAGTAGCGGAGTGTCAGTCTTAACTTCCATTTCAAATAAATCATTGTTGTGTTTACTGGTGAGAGCATTGCTCCTTGTGAAACTTGGACCTCATGACTAACAGAGCAGAGGTTTACTGGGGATGGGAGGTAATGGGAATAAGAAGCAAACATTTTGGTAGTTGATGATTAGGGCTAATAGTGAGCGATGCCACTCCCACTCCCAATTCTCAATTCCTGGACCCATGAATCCTGGCTCTGGGAGAAATAGAACCATATTCTGGATGCTAAATTAGAGCATATATAGCCTCCTGGTGAATCTTGCCCAGCCCTGCAAGGTATTGCATCATTGTAACGGAGTCTTCAAAAGGCAATTCCACTGGTCTATCAAACCCGATTCCCTAGGATGGTGGCAACATGGTAAGACCAGTGAACTCCATGATCCTGGGCCCATTGCTCAACTTCTTTTGCTGTGAAGCGAGTTCCTTCATGAGAAGCAATACTGTGTGGAATAACATGATAATGGATAAGGCATTCTATACGTCCAAGGATGGTAGTTTTGGCAGAAGCATTGCATGCAGGGATGGCAAATCCTTATCTAGAATAAGTCCGTTTCAGTAAGAACAAGGTGCTGCCCCTTCCGTTAAGGAAGTGGTTCAATGCAATCAACCAGCCGCTAGACGGTTGATCATTCTGGGGAATGGTGCCTTTTCAGGGCTTCATTGTTGGTCTCTGCTGCTGGCGGACTGGGTACTCAAGCAGCGGCTATAACCAGATCAGCCTCAGTGAATGCGTGTCCATGTTGCTGAGCCCACGTGTAACTTCCATCCTTGCCATCATGGCCACTGTGTCTGTAGCCCAGTGGATGATGACAGGGGTGGCTGGGAAACATGTTGATGGTATCCACAGAACAGGTCATCTTGTCCGCTTGAAGCGCGCCCTACATACTGACCTCTCCCTTAGTTCGTTTCACTAAATAAGTCCTTAACAGATACTCCATATCAGTACGTGAGGAGTTTTAAGAACACACACATTTCTAAGAGTTCATTTTTTTCTTTCGTTTTGTGCCCAGACCGGATGTATAGCAACGTGATTCAGTGGAAGGCAACAACGAGGAGCAAGCTCCTTTCTAGACCCACATTGTGTAGTATATCGGATGTGTTGAGCTGACCTTGCAGAACTAGAATTACTCAGTCCTCAGCAGGAAGCTGTGCCAGCAAGACGCCAGAGACGTTCGCAGAGCTTCAGTGTCTAGGCCAGTTTTGGTCATGACTGTTGAGCCCTTGCATATGGTTAAAGGGCAGTAACCTAGACGAATGACGATTTGTTGGCTAGCCTTTTCTCTTCCCAAAGTTCTTTAACTCAATAGTGTCTATTCCTTTTATTCATTAGTTTGCGTATTCACTCTGCAATCTTTTTGTGAGCAGGGACCTTGTTTTATCATGGTTGTACTTCAAGTGTTTTGCATAATACCCGATACATAGCAGGTACTCATTTCATAGTCACTGATCACTTTATTCAGCAAATATTAACTGAGTCCCTATTATTAATGCATCTTGAATGGGCACCCCCTCCTCTTTTCCTTATTTTTTCTGGCTATCACTTTTTCCCCACTTTCTTTTCTTTTTTTGACATAAAAGGAAAACAAGTCTTATTGAAAGGTAACTTAGTTCAGTTCAATTCTACAAATATTTACTGAGTGCTTACTTGGTGCTGGGCGCAAAATTGCAGAAGACTTTCCCTTGAGGCACTGCTTAGTAAAACAACAAAAACAACATAAAAATATAATTAAATATAATCAAAAGTAAATTCCATGGTAGAAATGAACTTTTGGAGCCAGGAGAGTGTCTTATAGCCACTATGGAAAACGTTATGGAGGTTCCTAAAAAAATTAAAAAATAGAACTACCATATCATCCACCAATCCCACTTCTGGGTATATATACAAAGGAAGTGAAATGAGGCTCTCTGAGAGATATCTGCAGTCCCATGTTCATTGCAGCATTATTCACAATGACCATGATATTGACACAACCTGAGTATCTGTCTATTGATGAGTGGATAAAGATATATGTATGCCTGTGTATATACATACACATAGATGTGTATATATGTAGATATATATACACACACACATATATAATGTAATAAATAAATAAAATTTAGCCATGAGAAAAGAGGAAATCCTGCCATTTGTGACAACATGGATGGGCCTTGAGGGCATCATGCTAAGTGACATAAATCAGACAAAGAAAGACAAATAGTGTATGACATCACTTCTATGTGGACTCTAAACAAGCCAAACTTAGAGAAAGAGAGAGCAGAAGGGTGGTTTTCAGGAGATGGGGGAATAGAGAGATACTGGTCAAAGGGTATAAACTTCTAGTTATAAGATAAACAAGTTCTAGATCTCATGTGCAGCGCGGTGATTATAGTTAACAATATTGTATTGTATTGTTGACAGTTACTAAGAGAGTAGATCTTAAATATTCTCACCACATACACAAAAAAAGGTAGTTATGTGAGGTGATGAAGATGTTAACTAACCCTGTTGTGATAATCATTTCTCATTAGGTTGAACACCTTAAACTTATACAATGTTATATGCCAGTTTCCCTGTGGGATGACGTGTCCGCCACCCACAGATGTAGCTGGCTTGATCATGCTCTCTTTATTGGGGAGATCTCTCTTCCTTTTCTCACTTCCTACTCCCCTCCTGGCATTTTCTGAACCTCCAGATAAACCGCTCGCACTTGAATCCCTGTCTTGGGGTCTGCTTCTCGGCGAACCCGAACCAAGACAAATAACACGCCCAAAGTAGAGATAGAATTTGAATGCAGGCATTTAAACCCTGAGCCCATGCTCCTACCAGTTCCTCCACTGACACTAGGTGTCAGGTTGGGCAGAGAGCAGGGTAAAGACACAGAGGCTTAAGAAAGTCTCGTGGATTTAAAGAAATAGTTTAGTATGGTTAGAACAGAACATCTAGGGGCCAGGATGTGGGTGGGGGAGATGAGGTTGGAAGTGCCACCTGGGGTGAATTCATGGTCGAGTTAAGGCATTTGAGCTCTTTTACGAAGACGATGGGAAGTCATTGCACAGTTCTGTTCAGGGTGTGATATGATCAGATATCCTTTGCAAAAGTTCCTTTTGGCGTTAAGAAGGAATTGGGGGTGAGAGGCCGTAGAGAGACCGGAGAGAAGACTGGTTCTGAGCTGTAGCCACTAGGCGAGTGACAGTGTGGTTAGAAAAGAAGGAGCTGATGTGACAGATGCTTAGGTCATAGGGTCAGTGCCACATGGTGATGGGTGTGGTTGTGGGCATGTGCGGAGAGTGAGAGGTGTTGGGTAGGTGGCAGGGAGAACTGGGGTGTGTATGAGTACGTGTGTTTCTGCGGGGTTAGAAAGGGAACATTTCCACCAGACATATTGAGCCATAGGTGGCTGGAGGCACCCCAGGTGAAGATATCCAGAAGCAGATAAAGATAGAGCTCTGAGATTTTGGAAAAAGCCCACAATTAGATAAACAAATTTTGGAATATCAGTTGATATTTGAAGATCTTAGAGCCTTAGGCATGGATGGAGTTCCTCGGGAAAAGGGGGATAAAGGCTGTGCACATGATCTCGTTTGCTCGCCACAATAACCATCTGAGGCAGGGAGGAAAGATTATTTCTACCATCATCTTGTAAGGGAGAAAATCAGGCTAGAGAGAGGTTAGGTGGCTTTTCCCTTAGCTGGAAAGGGGAAGAGCTGAGGCAAGGAAGAGATCCATTGGCTCCATGTCCAGTGCTCCTCTCATCATACTACACTGTCCCTCCCCAAATATGTTTGATGCCTATATTGAGTGAGACAGCCTCTCTCCAGAAAAGCTTTTTAAAAAAGAAAGTATCGTATCTTTCCTCACGTTATACATGTCTCTATTATATTGTAGAAATCTAGCGTACTTCTAAGCATGGTCTATAATGTTCTTTTCTACATTTTTACTTGTTTGCTGATAATTGGACAGACGCTTAACATAATGGTCGGATACACGCATAGATGACACCAAATCCCATTTCTCAAGGCAGTGCTTGCTTTGCTGGGGCCTTGGTGGAGGCTCAGCTTATGCTTGGTCGTTTTTCTCGGTCCATTCATTCTTGCATCACCTGTCACCGTGGTTGTCTTCCCTTTTCATTATTTTTGGCCATGTGCTTAACATCCAACCAACTCTATAGAATTAAGTTTTAGGCTGTAATAACTCACCTTTATTCAGTGGACATCCTAAATGCCTCCAGCAAATCTTCCGGAGGTTTTTCTCTTCCTCCTTTTATGCTCCGAACAGTACCGTAAGTCATGTCAGCAAAAGACCCTGACATAGAGCCGCCTCTGAATACAGAGAACACAACCAGCCATTTTTTTGCCAAGATTTTTAAAAAACCTATTTCCTTCTCTTATTTGCTAGGGAAATGATACTGAGCTTTGGAAAACATTGCAGGAGCGGTTTTATATGTAACCCATTGTGACATGTGTTATTGCCGTATTTGTGTCATATTTTATCTATTTGGGAAAAAACCTGACAATGTCACATACACATAAGTGAGTTGGGCCCTTGCAACGTTCCTGGGGCAGCCGCACTACGAACTCAGTGGAACAGACTGAAGGAGCAGTTTGCGGATGCAGAGAGCAGAAGGGGGCTTGTCATGTTCTTGCTGTGGTTGACAATTTGCTTTGCCACCCTCTTTGAGCATATGGTAAGTGACAGTGAGAAAAAATGATCCCAGATTATGGCAGGACACCCTCTGTTGTGTTTTTTTCAGCTTTCTGCTGTTTTAACTAATTTCCAGTCAATTTTACTGATTTTGTTTTTGGCAGAAAAACATCACCATCCTGATCTTTTTCTTTGATCACCAGAATTTGCTTCTTTTGTTTTAATTGTGATAGAAATCAAGTTATAACTTACTTATAACTTATAAGGGACAGTTTCTAGAACTTCTGTCCCTTACCTTCTCCTCTCCATCCCCCTTTAAAATGGCTAGAACAGAGCCACTATATGCTAATGACTTACTCAGGAAGCAGATGTCAGAAGCCCTGACTGATTAAAAAAAAAAAAACTTGAATAAGTTACTTTTTCCCCCAGAAGCATGTGTGTCTGCGTGCATGTGTGTAAGATTTCTTAAGCACTGCCGCCCTTTTCCTAACACCAGACCTCCTGATTATCCAAAGTATTTTTGTGAGGGCAGAAAGTATTCTGCCTCTCGCTGTCTTTTCCTTTTTGGGAGAATAAAGCTATTTCCAGTGTGAGGCTATTTCGCTATAGATTGGGTCATTTTCTTCTTACTCTTTTCACTTTGCTGGAAATTGGAGACAGAAAGTAGGGGATGAACAACATTTCCATTCCGGCGTTAATAGCTTATGTTTATGTTCTCACGCTCAAGTGAAAGTAAGTGCCCTGTAACGCTGTGCATGAAAATGTCCACGTACTTGGACAAGGTGTGCCAGTTTCTTGACGTCTCAGAAGAAACAAGAAGTTGGATCCAGTGTCTGGCACTCTTGAATGGAGCCTTGGTGTTAACGACTCCGGTTCAAGTGTATACATTCACTTTCTACTCCTTTGCTGCGTTTCTCCGTGCACCCTTGTTTCATTTATGGGTGGTTCTCTGGAACCCCTCAACTCAGATGCTTCTTTCCTCGGCCTCTTGTGCTTCTATTTTTTAATTTTTATTTATTTATTTGACAGAGAGAGAAAGACAGCCAGCGAGAGAGGGAACACAGGCAGGGGGAGTGGGAGAGGAAGAAGCAGGCTCACAGCAGAGGAGCCCGATGTGGGGCTCGATCCCAGAACACCGGGATCACGCCCTGAGCCGAAGGCAGACGCTTAATGACTGAGCCACTCAGGCACCCTTGTGCTTCTATTTTTAAAAATATTTCTAGGATTTCATGCACTGGCTAAATGAGGTTTGATACAGGGACCGAGTCCCTTCTCTTACTGCTTGGTGGGGAGCTGTGGACAGAAATTGCTTTCAGGGGTTTCTTCTCCAAAGAAACTGGGGAGCCTGTGACAGCCTGTGATGGAATACTTCAGATCAATCTCTTGACTCCCCATCCACTTTCCTGTGTTGATAAGGATGCTTTCAAATCTCCTCAGATCTGGCCTTAGGTATGAGACTTTGTCTGGCAGCGCGAAGGCTGGGGCCAGTCCCAGAAACAATTGTAGAATCAATGACGCTCATCTCACTCATCTCTTATTGACTGTGTGGCATCCGTCTTTGTACCTTTGCCTTCAAACTCTTAGTGCTTCGTACTAAAAATAATAATAGCCTTTGTCTTTTATTATTAATTGCCGTAGAGTGATTATTATCATTTTATATTTATTATGGGCTAGATATTTTGCTAAGCATTTTAATATGTTATCTCGTATATCTCATATCTCATTTGGCTTTCTGATTTGAATATTGTTATTCCCGTTTTCCAGATGAAGGAACTGATGCATGAGTGAGGTAAGTCTATTTCCCCAAGTCTCACAGCTAGTGAGTGGCAGAACCAAGATTCAAACTCAGGTCTGAATGATGCCAAGTCCTGTGTGCTAATCACTTGTTTACAGTACCTTCCCCTTCTTGGGCATTATTTCAGTCTCTAGCTGTCTGGAGTCTTCAGACTCTAGCTGTCTCCCATCAGAATTTACCTTCTGTTTCCCTATAGGCCTACTCTTAGGTTTCTGGTGTCGTGCATGGTTCTAGGGTGCGGAGGACTTATTGGCAGAGAAAGACAGCATTGCCTGGGGTCATCTGCAATTTTCCTGTTAGACCACCAGAATCTACAGTAAAAGGAACAGATCTCTAACTGTTGCTTTTCAAGTATTTTGTCATTTGGGAACATCTTCCTAGACAGATAAATCAACTTAATTTGCCTACTTTTTATTAATATATTCTATTATTCATTTATTGATGTAAGTAACATTTATTGAGCCCCTTCTATGGGCCAGGAATTGTATTGGACCAGATGATAAGAATATAACAACAAAATAAAACAGAGATGAATAAAATAAATCCATGCCTTCTAGAATCTTATAGGAGCACCAGAGAAATAAACCGAGATAATAATGTGGGTGATAAGTGTTTTTATAGAGGGGTGCAGTGGGGTGTTATGGAAGCAGAGACGGCAGGCACCTGGCCTGGGCCTGGGGAGCTCAGGAACAGCCAACTGGTGCAGACGAAGTTTGAGGGAAATCTTAGAGAATGAGTATAAGTTAGCCAGGTGGATAGAAGAGAGATTAGGGAAGGGAGTCTCAGGCAGAGGAAACTGTAAACACCAAGGCCCAGAGGTGAGAAAGAATTTGGAAGACTGGGGATGGCCACTGATTAGATGGCTGAAGGGTAGGGGTGTGTGGGGGGGTGACAATGGGAGGGAGACTAGGAGGGCCAGTTCACTCCGTGATCCAAGTCATTGGCAGCTGCCCTTCTTGGGGTGTATGTCTTCCTAAGTAAAGGCAGAACGTCAGACTGGTCTATGGTCAGTTGAATGAAGACTTCCTCCTTCTAGAAGGCCTAAGATGCCCGCAGATGCCAGCATTGGGCTGGGCTCAACTTACTGCTTTACATACATAGAGTTGAATAAGAGTGGAAATGGGGGAATGACCACAGGAAGGTGGTGTGTAGTTTTCCCAATGGGTGCTGTTCAGGGATCATAGGCTACACTGATACCTGAGGTAAAGTAACCTGCTGGCTTTAACTGGTCTTCTGAAGGGCCCCTTTGTTCCAGTTCTGCTTGGTTTTTTGTTTTGTTTTTAATTCTGTTTCATGGTAAATGCTTGTAGTTTCTGAGGCTACTCAACTATTAAAATGCCTCATTCTTTAAAGCAGAGACAGTTGCTGATTTCCACTATTGGATAATTTGGACATGTGGCTTTTCAAACATACCAAGTAACATCTCCTAAACAGTCTTGGGTGTTTGCCAGGCTACGTGAAGGTTGTTAGTACTTAAGGAGCTGTTTATTTAGCCAGACAGTGCGGCATTTTTAAAGAAACTGAGAATTGAAAAGCCTCTTTGATGGTGTTCGCGCAAAACCAGTTTGTGGCAAGTGGCCTCCACTGGCTGGGCTCGACCTGGCTCCCGAGATTTTTGTTGCCAGATTCCTGAGCTGTGTTTAGAGCACTCTCTTTATCTAGGAAAGCTGAAATTTCTCAGCTGATTATGACTTTCTAGAGATGGACCTAAGTGGCATTGGCGTCGAATTCTGTATTTGCCACAACTGTTGAAAAGAAGGGATATATTTTATATGCAGTATGAGTCCTCCAGTCTGAACTCTGTACCTTCTTCCCAGTGTTGCTAGATGTTAACTACTGCAGCTGAATACTTTCAGTTAGATACAAACCCTGTTAATTGTTCCAAAATGATACTGCGGTCCTGTCATGGATGAGGCGCGGATGGCTGTTGTGTTTGCTTACCACCGGAAGGAGCTAAGTGTCGGGGTTTGCAGCTGCTTCACAAACTGCTGGATTTTTAATGCAGCAAATAAAAGGGTTGAGCTTTGGTGACTGTCCAGCTGGAGGAAGCTGATGAGTTTGGACAGACCTAAGTTGAGGGTATTATATCGATGTCTTGATGTTGAAGTCACCATGGCTTTGCAGATGGTAGGTCAGGTTGCGGGTGGTGAGTAATGCTTCCTGTGGATGTCTCAGTGACAAGATCTCTCATTGCATGCTCCAAGAAGGAATAATTTCCTTCTTCTCCTCCTGCTCTTTCTTTTTCTTCTTCCTCTTCTCCTCCTCCTCCTCCTCTTTCTTCTTCTTCTTCTTCTTCTTCTTCTTCTTCCTTCTCCTCCTCCTCTTCTTTTTCTTTTCTTTTCTTTTTTCTTTTCTTTTTTCTCTTCTTCTTCTTCTTCTGTTAGGAATCATTTTCTTAAATGTTATGATGTGTGGAAATGTTAGTGGGTAGAAAGAATCCAGGCCTTCATCTCTTCATGTGCTCCTTAAATGAATTTACTTCCCAAACAACAGAAAATGGGGCAACTGAATCTGTGCTAGTCCAGATAGGTATTTATCAGCCCAAAGAACAAGGCCTTTAAGAAAAGCCTGGAGAAATTCTAGTATCTGATGGAGTAGCAATAGTTTCTTTAATTAGATTTTCTAATTCCCACTCTCCTTTTCCCATGGTTTATGATCCTCTCCCTTCTTTTAATTTAGGTTGTTTCCTATCAACTCTTTCCTCTTCTTGCAATATCATTTGTTTCTAAGGGAACCTCTTGTCCTTTGCTGAAACCAAAATATCCCCAAATCTCTCATTGAATGAAAATCAGAAATTTCTTTGTCTTTTAAATTTTATTAATAACTGATAGAAAAATTGCAAGGTAAATTTTGCACACTAATTCTTTCTCTCCTTTACCCTCTTAGTCCCATGAGTTTTTTCTCCTTATATCAGGAGTATTTTTCTCCTTCAGCCAAAATCTCTTTTGGTAGAAACACTTGGTAAGAGTCTATCCAAGTTGCAGGTAGTGGACATCTGTTGTTTTTGCTTGCCCAGCACCTCTTCTTCTCTTCTTTAACATACACCCATTTTCCTTTGGAGAATTACTTGGGCCGCACTCAATGGGGCTGCAAATTACGTGCCCTGCCTCTGTCATGACAGCTGATACAGAGAGAGTTGGCATTTTGGAGGACTGTGAGAAATGCTGGGTTATTGTCCTTCTGCAATTATAGACACAGGGGATTTTTGTGAACATGGGGCCATCTTTGCTGGTGTGTGAAGATTAAGAATACAACCAACAGAAGAAAACAGCTGAGAGAGAGTGACAGAGACAGAGAGAGAGAGACAGAGAGAGAGAGAGGAGATTTTTATGAAGAGAAGTTGCAATTTCTACCCAAAGCAATTTCTGGTACTGCTAATAGTGCGAATAGGGGTGAGATTGTGTAGAGGACCTTGAGCCTTCTCCATGTCCTGATTTCACACTATGTTGGTAACAGGTCATATTACAGCTTGCAAAGCCTTGGGGATTACATTTGTTTTGGAAGAACCAGACTAAAGAACAGTTCTGGAAGCTTTAGTTAAGTGAGTATATTGAGAAAACAACTTCTCTTCCTACCTAAATGAAGCACTTAATTCAGAAAGTCACTCCCAGAGTTCACAGATTGACATTTCCTTCCAGTTCCTTGGCCTTGCTCTGGGGAACGGTACCTTAGCCAAGACGAACTCATGGCATAATTGTTGCAACGTTTTGTCAGGAACATACTATGCTCCTAAGTAATCTGGTTACTTAGACAACTTAGTCTGGCGTCATAGAGTTGGATGAGAACCTAACGTAGAACTTCGGATGTGTTACCATTCCTACTTGAGAGGGGGTACGGGATTAAAATCCACATGGGCATCAGTGGGTTAAGTTAGCGCATCAATTTAATTCATTCATGAATGTTTAGGTTCTAATAGGTTATTATTAATCTTTAAAAGTTGGTGTCATTTATAATTTTTTATTTATGTCATAATCCTGGTTGAATGTGTGATTTTCCATGGTTTTATATTCTAAACAAATGAAAGTTGCTCTTTTTCCATTCCCTCCTCTATTTTTAAATAAAATAATAGAATAAGTTAGTGACACAGAAGTACTGATCTGATTTTGTGTGAATTTAGTGGGTAGATATTATAGGGAGGCAGATTTCAAACTGTTATCAGGATAACGTTCCAGCACTCTCTTATTAACTGGTAACCTATCCCATTGCTGGCAGGATTCAAGCAGTAAGTGTCCCTGTCACTAGATGATCCCTCCTAAAAGTGTTGTAGAAAGGAATTATGCATTGGTGTGGATTCCGGGCACGATGACATTTTAGAGCTAGTCTAGCTCTAAGAGACTATAAACTACTGGTGGTTATACTAATACTATTAATACTACTTCTACATTTTGCTATTAATAGTAATAATTACCACTTGTAAGCATCTATTATATGCTATATACAGTGCTAGGCATTTTGCATATACATCCCAGGTAAGCCTCGTATTGACCCCCTGTAGATATTATGCTCACTGGGGTGGATTAGAGACCTAACTGTTCTCTATTTTTTTCTTCATGTGTGTTGTCTTGACCTGTCTAGTGGATTGCAAACTCATTCTTAGGGGAGAAGGCAGTGTCGTATACTTTGTATTATTCCTTACAGTTGCTGCAAACATGCAAGGGTGGAACAGATGTACCTTAAAAGTTGTCTGCTCGGTTCTGTTGTGCACGTCACCCTAATGGGGTTTCAGAAGGGTCCTGAAACTTTGTTCTTTGACTCAAACTTCCCGTGTGGTACATACATTGGAATGGTTACGGCAGAACTGTGAGATCATTCTTACCGAATGTTTTACAAAGGGAGAGGGAAAAAGTAGTAGTTGGGAAGAGAAGGAACAACGTCCAACCTTTAATCACCTCCTCTTCCCCACCAGGACAAAAATCCCCTTACTTGCTTGAGCAGTGTTCACTTCAGTATTTTGACAGGGGAGGGGAGGAAATTTAATTAGGCCTGTGAATGAGAAATCATTGCATTAAAATTATTGTTTTAACTCACCAGAATCAATTGATCATATTATTTTGCTGTCCTACAGATCTCCCTGTTAATATCAATGGAGTGATTAGAGTGTCGAGATGTTTCATCCACTGAAATGTGGTAAGATGTTCATGCTTTGACATATTGAAAATAATATTTGTTATATAAATGCTATGCATAATCACTCTTTTGGTCATTTACAGCAATGAGAGAAGAGTGACATGCTGGAACCCTAAATGTCACGTGGCCTACATAAGAGGTATTTTATACTAAACATCATTACGATCAGTCATCTTTCTATAGAATCATATTTTTTATTATGGTTATTTGCAAGCAATCATTGGTGTATTTACCATTTTCTGGGTTTTAATATAATTGTAACTCAGGGAATTTGAAATCAATAGTTTTAGATGGGATATGCCAATTGGATTATGAAAGTGATTTGGAAGCACAGATACTCTGCAAGGGATATCGTCTTTGTTGAGTAATGTGAAGGCTCAGAGCTCTGCTTCTGGCAGGTGTAATTAAAGCTTTGGGCCCTAGCAAAGGGGCATGTGGCTTATGGGGAATATTAGCAGGGAGGCTGCTTTTAATCCAGGGACTGACACTAGTACGTTCTATCTGAGGATCAGATCTGTGCTATGCAGGTTGGGGAATGGTATTCCGTCTTCTTCCACACTCCTAGGATGAAATGCTAATGTTAAAAGGGAACTCAGTGGTCAACTGGCCTCACATTCTAATCTTATAACCAAAGAAGTCAAGAGACTAATTGAGAAGCCTGAAGTCATCGCCTAGTCACCATGTCTTGAATGACATCTTTGACTTCTAGTTCAGTGGTCTTTCTTCTTTACCCTTCACCCCTATAATCCTTTCTAAACCTTAGCATTCCTTGGTCTTATCTAAAACACCCCAAATCCACAGACATGGTTACTATAATGGAGTAGCTACAAGCTGGATATTGTCTCAGCTCTCTGCTGAATCTCAGTTTCTGTGTAACCTTGGTGAAGTTACTAAACATCTCTAGGCTTCAACATTCGTTTCTATAGAATGGGAAAATAATAGTGCTCCCTCCAATAGGGTTACAATAAAGATTAAGTTAGTTAATGTGCAATGTATTTAAAACATTATTATTAATCCCAGTTTATTCTCCTTTAATAATGAGCATTTTAATTGTGTGTACTTTTAAATTACTTAAAGGGGCTGTTGCTTTTATGGAATTCAGAAAGGCAGTAGTTAACGTTTTTTTCATGTCATTATTTTGAGATTTCTTAAATCTTATCTGAAACATCAGTTGGGAATTTTTAATTACAAGTACGAATAAAAAATAACTCATCTTCAGGGTACTTGAAGGGAAGCTCAAGGAACATTAGAGATTACAAATTTTCAGCTCTGTAGTCACAAAGATTTTTCTATCATCTTCAGAATTATGTTTTTCAATTAGGATAGGAATCGACTTTTCCATCATATTTTCAAGTAATATTCCTAATATCGTTTGAAAGTTGTGTGTGTTTGGGTGTTAAGGGAACTTTCTTTATAATCTCTTTAAATACGTTTATATATAGTGAATCATAGATTTTGGGACTACCACGGGCTTGTCAGCTTAGAATGCAAGAGGTATTCAAATCTTGCTGATGTAATGGATTTTGTTTTTAAAAATTTTAATTACATATTTGAAGCCCCAATTGCACCCTAAGGATTTATGTGCTTATGGAAAGTCAAACTATGAATTACAGTATTGCAGGAAACTTTCCACTGCATCAGATTGGTTTCACCATGCATTCCACAAACATGTTTTGTAAAATTTCCCAGTGTTTACAAAACTTTGATACTATGTTATAAAAGTGTACTTAAATATAGATGAGAAAGATAGATGTTTTTCTTCTTTTGATATTGATGTTAAATAAAAGATGGAATGTTTTTATTTAAAACCAATCCCTCATTCTACATCCATCCCCCTGCATAATAAGTAAAGGGCAATGTGAACAAAGTCTTCCTTTAGATCTGTTATTCATTTTAAGTGCATGTTAGGAAAGGTCTACTCTGTGTATAAAATCTAGCAACAAAAAAGAGAATCGTAAATAGAAAAATAAAACATGTAGAAGAGACAAATATTCTGTGCACACAGTTTTAAAATCCCAACGGGGCACACTTGTCAGAAAGAGAGACTACACACTCATTAGTTTAAACATAAATTCCCAAAGAGTAACATTCCAATATGTTAATTTGCCACAATAGATTTACCCATTGAAATCAGTCCACCAGTCTTGACCAGCAAATAGGATCTTAATTTTACCATCTAACAGTTCAATTGAAATAGAATAAAGATTTTCACATAAATATCTTAGTGACATAGACTTTCCTGGGTGGCAATAGTACATTTACTCAATGTTCAGTCCATTCACAGGTAATGAAACTCTTTGTTAAGTGTTATCTCCTCACACAGTAGCAGGGTCTTAAATGGAAAAGAGCTCTGTTCATTTTCTATTTAAACCACAGGAAGTGATTATAGAATTGCTTAATGAAAACAGCTTATTTTTGGAAATCAGTTAAAAAATCTAAAGTTATGAATAGAAAATAATAAAAGAGAAATAACTGTCTGGATTTCCCCCCTTCTTTACAGTGATATGGTAGAAATATAAGGAAAATGCTTAACATCCTTTATTTAGGAAATCTGGTCCCTTCACCTGCTACCGGGCTCAGTTTTGAGTAAGAAAAGAAAGAATATTTTTGGCTGCAGCTTTAGTAAACAATGAATGATGAAAAATATTGCAGAAATGTCTTCAAGAGATCTGACAATTGAGAACACAGACTTTATCACGTTGATATCGTCTACATTCCTCCACAAAGCTTGGCAAATGAATAACTGAGCCCTATTTTGGCGGAACGAGAGAAGGATGTACTAGTTCCAGCATCAAAACAAGATTATGAAAACAACCAATCAACACAAAACAGTTATTTCTTCTTCTGAATAATAAAGACATCATGTTTGCATATAGAACAGCTTTTGCATTATTGCTCTACGTATAAGAATATATTAAGGAACTCATAACAGACTGCACGTTACAAACTTAAGGTTCTTTGGTGAAGAATGAAAGAAAACAGTATTTGAGCTTTAAAGAAAATGATCTCATCCATATTGCTTTTATCTATTGATCCGCTGGATCCTCTCACAGAGCAAGGAGAGGTACTGTGTGAGTTTCACCATGGCAACGATTACCACGCCCCCAGCCATCATACATGTTGGCCAGAACAGTGAATGGAACAGCACGTTGGAACTGTAGAGTTTGGTTAGGATGACACTCTTCTGGTTTCCTTCGGGGTCAGAATAGCAGGAGAAGTGTTGATACTTCCTGAAGTTTTCCATGACAACACTCACCAGGGACATGGATTCTTCAAAATTTTTTCCACACTTAGGTATATAGGAGCACTGTGGAAAATGAGATAAACTGTCAGCAGAAGATACTTTCTCTGTGTGTATCTGATACTAGGAGGAGATGGGATATTGAGGTCAACTTAATGATCTGTGAAATAACCATGACGGTTATTCCTCTCATATTCAAACCAGTGTCTCCAGAAATCCCAAGACCTCACATGGTAATAAAAACAATGTTCGTAGGCGTCTGACCCAGATGTACCTAAATAGTTCATCCATGTATAGTTTAATTGTTGATTAGAATTGGATGACTCCAGTGGATTCTTTTTACCATAGCTAAGCATGGTGAGTTTTAATTATTCCCTATTGAACACACTTTAACATGAAATCAGAGTGTCAATCTTTCTGTCTTTTGTCTAGTCTCAGCAGTCCATGTAATATCAGAAGCTACCAGGTCTCTCAGGGAAAGTAGTTTATTCTTCTCTTTTAGGCTTGGGGTAATTTATTCAGCCAAGTCAGCTTGGTCACTTTACTACTGTAGTCAAGGAAACACCTATACCTCTGGTGAGTTGCTGAAAAAGAATCCTGTAAAGTGTACAGATATCGAATAGTTAAAGAGCTGCGATGAATTGTTCGTGCCCAGTTAGTGTGGCAAAGTAACTTTTTCCATAAAAATAAATAAAAAATAAAACAGAACCAAATGAGTTTACTCTTCAACCATCACTCATCTGAAAATTTACACTGTCTTTCCTTTGATCTTTTCCCCTCTCTTATCTTTCTTATTGTGTCTCTTCTACATGTCTCTCTTTTCTTCCCACATACTTATGTCCTTGGATTTCTTTCTTTTTATTTCTTTTCCTTCCCTGCCCTGCCCCGACTCCTCACCCCACTTTATATTTTCCCCCCTGTTCCCTCTTCCTGTCCTTTCTCCCTCCCCTGCCCTCTCTTTTCAAGATATAGATGGAATTAAGGAACTTTGAGTTTTTATTATTTATTGCATATACTTTTGAGCACATTTTTTCCTAATTTAAAAAGCAGTCTTTAAGAAGATGAAGTCTCTGTGACCCTTTTTCCTTGGTCTGTAAATGGGCAGTGACAAAACTGATTTTTTAAAAAGTTAGGAAGAATGTAATTTAAGTCACTTTCCAGGGAGATGTGTGGGTCCTTAGCTAACTCTTTCCCCTCTTTACAATAATTGCTTCCCAACAGGGAAAAAAAAAATCCCTGCCCGTTATTATACACATTATCAAATGGTTAATTTAACTGATTTATCTGAGTTGGTTTGTGACAAGATCGCTGCCAATCCATATAATATTTTGGTGTCAATTAGAAAATTACGCCCCCTCTTTAGAACATATTATTTTCTGTCGAAAAATTGTTATAATACATTGATTTTATGAAAAAAACCCCACATTTTTCACTGCTGTTACCAATTTTTAAGTCGAGCTTATAAATATGCACATCTATGACTTTTACCATGTGACTGGTACCCTAAAGGTTGTGCAGTGCACAATTCCCACAACTGTATGTGGAGACACAAATGAGGTGGGCTATTGTTGAACTTTGAGGTACATTGATGGAAGCTTTGGCGGTAGGATCCTGGAAGACCTGTAGATTTCACGGGTAGAAAATGTAAAAGAAGTGGAATGAGTTTTGCTGATGGAGTATGTTTGGATTACTCTTTTCTCTGGCTTTATTAGTGGGCACACAGGCACCTAGCTTTGTTTACAGTGCTGCAATCATTGGATTCTTTGGCTCTGCACAGCAGGAAGGTTCTTACTTCGCTAAGAATGGAGATTGAGCATGCTGGTATTTATCGTAACCCAGGCTGAAAGTAATGTTCTCATAGCAGGGCTGGTTGATACCTTCAAGTTTCATCAGCTAAGAATAAATGTGAGCCCACTCATGAACTTGAGTGCAGCGGCGAGCGGCGCTGGCACAGCATTCAGGGTCTGAAAGTATCTCCAAAAACGCAGAATTTCTCAGTGAGTTACAACCTAGTATAAAATTAGCCTATGACTCCATGAAACAAATTTCCTACCAGTTCGATGTCTTTTGGATTAAAAGGGTTTAAGGCAGGATGGACATACCTACCTTGATCATTTTTTTCCTTCTTCAGAGCTGCCTCATGTCTTCACAGTTTTTAAAAATGTTTTCTGAAGCAAAGCGTTACAAAATCACAGACAAGCCATTTGTGGTTGAATTCGAACAGAACCCATTTAGATTACAAATGCATCAGGCTTCTGTACATTTTTGTGCCATAGTAGTAGTTTCTGTAGCTAACAGTACTAAGTTATTGAAATGATCTCAATAAAAATAGCATTCCATTAAAAACGGAGTTTTTTCTTTTCTAATACTCTTGTGACTTGATCTAGCTTTAAGATTTTTTTTAAAGAAATGTTTGTTAGTCAAATGACAATAATTCTGTCACTACGTAAGATTCTACCAAGTAAAATGAGATATAAAGTAGTTTTGAGACTGTCTAGCATGGTTGCGTACTGGTTTAATACTGCTTATTAAAGTTTCATGCCTTCAGGGTCTCAAATGTGTGTATTTGGAATGGCCAGATAAAGCACGTTCCATACGTGATCGGGACTGACTCTACCTTATGTCAATCATGCATTTACTTTTATTATTGATGGGTCCTTCCTTTGTCATTACGAATGCATGAGGTAGTATAATGAGCCCAAGTTGTGTTCTGTGGATCTGGTTCCTATGTTTCTATAGGCAATTCACTTGGCTTCTCAGAATCCACTTCTTGATCCACATAAAGGGGTTAACAGGGCCTTCCTGGCAGGGTTTGTGTGAAGATTCAATGATGAATATGCATAAAGCCTCAATGAATTTTCATTGACACATTTTCTTCTTGGAGTATCACATTGTCCATATGATCTTCTAAAGCCTTTAACCAAGTGCCACTACTAAACTCTGAAACTTCTAAGGAGGGCAAAATTATTAGTTATGTGATGTTCACAGGGGCAGTCCCGTTCGATGGCTCTTATGTTCCTAGCTTTTGTGTCCCAGGACATTTGACATTTTGCTGAATCCTACACTAAGATTCTCAGTTTCTTTTTCTATGGCTCAAAGTATAGCCATGTGTATGTTCTTGAGGCTGGTATGAATTTGGGGTAGAAGATTTAATGATCTCATGATTTTATCACATGCTTGGCAGATAATTTTATGTGATTGGTTTAGACTATACAGAATGCATTTCAACAAATGGAAACTTTACTATCCATGATTACTTGGAAAATGTAAGGTAGCCTAAAAAGATAAAAATCCCAGCATTTTATTTTATTTTATTTTTTATTTTATTTTTTTTAATGATTTTATTTATTTATTTGACAGAGAGAGAGACAGCCAGTGAGAGAGGGACCACAGCAGGGGGAGTGGGAGAGGAAGAAGCAGGCTCCCAGTGGAGGAGCCTGATGTGGGGCTCGATCCCAGCACGCCGGGATCACGCCCTGAGCCGAAGGCAGACGCTTAACGACTGAGCCACCCAGGCGCCCCCCAAAAATCCCAGCATTTTATATCATACTTTTTCTAGCAGGAGGTGTGTGATAGGAAAGATTTAACTTTTAGAATCTGCATGATATATAACATAAAGGAACATATGAGTAATAATTTTATATACACAAGACACTTAAGTACTAATCAAACTGTGTTAATATATATTTACATATATTTTTACCATGGCCTTGGGTCATTCTTTCTTTTGTGCTTTAATATATGAAAATAGAAACCTTGTGAACCTCTGAGGCAGCCATTCAATGGAAGATTTAGTTTCACATCTCTCTTCTTAATCCGGAGTTTTGTTAATAAACCTTATTGCTTTCCCAAATCCCTTGAATTCTCCTTAGTATTGAAAACCGTAGAGCTGGCCCACAGGTATGACCTTTCCTCTCCCAGCTGAAGAAACCTGGCTCGTGACAACTTCTGTTCCCCTTCCACGGCAATGAAGGTACAGCAATTGCATCTTTTCTACAATTCTTTGAAAAAGTGACTGAAAGTTTTCTTTTCTCAGCCTGAATTCCAGAATCTTACACATCAATAGAGTTATTTTTATTCTGGTGATGGAGAGAAGTTTTGAGAAACTACCTGTTGGGCTTTGCTTAGACATACTTTGCAAGGCATATGTGAAGCAAATAGTGACAGGCCTTCACCCTAAAAATAAAAGCTGTGGGGAGAAGTGGGGGTAGGGGAACGGGGATGGTTTGGCTGAATAACCTCATGGGTCAGCCTCTTTTTTTTTTTTTTTTTGATGGTAGAAAAGGAGCTATCAATTCTCAGCATCATCCCAAGGGAAGGATTTGTTCTTCATTCGTACTTTTGTAAAAAGAGAAGGGTTTTATTTTCAGAGAGGGGTTAGAACTTTAATGAAATCCAGTCAATGTTGAGTGTCTCTAATGTGCCAGCTAGTGTTCTAGACACAGCCATCAAAAACAGAAACAACACAAGACAGAGCATTAGAAAGAAACAGCAAGATGTTACAAAACAAGGGTGGGGGGTACAATGGGACCAGGAGTGAAGATAAAAAACTTGGAGTAAAGATCTGCCCTTCGCAGAGGTGGGCCACAAATTTGCTCTGAGAACTTGTTAGTAGCCTGGGCACCCTAAGCCCACCATGACCACGAGATAAAAACGAAAATATTCTCATGTGAAACAGAGGTATTCTTGGTTCTAAAGTTAGATGGATCTCTTTCTAGTGTCCTCAAAGAATGAATGTTGTGCACCTGTTTAGTAAGCCTGTCTGGTGTGTGATGTGCCAGGGTTTGTGCTCTGTGCTGGAGAAGAAGATGGGGTCACCATGTTCAGCGAGTGTAGAGATCAGCAACTGGAAGCCTTGGGTTACTCTGGTCCACATGTGTACTTTGAACTCTCGAGTTTTTTGGGTATCAGTAACGGACAGAAGAGGTGAGAGAGTAAATTCAGATGTTTCTTTCGCTTTCGAGACTTCTTGTTCCTTATCATCACTTCTAAAAAAGCAAATCCCACTAAATTTGGTTTAGATTGTTTAGTTTGCACTTTTAGTGTCTGCTTGACTTTGGCAAATGGGAGCGTTTGAGATGTTTGGGAGAGGAAAGGAAAACAGAATTCACACTCTGCTATGCACTAACATTTCTGTCAGTATTGTGACACAGGTCCCTCCCAAGAGATGTGTTCCTTTTCTGTGTGTCCCAGAGCTTTCACCTCTGTTGCAACATTTCTGCTTGATTTGGAGTGGAGAAGAAGTGAAAAGGACCTAGGAAATCTACTAACTAAATGCAAACCATCTGGAGCCTTGAGATTAGTCAATATCCAGATGGCTAAGCCTTGGAGGCCAGCCCCTCCTGGTTTACAATGTATCCAATTAGGCCTAGAGTAAGTCACATACCTCCTCTGACCTTGCCCTTTGCCATGGTCCTCCTTCACAGCAATTGGAAAGCAGCAGATTCCTTCTCCATGCTTTTTTTCTTGATGCTTAGTGCAGGCTTCTTTGGGGGCACACTCTTCCTTTCATTTTTGCACAAAGGTGCACTGGGCTGTCCCAGAATTTAGTGTTGGTGAGCAATGACTAAACTTTGTCAGTCATAAAAGTATTTCTGAATTTCTGGTCCATAGGGAGTTTCAACAAATGTCTAATAGGTATCCTTCAATTTAAAGTGCTAATTATGGGGATTTCATATGTCAATTTCCGGGCATGTTTCCTCCCTCCCCCCCGCCCTCCCCCCCTTTGAGGGTGCACTTCAATCTGTTTAATATCTATTCTGTGTAAACTCATGCTGAATACACAGCCCTGGCCTTCCCTATGGATCACAGATAATTCTATTCTGTGTGCAACGGCCTTTTGATCTTAAGCAGCTCTTGGCATGTGACGGAATGGCATGGATTCTCACCTCTTCACTAAAACGTGCCATCCGAGGATAAATATTTCATAGAATTGGATTTTTCATCCTCTCAAGAGGACACTCTAATGTTTTTCTCTTTAAGAGATAGCAGGATGAGATGAAGAGACTTAGATTTTTATTCAGAACTAATTAGTTAGTGAATGTGTGACTTTGGGAAAATTATTTCATTTTCTGAGCTTGGCTACATTATTGCAAAAAGCGGAGATAATAGTGGTACCTAATATGTGGGGTTGCTGCTGTAATTAAGTGAGTTCACGTGAAATATTTAATATGATACAGTGCCTGGCATGTTGTAAACTCTTGTTAAAATTTGACTATTATTTGAAGAGTGTGGTTTTAGTCAGGATTAAATGAGATGATTTTTATAAAGTTCTTAGCAGAGTGCTGGGGACACAGTATATAGCAGACACTTGATAAATGTTTGATCCTGTTATTTCTTATCTAGATTTTCAACTTCTATTTCATGTCTTCCCTCTTACCCTTACCCTACCAAATGCAATGCAAAGGAATTAAGTGCTTCCAAGCTTTGCTTGGCATTTTGGGATCTCTCAGCATCCAAACTCAGTTTTACAAAATCTAGAGCAGTGGTCTGGCCACTGTCTGGAGATGGTTTTAGTTGTCACAGTTGGAGGAAGGAGGATGCTAGACATCTAGTGGGTAGAGGCCAGGGATGCTGCTGGATATCCTACATTGTACAGGGCAGGACCCACCTCATAGAACAACGAATTATCCCACCCAAAATAACAGTGGTGCCGAGGTTGAGAAACCCTGGGCTAGATATGTATATATTCTCTGGATTTAGGAAACCCAGAAGGCTTCAGAATGGGTGGTGAAGAGAGGGACGGTGGTGAGTTTGGAGTTGCAAATAATTGGATAATTTATAGAACTTATTCTCCACCAAAAATAGCTATCTTCCCCATGACAATTATCTAAAAAATATAATATAATATAATATAATATAATATAATATAATATAATATAATATATAATATATTACTATCCCACATACCAAAGAATGGATGTGATACTTGTTCTTTGTCCCTGTTTCTGGAACAGAGGTCCTAAAACCCTTGAAACTTCCTAAGTGATAAAATCTAGAAAGGTGTCTTTTGTGAGGTTAATAAGGTTAATTGGGGACCGCACTTAAGGGTGGGGCTGGCTGCCAGGAGAACCACCCTTGTGATTAGAGGGTTAGAACTCTCCATCTTAATCCCCTGACCTCCGGGAGAAGGGATAGAGATTGAATCAATTGCCAATGGCTAATGGTCTAATCAATCATGCCTATATAATGTAGCCTCCATAAAACCCCAAACGACAGGGTTAGGAGAGCTTCCAGGTTGGCGAGCGCAGGGAGATCTGGGGAGAGTGGCATGCTTGGAGAGGGCTCTGTGCTCTTCCCCTACTTAGCCCTATATGGCCCTTCCACCGGGCTGTTTCTGAGTATCATTTTAAAATAAGCTGGGACTCTAATAAGCACAATGTATGTCTGAGTCTGTGAGCTACTCTAGCAAATTAATAGAGCTTAAAGAGGGGGTTGTTGGAAGCTCTGATAAGCAGGGCTTGTGACTGGTGCCTGAACTCTTGTGGGACCGAGCTTTTAACATACACAATCTACTGCTATCTCCGGGGAGAGAGTAGCAGATTTGAGCTGAACTGTAGGGCACCCAGCTGGTTTCGGAGAATTGCTTGATGATGTGAGAAACACCCCCTCTTCCTGCCCCCCACACATTGGAATTGGGTTCAGAACCCCTTTAATGGACCTATTTCCTTGTTTTATACCAAACTTCATTTTAAATCCACTGTCAGACCAGATAGTCCTGCTTTGAGAATCCCTGGTAGGCAGAATAGGTTTTAAACTCTCAAAGGAGATCGCGTTGAAGAATGTAACAACCATAGTGAATTAATACTCAGGCACTGTTTATGCTGCCTCTGATGGCCATGCGGCCCTGAGAGGCAGGGGCCCTTGAGCCCACTTGCAGCTCCCTGGACCAGTGGGCCAGTTGCTCTATGGGAGCACAGGAGCTTATCAGCTTAAGCAGCTCCAATTGTAATGTTGACAAGAGGCTGGGCACTGGGTTTAAAAGCTAAAAAAAAAAAGACTCTAGGAGAGAGTGTGAAAATTTAAAAATAAAATTCTTTCGGATATTTTCTACAAAGATACAGACAGCTTGACTGATACTCTTTTGCCTCCTGTTTGCTCAGTTCAAACATGGTCAGTAATGCCTTCTGTAGCTCAATAAAATTCTGCCCATTTCTTGGTAACTCTGGGGAAGACCGTTCTTTCTAGTGAGCTGGGGGGGAGGGTAACAGGAAGGAGAGATCCACATAAAGATTATTATTTTGTTTTCCCCAGGAATATCCTGAATATTCCTCATGTTGCATGAAGATTGTGGTTTAATGAGCTTCAAATGTGGAAGTAACTGTATTTTCAGTATATATGTTTCTTTTAATTTTAATTTTTTTTTTTTTAAGATTTTATTTATTTATTCAACAGAGAGAGACAGCCAGCGAGAGAGGGAACACAAGCAGGGGGAGTGGGAGAGGAAGAAGCAGGCTCATAGCGGAAGAGCCTGATGTGGGACTCGATCCGGTAACACCGGGATCACGCCCTGAGCCGAAGGCAGACGATTAACCGCTGTGCCACCCAGGCGCCCCTATTTTTAATTTTTTTAAAATTTAAATTCAATCAGCCAGCCTATAAGTACATCACTAATTTTAGATGTAGTGTTCAATAATCTGTCAGTTGTGTATAATACCCAGTGCTCATCACATCACATGCCCTCCTTAACACCCATCATCCAGTTACCCCATCCCCCCACCCACGTCCCCTCCAGCAACCCTCAGTTCGTTTCCTATTGTTAAGAGTCTCTCATGGTTTTACTCCCTCTCTGATGATTTCCCATGCAGTTTTCCCTCCCTTCTCCTACAGTCCTCTGCCTCTTATAATTCACGTATGAGTGAAACCATATGATAATTGTCTTTCTCTGATTGACTTACTACACATATTTCTGATTAAAGGCCAGAGGATAGCTATCCAGGTGTGAAGAGCTGCGGGGCCAGGAAGGTGAGCCACGTTTGGTGCCAGCTTTTCTTGGAAGTATATGCTGATTGTAGAAGGGGACTGAGAGTCTAGAAAACTGAATGGCATTTTGGATAGCCTTGCAGAGCTGGGGGCAAGAACCATCACTGAGGGCCTATCAGGTAGGGGGCCTGATGACCTCCCATTCACTTTGTGTTGGGACCCTAAGGACTGCATCCTAGGAGTAATGGCAACAGACAAATCCTCACAGGGACTTGAGTTCAGGCTTGCATATCTCAAGTTTATGAAGTCAGAATGAGGTGATCACGTATGGCTCATACACTCAGGAACCTGGCAGAAGCAAATGGAAATACTTTTTGGAAAAGATTGACATGATGACATCATCCTAGGCTTAAAATTATTCTTATAAATGATTTTGCAAATATGATACCTAATAAAAAACCCTAAATATTACAAGATAAACATGAAAACAAACAGGAGAAGAAAATTAAATAGCATAGGTCTGTAGTGGCTCTAGATATTGAAGTCCTCAAGACAAACTTTAAAATAACTATAAGTTTACTTTTTATGTTGAAGGACTTAGAAGACAAAAATGAGGATATTTCAGAAACCCGGAAATGGCAACACAGACTCCGATGGATTTTCTCAAAATGAACAATATAATATGAGAAATTAAGAATGCAGTGGGTGGGTTTAACAGTAGATTTGTCAGAGCTGAGGAATGAATTAGAAATTAGAAGGTAGGTCAGAATGCAGAATGAAGCACAGAGACATTAAAAAGAGAGAGAGTAAGTAAATAAGAGACGTAAAGAGAAAGCTTGGTATATGGACCAGCTGGAGTGCAAAAAGGAGAAACAGAAGTGAATCGGAGCAGAGATCATATTTGATGAAATACTGACCTAGAACTTTCCAAAATTGATGAAGAACATCAAGGAACAGCAAAGGAAGCCCTGGGAACACTAAGCAGGCAAATAAAAATAAATGCATACTCTGCCACATAACAGTTAAACTGTGGAAAACCGAATCAAATGGTCTTTAAACAGAAGCAGCGATTAGACTGAGAGCCGATTTCTGAATAGCAATAAAGCTCTCCAGAAGACAATGGAATGTTTCTGAGGTGCAGAAACGAAATACCAGCCAAGTTAGAATTTTATGTTCAGTGAATCTGTTCTTCAAGTAATAATGTCTGCATGAACTTCGAGTATCTATAGAATAAAACGGTAATAATATGTAAGTTGGAAAGATAATAAGTAGGAGTGAAGATGTTTTAATGTTCTTAAGTAGTCGAGATTGCAAGTTGTCATCTCTAGGCTAACCCCTAAAAGGATAGTAATACAACAGATAACGTCCAAGAAAAAAAAGGGGGGGGTAATGGGATTATTAAAATAATCCAGTGAGGAAACGGTGGTCTTTTCATTAGCAAACTTGGGCAAATGGCTGTCCACATGAGAAAAAAAGAGAAACCCAGAAACCAGACCCCTGGATAAAAATCAGTTCCACTCTAAACGTGTGAAAGGAGATCGTACTCTAAATGTGGAAGGAGAAATAATAACGTTTCTAGAAGATAATTGAGGAGAGTGACTTTGCGAACTCAGGACAGGTAAAGGCTTTTTAAACGGGACAATACAATACCAGAAAAACAAACCAAGCCAAAAACAAAGCAAAACAAAGCAAAACAGAAAAGCAAAAAGCAAAACCAAAAACAACAACCACCTCCCCAAGAAACCAACAATAACAAAAAACCCTCCCCAAAACCCAAACGTCAAAACCACCACCACCACCTTCACAACAGCAAAACCAGACTGACAAAGTTTGGCTATGTTGAAATTAGAAAGTTCTTTCCTTCAAAGACATCACTAAGGGAGTGAAAAGACCACAGAATGAGAGAAGATATTTGCAACACATATAACCAACAGAGGTTCATATCTAGATCTAGAAATTCCTACAATGAATATGGAGAAGAAACAATCTGATAGAAAAATGGACAAGGGACTGGAACAGAGATTGTACAAACGAGGATGTCCAAATGTCTCATAAATAAATGAAGAGGCAGCTGGCAATATTAGTCGTCAGAATCCCAAGGAAACATCACTACGTTAGCTAAAATCAAAATTACAGATGATACCACGTGTTGGTAAGGATTTGAAACAATAAAAACTCTCATATCTTCAGGGTTGGTGGGAGTTTGGAAAACCATTTGGTATTATCTACTAAACTTTCAGATAGGCGTACCCTGTGATCTCGATATTTCATTCCCAGGTTTATACCCAACAGAAATGTGCATGCTTGTGCGCCAAGAAGACATATACGGGACTCTTCACAGCAGAAGTATTTGCAGTCGCCCCAAACTGCACATGACTCAAAATGTCCATCAACAGTAGAAAGAATAAATAAATTGGCACATCCATGCAATGGGATACGATACAAGAATGAAAAGGAATGTGCTACCACCAAGTGGCGTGGCTCTAACAAACGTGGTGTATGAAAGAAGCCAACACAAAGGGAAATATTCTGTATAATTCCATTTATATAATGTTGAAAACCAGACAAAACTGAAAGATAATGTATAAGGATATATGCTTAGATGACAACACTACAAAGAAAAATAAAAAAAGTAATGGCCATACTGTCAGGATAATTGTTATCTTTGGTGTGGGACAGAGCCTGTCGTTATTGGGAGGGGCAGGAGGGGTATTTTTGTGGTGCAGGAAGTGTTTTACTTCTTTACCCTCGTGGTGGTCTCTGTAATAACTCTTGAGCTGTGCACTCTTTCATTTCTTGCATGTTTCTGTATATGTGTTATAATTCACGGTTAAAAACAAGGTAATGGGGCAAATAAACCAAGCAGTGACCTAGTATCATGCTGACAGCAGACAGATACTGGTCCTAAATTTTTAACTGAGACTTTCTTTCTTTTCTTTTCTTTTTTTTTTTTAAAGATTTTATTTATTTATGTGACAGAGAGACAGCCAGCGAGAGCAGGAACACAGCAGGGGAGTGTGAGAGGAAGAAGCAGGCTCCCAGCGGAGGAGCCTGATGTGGGGCTCGATCCCGGAACGCCGGGATCACGCCCTGAGCCGAAGGCAGACGCTTTAACGACTGCACTACCCAGGCGCCCCTAACTGAGACTTTCTATGGTAGGTTCACTCCCTGTTCATAGCCTAACTAATGCATTCACAGGGCTGTGGTGATAAAATGTCAAAACGAGGAAATGGAAATTTGTCCTATTTTTGGATGCCTCTTCAACTTTGGCCAATTTCCAGTTCCACGGAGATCTGAGAGTTTTATGGGCATTCGCCATTGCAGGTCAGCTTCGATTTAAAGATCTGACTTGAGGGAAGATCTTGAAAAACAAACACTTGTGGGAGAGCTAAGCTTTCTATATTTGCAGAACAGGGTTAGGATTGGTATTATTTGTGGCTGCCACAAACGAGAGGAAGAGCAGACATTTTCAAATGACGGTCTCTGAAATATTCATTATGTCCAGTCCTCAGGGGTACCTGCAAGGATTCTTTTAAGTTATTGTGACCAAAAGGCAAGGTGGATTTCCTTACTTTGTGTCAATATATCACAAAGCAAATCCTATGTTCTAGCATCTAATTTCCAAACCACTGCATTTTTTCAATACATATAATATGTATCATCTAGGTGCTGATAATTATGATGAAAATAAGTTTTTACAAGAAAGAGTGGGGTTCATGAGGGTTGTACCCTAGTAATGAGGGCCAATTGTCCTACTGGAGAGTAGCATCAGGTTCTCTTGGCATATCTAAATTGCCACCATAAATCCCAAACTCAATATATTTAACTTAAAATTGGTAACGGCAGGTTAGTTCTGTTGACACTTTACTGGAGATCCCAGGCCTTATAAATACAAATGTTATGTACAGCTTTCATACAATACACATTTGTTAAGCATCCACCCCGTGGGTTTGAATATATCAGTGCTGGAAAATTCAGCCTCTCTGAACATAACATATATAAAGAAAGAAATACAGACACACGCACTATGACCATGGATGGAAGGGCTCCCCTGTGCCAGGCACTAGGGTCTGCTCTGCACCTTACAAACACAGCTCTGATCCTCAAAATGACCTTGCAAAGATGTTAGAGAAAAGGAAGCCGAAGCTCAGAGAGTGAGTTACAGCCCCATGGCCACAGAACTAAGTGACAATGACTGTGGGAAAGGAAAATACAGTTTCACCCCAGGGCTCTCAGGTATATGATGAATACCTGTTTTTTTGTTTGTTTGTTTGTTTGTTTGCTTTTCGGCTTGTATGACTTGGACTAAGCTGCACATTTGCTTTGAAAGTCTCGGTCTATTTGTGTATAAATGATAGGATGTTTACTCTTCTAGATGAAAGTAAAGGGTAAATCTGTACTACCACAAAATGGGGGAATGATTTGTCTGCAACATGCACAGAAAATAAATGTCTCCTAGGCAAGAGTCAAATAGTTCTGTGAATGGATGAGGCAGGGCCTGCTGCCTAGCGGTATTTTCCTTTGAAATGCTGGCACAGGGGAACTTCAGAGGGAGACGGGCTGAGCGTGGGAGCTCGGTGAGGGGGTGGCCGAAATGCAGTGTGCGTGTGCCCCGCTCCTACCTTCTGATTGGTTTTCATGGTCTCCTCGGTGTGGTAGAGAAGGAGCTTTTCCCCGGAAGAAGTCAGGTTCACGTACACCTGGAGGCAGGGGTACTGAGAGAGTTTCCAGCAGTCCGGACCACAGCTGAAGGAGCAGTTAAAGGTCTCTGTGATGGACGCATTCACCAAGGTGCACTGAGACTCCTCGGTCCACACGCTACAAGACAGGGGAGAGGAAACACAGGCCCAGATGCTAAGGACGAGGAAGGCGCCATCAGAGGGGATCATCTGAGGCTCCTTGAGCTGGAGAATCTTCCCCAAATCGACCTTACAATCTGTCTGTTAGAGTGAATGCCTTTGAATAGAGAAGCTTTAGGCAAACTGCAACAGACACATGGATAAGCTTTGACTGGCACCTGAAAACTTTCCAGTGACTTCTGTCAGACATACTATAAGATCCAATGCTTGATTTAAGTTCGGTTGTTACTTCCTTCTCAAATTCGCTGGTAAGCACAAGGCATCTTTTACGTCACAACCTGTATCCCCCTTGGCGTCTTACATTGTAAGCAGCTCCCTGCCACACTCCAGGCCTCGTGTGCAATGTTTGGCCAGTTTGCAGGCAGCGAAGGTGTAAGGGAGAAGGGGAGGGAAGACGGCAAAGGGGCGGAGGGGCTTGACGTCTAACTCGATAGACAGAAGGACTGATATATTTCTTTATGGTCTTTCTAATAAGGGGGAAAAGATAATTCCACCCTTTTGTTGTACCAAAAGCAATCACTTGTGGCGTCTATCTTCACCCTAACTGCTGCTTTATATACATTTCTAAAACTTTGTAAGTTGGGTATATATATATTTTTTAAAAGGTGAGGGTCAGAGAAATCAGGAAACTTGCAAGGGCACGCAGCTAGTCAGTGATGGAAACAGCGATTCTACCCACTCCTGTATTTCTCTAAGGCCCAGGCTCATTCCATGGTTCTCTGTTGCCTCCCTTTGAACACAGTGGCAAAGAGGCCCTTCTATGGAGATAATGGGTTCATGTCAGTGCCCTGGGAACTGCTATTAGAAGGATTAGAGAAGAAAAAAAGCAAACTTCCAGCTGCCCATTGGTTAGTTTTTCATTCCAAAATACTTATAATTTTATGATCAAGGATAATATTTGTGATTAAGAAGTGACACACTAGCAATCAAAGTGTTACTTCTGGGTCTAAGCTGATTACCATAATGATCAGGAAACAGCACATTTTCTTTGCAGATTAATACCTCCTCCTTTTGCTGGACATGTGTTGACTTCCTTTTTCATGTCCAGCTTCATGCCAGAGGCAGAATACCAGCCCTTACCCCCTCTGGTGTGGCAAATTGCATTTTCCTAGGGCATGGGTGGTCAGATTTTGCTTATACAGAGGGGAAAAGAGTCTTAGATGGTTCTAAGCAGATGTGACGATCTGAAAGCGATTCTGGAATCAGTGAACACTCAGGCCTGAGGCATCAGCGCTTTCATTGAGAAGGAGCACAGCTGAAGGCATTGGAGACACAGAGTGGAGCAGCCACAAATGGGAAAGATGATGCCTTAATTTTAGCAAATTACTGTATTTCTGCTCGATTTTGCTTCTAAAATGAAAGTATTAATTTAGGTGGGGAAATGAATGCCACAAAATGGTTTGATTCTCTTTCAGATCGAAATCTCAAATTTTCATGTGAAAGGGCCTCGTTTCTTTAAGCTGAACCACTGTGAGACTTTCCCCATTAGTTACAGCAATGCCAGGCTCCCCTGTGCTCAAAGTGTCCAATTTATGGACAACAGTTAGCTGGAGAGGCTGTGGGGATTTATCATGCGGCTTACTCAGTGGGAAATACACTTGCTGTTTCAGTATTTAATTGCCTCCCTATCTATTCAGTAAACCCAGGGCAAATATTAAAACGAAAAGGGTCCAAACTCTGTTATTGTTAAAAGTTGATTCTTAGCAGTGTTTCTCAGCCTTGATAGCACATTAGGATCACTGCGGGGAACTTTGAAAGATGCTGGTCACTGGGTCCCACTACAGACCATTCAATCTGACCTTCTGGGGGTAATGGTGGGGGTGGGGCTGGGCATCAGTATTTTTTTAAGTTTCTCAGGAAGTACAAATGTGCAGCTGAGAACCACTGATGTGTGGGGTGACGAAGAGGGGCGTGGGCTAGAAAAGGAACGATGGTGGAGAACAAAGGTGTGGAGAGGCAAGAATAGGGACTCTGGAAGGAGTGCGGTGTGGGTTTGAATCTTACCTCTGCCTATGCTACCGTTGTATGGCCTCAGACAAATTGTAACCATCTTGAGGCTCAGTTTGGCCATTTTTATAGTGAGTATACTCATGTTGAACTTCCCTTATAAGGTATTTGTGAGCCTGAAGCAAGTCATGTCTGGGAAGGCCCTGCACGTAGTAGGCAGCCTATACACAGAACTATTTTTATCCTTGTTATTTGATAAGATTATTAAAAATAATATGCGCCAGGCATTGCTCAAAGTTCTTATTGGGAAAGAAGGAGAAAGAGAAGACCAACGACCGTGTCCCAACCACCCAATAGCATTACCTCTGCATGTACGAGCGCAGGAGCGTGATTCCCAGCAGAAAGTACATCATGATGGAGCAGACCATCATGGCCAGTCCCAGGAGAATGGCCCGGTCCTCTCCTGCTTTCAGTGCTGTGACAGTTTTCCTTTTGTCCAGGAGGTCGTGGTCCCTGATTTTTTGGTAAATATTTCTGAGGTTGAAAATAATACAGTCTTACATGAAGTTCACAGGTAATCAGCACACCCCTGAAGAGCAGGTAAGCCTCTGCCCATCGCTTCCTAGGGTAGAAGGATCTAGAGGAGCCCTCCAACCCTACCTGAATGCAATCAGATCCGAGCATATGACTGACGGTTGCCTCCCAACACACACGTGTACATACCAACCTTGAGCAGAAACAAGTCACCCTTCCTTACTTGGGGCCCATGTCTAATTGGAAATACTTTTTCCTTCTCTTAAATCTGAAGAAAGAAAGCACTCCCTTCAACTCTTAAAATACTGCTTTGGATTTGCCATTTAACCTGCAGCTGATTATCATTGATCTTTTTATACTCTCTGAATACCTAATGGAGCATTAATTCAAATAAATGGCAGTAGACATCAGAAATCTATCAACTTAATACCTTATTTCCCTTCAGTAGTAATAGACAGAAGTTATTTTGGTTAACATTTTTCTCATGCTTAGGGTTGCTTAGGGCTCTGTTGACTTGAGATTTGTAAGCAATGTGAAAATAAGAAGTTGTGACCCGGTCTTTTTTCTTATAGGTATAAACACTTGAGTGAGTTTCAAAAAATATCAGTCAGGACTAGGCTCTATAACCTTGAATAGTTTTATTAGTATTTTTGTTTTTTTTTTTTAATTTAGAGCAGAAACATAGGGTAAGAAAGAACATGAGATTGGACCAAAGTGACTCCTGAGTTCAAAACCTGATTTCCCCAATAGCATTACCTCTGCATGAACGAGCGCAGGAGCGTGATTCCCAGCAGAAAGTCCATCATGATGGAGCAGACCATTACTACCTATGTGATCAATGCAAATTCCTCAGTCTTTCTGATTCCATTCTTTGCAAAGTGGGAATAATGTGTAACTGAATTGTAATAGTTAAATGAGATGACGTAGGAAAATTATCCAGGAAAATGATTGACATGAAGCATTTAACAAGTGTTTGCATTGGAAAATGGGGTGGGGAGCTACAGCTCCATGACAGGAATATCAAAATATCCTAATATTGCTACACTCTTCCAAAGAATTTCTAAAGGACAGAATGGCAGGGAAATAAATAATGTAGAAAGCTTATGAGTGGAAGGCTTGATCCGAAACAAGATCTAGAGGAGAAGACAGAAAAGAAGTTGCTGGGGAGCTGGATGCTTGGGGAGATAAATGAGAAGTGTGGGATTTGGTAAAACAGATGACCAGGGAAGGAGCAGCTCAGGCTCCTTTAGTTTCTATTTTGAGAAGGGAGCTTTGGATTGCAGGGGTCCAGGAGTAGGGGAGTTGCTGGCCTTATTTAGGGCCTGGGAACAGAGAGAAAGATAAATAGAAAGCTGAAATGGAGGAAGAAACTCTTATGCCCTTTTTTTAGCTTTAGGCAAGAAGCCAATATACACAAGAATAACTGCAGATTTTCCTTTAAATTTTCTATCACTAGTCATTCTTCTTGCTTGGAAAAGAAACCAGAGTAAAGTAAAGAACGGAACTTTGCAGGGGAGGGGAGAGATGCCTGTTGTTTGTACAATTGTGGGTATATTCAGGGCTTCTCTTTAGCTTTGTGCTCCAGCATGGCCTTACTGATGTTTATGGTTTGCATGCCATCCTGGTCGGCTAGTTCCTTCTGGGCTGGTTGTTAGATATTTTGAAGTGTGAGAACATGTATGGACTTAATATATTTCCAGAAGTCTTTAGGGTATTTATTAATCCAGTTATTAGAGTGTAAAATTAACCAATTAGCTTATTATTATTTAAAGTTCTCTTCATGAGGTAGTTTATACAAACCTTCTGTTTCCTTGAAGAGTGGGCCCATTGTAGTAGGAGAATCATAGCTAAATAGAAGCCATATTTCTGTGGTCATGTTCTTCCTAGCTCCCCCCCTTCTCACTCCCTGCTCCTCATTATCCTCAATGCCAGAGGTCCTGAGAGTCCATATCTTCCATTATTCTCCAGCTCCCAAGCCCAATTCCTCCAGACCAGCTGCTCTGCTCTGCTTTTGACTTCCATAGACTGGTCACCACCCGTCCCCTAAGTTTTTCTATTTGTTTCCCGACATTTCCTTTGGAAAACATAAGATTCATATCAAAGTTCTTTAAACTTGACTCCTTATTAACTTGAATTTAAAAAATCTGTGCCCATTAGCTGCTAAAGCCAGCAGTAGGCAGGGAGAGATGGGCTCAGTTTCTGAGTGACTTCAAAGAGCTGTTGTAATGTGATGCTACTAAGCTATTATTTATCAAAATGTATTTAATTCTGATGGCTGCCTCGAGATTCGCATTTCCTGCAGATGGAAGCCAGCAAAGGAAAGCAGCAGTCTCGCAGTTCCAGGGGATTAGGCTGTCACTCCACATCACTCATGTCAGACCATACCCATGAAAGATGCAGTGTAATCAGTCAGTTATGTCACCAGGACAAGAAGCATATAAAAATGATTCAAATGAGCAATTTAAAAACAACTCACAATTTAGAAATGTTTAACAAATGTTGTTCATATGCTCTGAAATTTGTAGAGAAGAAGGAAAATGATTGGTTTCCGCACAGGCCAAAAGGTATGTAGGAAATCGGGATATTACTCAGCAAAAAGAAAGTGGATGAGTGGGGCCGTATCCACCAAAATCATCAATAAATTATTGTTGAATTCATGGATAAATTAAGGAATGAATGATTTGGGAGAACAAAGAGCTCAGTTTAAGTCCACAAACTTATCTTGAGTGCTGATAGCCTCTAGTTACTGGGGATATGGCCCCTGCCCAAGACAGGCATGAAAATAAATATCAACATAGGGTAGTGAATTCAATGATGGAGCGATTCACAGAGTGAGTACAAAAGAGGAGTAATTTTCCTTTAGCCTGAGAGAGCAGGAGAGGAAGCAATGAGGCATTAAGGTTAGGGAAGGCTTCCTGGAGGTAATACCTTAAGCAGAATCTTCAAGATTGAATCAGAGTTATCCAAATGAGACGGGACTCAAGGCTATTTCAGACAGAAGGAATCACATGAACAAAGGGATGAAGATTTACAACTGTATGGTGACTGCCAGAAACTACAAACATTTTCATATTACTGGGATGAGTGTGGGGCCGGGGAAATGAGGTAGATGAGTTTGGAAAGGTGGTAGGTCATGAAGGGTTTCGTAAGTCATTCTAGAGCTTGGCCTTTATCCTGTAGTTAACGGGAAGCTGTCAGAGAGTGACATAATCAGAACTGAGTTTCAGAATGATCACTCTGGCTGCAGTGTGGAGATTAGATTAGAAATGGAGCAAGACCAGGGGGCGCCTGGGTGGCACAGCGGCTAAGCGTCTGCCTTCGGCTCAGGGCGTGATCCCGGCGTTACGGGATCGAGCCCCACATCAGGCTCCTCCGCTATGAGCCTGCTTCTTCCTCTCCCACTCCCCCTGCTTGTGTTCCCTCTCTCGCTGACTGTCTCTATCTCTGTCGAATAAATAAATAAAATCTTTAAAAAAAAAAAAAAGAAATGGAGCAAGACCAATCGGAAAGAATTAGGAAATTGTGACTGTAGTGTTGGCGGGGGATGATGAGGCCTGGATGTAGGATGGAGGTAGGATAGATGGAGAGAAAGGGATGTATGGAGAAACACATGGAGATAAAACTGCAGGGTTTGGTGATTAATAGAATGTAGAGGATGATGAGGAAGTCAGAAAGATGTAGTTTTGACTTATGCCCAAGTACTTGGTTTGCATCCCTGGGGAAATGGTAGAAAGTGTTAAAACCGGGATTCTTACGTCCTTACGCTTCAGGGTTTCCAAGAAGGGACTTTGCTGCTCTGGCCAAGAAGGGAGAGGCCAATGGTGCCTTTATAGATTCTCCCCTTCACAAGCATAGTGTCCTGAGCTCAGGTGGAGGAGTGACTAATTTGATTGGCCAGATGGGTCAGAGCCTGACAGTCAAGGGGCCAGGTCTATCTTCTGGGTGAGTTTGCGTGTCATCGTTCATGTATGGCACAATTAAAAAAAAAATCCTTTTGGACTTGTCTTTGTTCAGGCCTGGTATGTCTTGGCCTTCCTTTCTCCAGGCAGAAAGCCCCAGTGGGGAAAGCATATTCACAGCCTGAGACTATGTGGTTCTTTAGGTGAGCCCTGCCACGCCAAGCCATCTTCCGTGCTGTGTTTCGGGCTTCATACTAGGAAAGCGTGTACTTTGGGAGTTACTGGGCCACTACTAACACAGGTGGTGTTTCATCTCCCTTTAGTCCTTTGCATTTATTCTCTATGAATCTACCTGAAAGGGGGCAGGGAGAGACATAAGGGAATGAAGGCCAGTACGGTTCAATGAAGTAGAGGTCTCAGGAGAAAAAGTATGGGGCATGGCTATAAATTCAGTTTTGAACATGAGGGAGGTCCAACAGTAGGTATAGAGCATGAATTTGGATTTATAAGCTTGATGCAGATCCAGCCTTGGTATGTTCCAGAAAAGCAGTAGGTTTAAGCTCTGTTGAGGCCGTCTTAGCTTCATGGTGAACTATGAATCGATATGATGACATAAGTCAACATTTATAGATGGTGACAGCAACAAATAGTAGATATGTACAGTCTTTATTACATAGACAGGGAGTATTCTGTCCAAATCCTTTTGGTGAATGGGAGTTATTAATGTACAAGCCAAATCTAAGTACAGCAAAAGTCTGATAATAGATCGACAAGGCAAATCCAAGTATAACAAAAGATCTTGCATAGAAAAGGATTTTCTATTGTCCAATAAAGCTTTTTTTCCCAAGCAATAGTCAGCACAATACAATTTTTTTTCGAACTCCGTATTTGGATAGCTTCTTAAAGTTTGATATTAGGACTCAGCCTGCAGTTCATAAACAAATTATTTATGAGATTATGTGATAACAAACACGGCTATAAAGAGTAAAGTGTGTAAGATTTTTCTCCTTTGTCTTCCCTATTTAAATTCAGATTCCCCTGGTAGTTAGCCTGCTGGGAAATAAACTACTCATGTTAAGGCAGGGTAAAGGTTATTTATTAATTCATTTGTTTATTTGTCAATATTTTAAAATCCTCATAAGATGAAACACATGGTGCTGAGTTCTGGGGATACAAAATGAGTAAGACTCATGAGGGGGCTGGGTGGGAGACCAATGAAACCGATCTCAGAGTAGAAAGGGAAGCAAGTCAATGTGCTGGGACCATTGGCCAAAGGATCAGTTACTGAATAGCTAATTCACCAAGAGCCAATTTGCTGAAGGATCAGTTTGCTAAATGAAGAGTTTGCCTACTTTATTACATTTACACGAACAAAGACTCATTTTAAGGACTATTGTCTTAAGTATAGTAAATGAATATGAATACCTTTTTGTTACGGATATTGTTAAGAACACATTCAATCAAAAAGTACATTTTTCTTATGAATATATTCTTTTTAGCAGCATTGTAAGATCTATTTGACTTTTTTTCAAAGCTAAGCTTCCTAGGGAGACTGAGTCTCTCTATAAATACATTCTTATGAATACATTCATAGATATCTTTCTTGACTATGTGAATATATTCTTCTAATAGATATAACAAAAATTTAGTGTTTCATTTGTGAGAATCTCAGTTTATACTGATTATTTTTCAAAACTTTTTTAGAGTCATTTGCTGTTTTCCTAACATTTTAGCATCACTGAGATTCTTACGGCAAATTTCATACTGACTACTTTGATAGATTTGTCAGCTTTACCAATTAACCAAAATTTGTTTCTTTTAACTATTCATAAGGTATGGTAATTAATCTGGGACAGGAATTTTAACAGCTATTGAAGATTCTGTAACGTTTCATTTGAAAAGTTTTTTTTTCTTCCTTATAACATCATCTTACAAAATGTTTAATTTGTTTCTGCTCTGGTTCCTGCTATTGCAACCGGAAGGATCTGGGTAAAAATGGTGGGACCCTTTGCTGGGGGAAGGTTGAAGAAGTTGAACTGTGCGTAATGTGCAGTTTGGCAACCTGCTAACCCATAGAACTCTGTGGGGTTGCAATAATCATATTGAGTTTCTGGCACATAGCTAAATTTGAGAAATTCATTGAAATAATTGACCTTCTTCTTCTCCTCCTCCACTCCTCCTCTCCTTCTCCTCCTCCGTTCCTCCTCCTCCTCCTCCTTCTTCTTCCCCTTCTTCTCCTCCTCCTCCTCCTCTTCCTCCTCCTCCTCCTTCTTCTTCTTCTTTATAATGTCTTCAGGCAAATTGGCTATCACTGTGTTGGGTATCCCCTGAACTGGGCATTCAGCAAATTGGTGGTAGTGAACTGTCCCAGGGCTATGCTTTACAAGCATGAAGGTGGCACAGAAGTGTGCCAGTGAAGGCCATAACCTGATTTCAGCAGCAATGATTAAGGGTCCTGTAACAGACTGAAGTGAGTTTTTGATAAGCAAACAATTGAGAAAGAGAAGAGTATCCAGGCAGAATGTGAGAGATTAGGAGTAGTTGAGTATGGTTGGATTCTAGGATCCTGTGGGTGGGGATGGCAGGCAGCAAGCTGGTTAGATATGCGGGGGCCAGAGATAAAGAATCTTGTGAGTCTTCCGAAGTTAGAAGAACCATTGAAAGAATTTAAGGAACGAAATAATATAATTACATTTGTATTTTAGAAAGATCACTCATGTTAGTGTTGCTGGTTGTTTAAAAAATTTTAGAGGCTGATTCTGAAACTCTCCCTGTGTTTCAGGTGTTCGATAAAGAGGAGTGGAAAAAAAGCAGTGACAGAGGAGGTGACAATTTAGATCTAAGCATCATTTGTGTCCAGAATCAGTAACACTGTGGGGTTTTAATGAGACTTTCTCATCAGAGAAACAAAAGACAGCGAGTGCTAGAACACAGAGACGGCAGGAAGATAAGTCCAGAGCTATGAGAGAGGTGAGAGGAGACAGGTGGGAAGGAGAAGTAGGTATGATATGAATAAAAGTAAAGAATTCTGTGTATCTGAAGTTACTTGGAGGAGATCCTTCAGAAACTCACACGTAATACTTAGCATACTGAATATTTATATTTATGTCATTTTGGCCTAACGAATACTGAGCTGCTGAAGAGTTAGAGCCAGACCACATTCATCTCTGTGGGCTCGGTCTCTCGCATTTATTAGGGTCACAAAACATGTTCCTTTGATGTGGCCTGGAAATGGCTACGATATGCTTAGGTTGTGAGGTACCAGCGTAAGGAGACTAAATGGCCAACTGAAGCTGAAAAAATCAGAGACCATGGCTAGAATAGGCTCTTGGCTTTTTTTTCCTAACAGTGCCCATTGGACTCTACCACCAACAAATTTAGTATTCTTTCCAGAAAAACTTCAAGCTTTCCAGGGACTGTGAGCTCTGATTTCCAGACTTCAAGGAAAAGAGTCATTTGTTAGATCCTATGGGAGTGAATCTGGGGGACAATGGATTGCAGAGTGCCCGCTGAGCTGAGTTGCTCTATGTTTCTGCTCGAGGAACAATAACCCATTATCTCACATGGCAGAGCTGGGAGTGGCATCAATTAAAACAACCATTGTTCTGCCTTTTGTCCAACAAAGCCTTCCATGGTTTTGAGATATGCTTCTTCATATGTATATCCTTTTCTATGAATTCCAGATTTCATGTTTTTTTGTACCTTGAGCTAGGAGGTGTATTTCTATGCAGTCCATTTTGATTAATCTAATTATTATTGTTTCCAATCTTTCAAACTACACATTCCATTGGGTGAAATGTGTTTTGAGTTTGGGAACGAATGGCAGTCACATTTAATATAGTTATTAATATGACAGGTTTTGTCCATAAACCTAATGTTATTGTGAACTTATTAATCCACAGGACTTCCCAGGAAGTCTTGTAAGATTATTTTATGAATAAAAGACAAAAGATGAGAGCAAAATTATGGAAACAAAAGTAGGAGTTATTTCTTTTTAGTCCTGCCTTTAACTTACCAGATGACACAATTTCCCAATGATATCTTAATTTTTAATTCTTATTCATTTTTTACCTGATCTACTAGCATATTGGAATGAATAAAATGTCTTTAGTAAAAAATATAGAAGGAAAGAGAAAATTGTGTGAATCCTTTAGATAAGTCAGGGTATCCTTATAACCTAAAGCACTTTTGAGAAGCATTACCTTTATACTGACCACATTATTTGGCTCTAGGGCAATAATGTTATAAAAATAAGTAACAAAAAAATAACTAGAATGGCTCTAAATATGGAAATAAAAATCAAGTTCCAAAGAACTCATGGGTCATAGAATAAAACATGATAAATTAGGATCTATTTAGGACTAAATGATAATAAAAACACTGTAGAGTGACTAATGGGATGTGACTAAAGCAATACTTGGTTAGAAATGTATAGTATTATATGCTTGTATTAGATAATAAAGGGGCCTGAAAATTAATATGCTAGGCATCTAACTTAGGGAGTTATGAAAAGATTAAGAGAATGTATTAAAAGAAAATGTAAGAGGGAAATAGTAAATAATAGAAGATAAATTATATTAAAGGATCAATGAATACAAAATTAATTTTTTGAAAAGACTAATGAAATAGACAAATCTCTGACAAGACTGATGAAGAATAAAATAGAGAAGGACCAAATAAATGTTAAGAATTAAAAAAACCGGGGCGCCTGGGTGGCACAGCGGTTAAGCGTCTGCCTTCGGCTCAGGGCGTGATCCCGGCGTTCTGGGATCGAGTCCCACATCAGGCTCCTCCGCTGGGAGCCTGCTTCTTCCACTCCCACTCCCCCTGCTTGTGTTCCCTTTCTCGCTGGCTGTCTCTATCTCTGTCGAATAAATAAATAAAATCTTTAAAAAAAAAAAAAGAATTAAAAAAACCATAAATACATACAGCATGGATTAGAAAGATAATAGAGGATATTTAAAGCAACTTTATAGCAAGACATTTGAAAACCCTGATATACATAATTTATTGAAATATACAGCAAATTCTTACAAATATATAACTTACTGAAAAAGATTCAGAAATAAGTAGAAAATTTAAACAGTTCTAAATTACTAAAAAATAGAATCATAAATTTAAAAAATCCTCATAATGGAAATACCAGGCTCTGATATTTTATAGGTGAGTTCTACCTATATTATACAAATCATTCTGGAGTATAGAAAAAGATGGAATGTTATCCAACCTATTTATGAGATTAGCAAATTTTGATGCCAAAAGTAAATCAGATAACATAAAAAGGAGAATTATGGACCAATTTCATTCATAGACGTAAATGCAAAAATTTTAAAAACAAGTTGGCTTACTAAATCTAGCAATACATAAAAGTGAAAACACATCATGATCCATTTGGGGCTATCCCAGGAATATAATGTTGGTCATCATTTGAGTGTCTATTAATGTTACATAATATATAAACATATTAAAGTGTTACCATCATATGAAGAGAAACATTTCTGATAATACTTAACACCAATTTATGATGAAAGCTCTTACTGAATTAGAAATTGATAGGAACATCCTTAATGTGATGAATAGTATAGAGGAAATATCTATAGTAAACCTGATGCTTAATGGTGAAGTGTTTAAAGATTCTCTTTATAAGCAGGAACAAAGCAAAGATGTTCACTATTATCTGTTTTATTTAATATATGGCATAGTATAATATGGTAAGAAAAATAAATAAATGGTTTATTTACTGATAAAAAAGTAGCAAAAATATGTTATTCACTCTTGATATGACTATGAAAAACATACAAAAGAATCTATAGATAAATTGTTAAAATTAATTAGAAAATTGGCATAGTTGAAATAAAAGTTGATATACCATTTCCCTTTCCATCTGCCTGTAAAAGTAGAAAATACAATTTAAACATTAAAAAATCAGTACCTATGAGTACTTAGGAATAAGTCTAATGAACTATGTGCAAGTTCTCTTTAGAGAAATTATAAAACTTTATTGGGAGACATTAGGGAAGACAAATCAATGTAGAGATTAATTATATTCAGAGAAAGACTTGATACATAAGGATGCAAATTTTCCATAAGCTGATTAATAGATTTCATAAAATTCCAGTAAAATTTCAAGAAATTCAGTAAAAATTTCGAGCAGGGTAGGTATGACTTGACAAGCTGGCTCTAAGATTTATATGGAAGCACAAACATCTAAGGATAGCGAACACACTCCTGAGTACAAAAGAACAGGTAGGTGACTTGTTCTGTTCGGTGTCAAGGTTATTACAATGTTAAAGTTTGTAAGCTCAAGTGTGGTGTCTGTCTGAGGTAGGCAAAGCTGACCAGTGACACGAAATAGAGATCCCAAAACGTATCCATGTGTATGTGGAAACCTAGTATATGACACATGTGTGCTTTTAGATCACGGGGGAAAGGATATCCTATTTAATAAAAGGTGCCGGGCCAATTGGTTACCTACAGAGAAAAAAAATTGGATGCCTACTTCACAAAACTCAAAAGCCAACTTCAGATGATTAAAGATCTACTTGTGAAAGGCAAACCTACAAAATGTTAAAGAGACTGTGAACTTGGAGTAGGAAGGGCTTTAAAAATGTTCAAAAAATTGCCAACTTAGAACACATTAAAATAAGAACATATGTTTATGAAAAGACATCACAAAAAAAGCGAAAGCAAGTATCAAACTGGGAGAAGCTATTTGTGCAGAATAAACAGACAAAGGGTTAATATAAATTTTTAGAAAGAATTCCTATAAATCAATAAGAAAAAGACAAAAAATCCAGTAGAAAAATTGACTACATATTTGAACAGGCACTTCACAGAAAAGAGCAAGGGAAATTGGCTAAGTCTTATTAGTAATCTGAGACATGGGAATTGAAAGCACAGTGCCTTCAGGATTAATGAAAATTAAAAATCTGAAAACCCTAGGCAAGGTTGAAGAGCGATGAGATCACATTAATGGCTGCTTTGGGAAACAATGGCATTACCTGGTAGAGTGGAAGCTGTGCGTACTTTTGAACCATATATTCCTAAATTAGGTACATGTCTTAAGAAATATTTGTGCAAAGTGTATGAGGAGATATGGACAAGAGGGATTCTAGCAGCACCGTTGGTACAAAAAGAACTAGAAATAATGCAAATGTCTATTAGCAACAGACTGGATGAATAAATGGTCATGGATTCATATAATAATGTACTACACAGCAGGGAAAAGGAGTTAGAGTTACATCAGCACTGATAGATCATAGAAACATAGAAACTTTTTTGGTGAAAAAAATCAGTTGCGGAATCTTCGTAAGCCATGATTCCATTTATATAAAGTCTCCAAACGTTCAGAAGTAAACAATATATTGCTTAAAGATTCAAATGTGATAAACTCATGAAGAAAAAGCAAAGGAATGATAAGCAGAAAATTCAGGAAGGTAGTTATCCCTGGATAGGGGCTGGGAAAGGGAGGAGGGTGCTATTAGGGAAGCATCCTCAAGGACTTAAAAAATTCTGATTGCTTTATTTTTTAACCTTAATGAAGGGTACTCAGATGCTTATTATATCATCATCCTTTGTGTGTTAACATGATAAGTATTCCTTTATATCAGTTCACTATTTAATAAAAACAATCCAAAGAATATTTGATAAAAGCTCAGCTGTAATGTCCTTAGCCGATAAACGCTCTCTTCTTTAAATTCTGAATTAGTTATTGTTGATGCTGTTTTATTTTGCCGCCTGCAATTCAGGGATTAAACTAAGCTCACCTAACAAAGAAGTTTGTTCAGAGATGAAAAAGTATTCCTTCTTGCTGCTTGTGTGTGGAATAGAGGATAAGGATAGAAATCGGTGTTTTGCATACAGCAGATGATCAGAACAAGAACTGCCTTTGAATTCAACGAATGAAAAAAATGCAAAATTGACTTCACCTTCCCTTGAGCCATAAGACATTTGGTTTCAGAATTTTTGGTGGACTTTTCCTTCCACTTGGTTGCTCTGCCTGTCTGTAAGCTATTTCCTGATGTTCCGTCTTTTGAGGAATCCCAGGGAAGCCAATATCCTGACAAGCTTGGCTGTGGTCTTGGGAAGCGGTGGTGTGGAGTGGAGCTGAGGCTTTTTGGCTGCCTGGCCCCTGGGACTGCTGTAGGAGCACAGCTGGAGAAGCCAGACACCCAGAGGCCAGGTTTGCAGCAAGAGAAACTGAAGGTGGAACAATCACCAGCAGTTCTGGGCAGTGCTGCCCGACCACCTAGTTAATTTATCTCCAAATAATTAACTTGAGGACCTTAATTATCTAGACTCATTATCAGCCATCATCACCTTCATTATCACCATGATTACTGCCACTAAGAGCATCTTAAGCAGAGCAATAGACGCTATTCCAAATCACTTTTAAAATCTGAGTCCTATCCTACCAGAGTCTGTGAATCAGGCAGTGCAGACGAAGGTGTGGTCCAGGGCGAGGTACAGATGAATGAACCATCACAGTCTGTGAATCAGGCAGTGCAGACGAAGGTGTGGTCCAGGGCGAGGTACAGATGAATGAACCATCACAGTCTGTGAATCAGGCAGTGCAGATGAAGGTGTGGTCCAGGGCGAGGTACAGATGAATGAACCATCACACTGAGGATACTGGCTCAGTAGCAGATTCTGTTGCTCTATTCATTGGCTGTTTTTCCATTTGTCTTTGACTTTCAAGGCTAAAACCATGCAGATTGATTTCACGGGCCTCGGCATTTCTACCCCATAAAGCAAGCTTGCTGAAAATTACTTCTTATAGTCAATATTTTAATTCTTTTAAATCTCATAGTTATTGAAATCATAATTTGAAAATAAAAAAATGAAAGTAGTAATTTAAGAGTTTCATATAATTTTAATGGTGTAGAATATAAAGCTAATTATTGGCTCCCTTTAACTCCTCAAACATTGCCAATATATCATATCCCCATGTTTGCTATCTTCTTTGATATTCAATTTTCAGCTGTAATTTAACACAATCTCTCCCCTGCAGGCTTGTCCCTTGACTGCTGCTCCAAGTATCTCATGTTTGAAAGAGCCTATGTAAGCTATGGGATGCAGGGGAGAGAATATGACCTTGAGTTCAAATTCTGATTCCATCACTGGCTAGTTGTTGGACCCTGGGAAGTTATTTAAAATCGCTGAGCCTCAGCTTCCCCATCTGTAAAATGGACACAATAATCTCTATCTTATAAATTAAGAGAGCAGTTTATGTAAAACATATAGTATCCAGTAATTGCTTCTTAGGTATTAATCTTTTTGTAAAAACATCATATATGTGTATATATATTGAATAAGTTAATTAAGTATATATATATATATATATATACACATATATATATTATGTATTAATTAACTTATTCAATAAGAATAAATATGGGTATTTATACCCATGGGTATTTATAATAAGTAATATTAATTAACTTATTCAATAAGAATAAATATGGGTGAAATAAATCACACTTCACCTGCTCTGATGAAGTCTTCAAAATCTCAGACAGGCTAGCCGTTGGAAGTCACAATATTGCTGTAGGGCAACAAAATCTCTGCCATTTTTTCGCCATCCCTGTCAGTGGACTTTTTTCTTTTATTTAGGAAATGAGATTACATGCAAAATACGGAATTTTCAAATGACACACCAAGTGTTAGTCTTATAGTAAAGATCTTGCTGAAAGAGGATTCACTTGGCTTGAAAGCAAATGAAAAATAACTTGATTAAGCATTGAGAAAAAGCATGTAGAAATCTTGAGATGAACAAAGATAGGGAATTTTCAGTTGATCTTGTGTTGTGATGAGCACTGGGACTTTGTTCAAATGCTAGTTGCCTTCTGGGCAGCAATTTTACTTAAACATCATATCATTATTTTCCCCATAATTAAGATAGTATGACACATTACAAAGGATTTGGAAAACGGAGAAGGGAAAAACATGTTTTTCCTTCCAGGCTTTTTCCTATGTATATATATATTTTTTGTGGCTGCAATCATAGTTTGTATATAATTTTTCAACTTGATTTTTCAGTTACTATTATGTCAAAGCATTTTTAAGTGCTAAGTGATATATTACATTCCATGATTTATTTAACAGATTTTCTGTTATGAATACTAAGGTTGCTTCCAAGTTTTTTGCTGTAATATATAGTTGCTGTGAAGAACAATTTTGGTTTTAGAATTTTTCAACGGATTTTCTTTGTAGGATAATACAGACTTTCAAAGGAAAAATAAAAGTACCAGTTCTCAAAACTGCATTCAAGTAAACCTCCCTCAGCTCCTTCCTTGTGTCCAGCACCATTTACCAAGCCTGGTTTCTATCAGATGCTGCAGACAGGTGAGCCTTGCTTAAGTTGCAGTAGATAAGCTGGTATAGATCGTGGTGTTTTAAACTTCACCAAACCCAAGTAATAGTGTAAGGCCAATGAGAAAAGAGAGAAGCAAAGAAAACAAATGGAGAGGAAATGAATATTTAAAAATGGTCGGAGAATTTTATGAATGGATTTATTCTCTAAGCCCAGGTGGGGGGGGGAGGTGCTGGACTGAGCTGTGTAATTGTCATTTTGTCTTTTATTAACATTGCTTTTGCCTTTCAATCTTTCTTCTCATTCCCCCATTCCTCCCTTACACCAAGCTATTCTTCTAAGGCCTTTAGGGCTCCATGGACTTGTCTATCCTCTTTTCATCCTCCCATAGTTTCTGCTTTCCTTCCCTGCCATATGTCTTTGAAATGCAATTTTCATCATTTTGATTTCAGATACTTACTGTGCCGGGTACAGTGGTGGGTGCTGGAAATTCAGTGGACAGTAAACCACAAAGTCTGTGCTGGTCAAGATGACTGAATGCATAAGTGAAGGCAGAGCGGGAGCTAGCCAAGTGATGAGTGGGTGGGGATGTGCATGGGTGAAGGGCATTTCTGACAGGGAACAGCCTTTGCAAAACTGCATAGAGAGTGCAAGGGGGAGGGCCAAAGTGTCAGAAGGCCTACTCCCTTGGTATAGAGCCCACCACACATTAACACTCGTGAAACATAAAGCTCGGTTGCCTCATGCTTTCTACTGGCATGCTGCCTGGGTGGTCAGGTTAAATGATCCTGGAAAGCCCTCTGAGTCCCTGTGATGTACCTTTTCTCATCATGTCTGTAAGATGAAGAAGTCCGGCCACTGGTCCATATAAACATCTTAGAGGATGTTGGTCCAGGGGCTCCTTTCCTTACGGTGGAAGTCCTGGAGGAATTGCGGAAAGACCTAGAAGGGGAACACACCGAAGTTAAATCCATTACGTTAAGTTTGGGAGCTCTGTATCAACAGCAACCACTAACTTCAGTGACTGGCTCTCTTAAATAAGGCCAGATTTCTGTTGTTATAGAGCAGGGCTTCTCAACCCTGGCTACACTTTAAAATCAACTGGGAATCTTTTAAAAAGCATGGAAGCCCAGTCCCTTCCTCAGAAATGTGCATTCAATTTTTCAAAAGGTTCCTCGTTGTTTCTAACGCACTGCTAGGGTGGAAAGCCACCGCCGTAGGGAAACATGGCTTTCTGATTGATGTTACATTCTATTCCTCCCTCACAAGTCTAATTTTGGTACGGTTTCACACCCTGTAGTACACTGTATTTTTCCAAAATTTTGGTTCAGATTTAGATACTAAAATTCTATTTCTCCTTTCCTATTCAAACTGTTTTCCTTGATGCTGACAGATGTGACATATTGGTGACAAAACATCATCTTTTAAATATGCTCTGCTGTTGCCGAAACTGTGGGTTCATTCCGTGGCGGCTGAGTCTCTGAGGAAGTCACAGCAGCAGAAGCAGAAGCAGATACTCTCTGGCCCCCCGAAAGCTAGGTTTATAGGATCCAGAGTCAGGATGTTAGAGGAATGTTGTGTTCTCTTGGTTAGGATTTGGCTTCTGGGTTAAGTTTTTTCATCTCCAAGCATAGCACTAAAAGTAGTTAGCTATTATTACTTATTTTCTACATAGTAATCATTTTCTAGAGATTTAGAAACATGAAATATCATAGAAATCATAATCATATCTGAAAGTTAAAATAATATTGAGCCAATAGAACAAAGGAAAGAAGGAAAGTGATTTCTTCATGATGTACAATCACTTGTGGCTTTCCTTTTGGTTGAACACCATATTAATGGGAGGCATGAGACTGGGAATATTAGCTATTATATGATATATTAGCTACTACATGTCAGGTACTTTGCATATATTATTTATGCATGTATCATGAGATGTATATACATATATTTATGTTGTGCTTATATTATGAGAACTGCAAGGTGGATGGTGCTATTATTTCCAGATTACAAATGATGCTTCCAGGAGATTGAAATATTTGCTCAGATTTAGAAAAAGTGAAGCCACGCTCCAAAACCAATGTCGGCCTGCCTCCAAGTCTCATGTTCTCTGTAGAAAGACATGTTATGGTCTTAGCCCAGTGATTCAGGAACTGTAATGTGCATATGAATTACCCTGGGGATCTTATAGCAATGCGGATTCTGATTCAATGGGGTCTGGGGTGGGGCCTGAGTTTCCACACTTCTTTCTTTTTTTTTTTTTAATAATAATTTTTTATTATGTTATGTTAGTCACCATACAGTACATCCTTAGTTTTTGATGTAGTGTTCCATGATTCATTATTTGCTTATAACACCCAGTGCACCATGCAATACCTGCCCTCCTTAATACCCATCACCGGCCTATCCCTGTCCCCACCCCCCCTTCCCTCTGAAGCCCTCAGTTTGTTTCCCAGAGTCCATAGTCTCTCACGGTTCATTCCCCCTTCTGTTTATCCTCCGTTCATTCTTCCCTTCCTTCTCATACTGATCTCCCTGCTATTTCTTATGTTCCATAAATGAGTGAAACCATATGATAATTGTTTTTCTCTGCTTGACTTATTTCACTTAGCTTAATCTCCTCCAGTCCTGTCCATGTTGCTGTAAATGTTGGGTAATCATTCTTTCTGATGGCTGAGTAATATTCCATTGTATATACGGACCACATCTTCTTTATCCAGTCATCTGTTGGAGGGCATCTTGGCTCCTTCCACAATTTAGCTATTGTAGACAATGCTATGAACATTGGGGTGCATATGGCCCTTCTCTTCACTACGTCTGAATCTTTGGGGTAAATACCCAATAGTGCAATTGTTGGATCATAGGGTAGCTCAATTTTTAACTTTTTAACTTTTTAACACTGTTTTCCAGGGTGGCTGGACCAACTTGCATTCCCACCAACAGTGTAAGAGGGATCCCCTTTCTCCACATCCTCTCCAACATTTGTTGTTTCTTGTCAATTTTTTGCCATTCTAAGTGGCAGAAGGTGGTATCTCAATGTGGTTTTTGATTTGAATTTCCCTGATGGCTAATGATTTTGAACATTTTTTCATGTGTCTGTTAGCCATTTGTATGTCTTCATTGGAAAAGTGTCTGTTCATATCTTCTGCCCATTTTTTGATTTGTTTATTTGTTTCTCGTGTATTGAGTTTGAGAAGTTCTTTGTAGATCTTGGATACCAGTCTTTTATCTGTAGTGTCATTTGCAAATATCTTCTCCCATTCCGTGGCCATACCACACTGAACATACCCGATCTCGTCTGAGTTTCCACATTTCTAACAGCTCTCAGGCGATGCTGATGTTGGAAGTCTTTAGAAAACACTGAGTAGCAAGGGCTCAGAGCAATGGACTTAAAGTCAGTTGTTGATTAGAGGCCCAATTTTGTCACTACCTAGCTATGTGGCCTTAAGAAAGTCACTTAACTTTGCTAGGGCTTGGCTGTTTTTAATCTGTTACATAGAGTGTCTGAAACAGAGAACCTTTACAATTACTCTCACCTCCAACATTTTGTGATTCAGTAAGTGGTAGAATGAATCTAGGCATACTCAGGCATCGTGTACTGCATTTCTGGGACTAGGTCTAGGAATAGATCTCCTTCTGCAACCAGGGGGTTAGCATCACAGATAGAAAGAACAGAGGCCATGGGGGTAGCAGGGGCCTGGTAACCCGTGTAGATGCACGAAGTCATCCTCCTGTCCCTGGTCTCCTAGGACAAACGGTGGGAACTAAAGGGTACACCTGAATGATGCCCTCACCAGTTTTAGAAGGGCTTAGAAGTTGAATTTGCTGGCTCTTTAAATGACTTGCATCTGAGATATTTAAAGTTAGTTATGTTTCTTTTTGAAGATCTTTAAAGCATATCAAATAAGAAGGAGATTAGATCCACTATTAAAGCCAGTTAATCTTCAGGGAATAAGAATGATTTGAATCTACATTGAATGATCTACTCCATAAAAATGAGGATTGGCTTAAACTTCCAGGAAGCTCTTTCAACATTGACTCTGGTGGAATCTTCTGCTCGCCTTAGTCACTCCTGAAGGGCTAGGGACGTGGAATGGACAGAAAAGTGACACACACTTGAGTTAAAGCAAAGCAATAGACTACTGAGGTCCCGCCTTGTTACTGGTTCTTAACCAGCACTTCATAGACACACCGTATGTATTATAAATGCTTTGAAATCATTCCAAGGGAAAGGAGCTGCTGTGATTTTAATATACTTCGGATACTTTCGACTATGTGTCATCATTCTAGCGTGGCACCCTTGCTCTGTTGTTTTAAGATGGAAAGGGGGAGACGAAAGATGTTTTCATTCCAATTAAATGTCTAAAGCTTGTTGGAAAGGACTTAATGGCTCCTCGGGTTAGTCCAATAAGTGGATTTGGAGTTTCTCCAGCCCAGTTTTCTTCGTAAAGACAAACTGTTACTTAAACCCTGCTAGGTTTGCTGTTAATTAAAATGAAAGGGAGTAGCTGCTCTAAGGACAACAGTATAAAGATTCTGCGGGAGTTGAAAAAAATTTCTAGGCTTCAAAGAAACGCCCAGGATATGTTAATGGAAGCTGGTTTGGAGGTTTTCTCGGCTCAAAGGCAGGCCTCCTGAACTCTTAAATAATTACCTCAGCTCCGCTCACTTTATGAGACAAGGAACATCTCATTTGAGTTGTGATTAGGAAAGTGATAAAGAGACCAACAAAAGCACTTTCTACAATTTGGTCATTTGGAACCCTAGCGTCAGCGGAGATCTGCGTTAGCAGGGGGCTGCGGGCCGCGGCGGGCAGCCTGGGCCCCGTTCCATCACGAACTGACCTAGGGTTTGCAGTGAACCTGGCAGAGCCGTGACTGTATGACGGCAGACGAATGTGGTCGGAGAACCAGCAACCCTACAAGACGCCATCTCAGCCCGGAATGAAAGCAGGTTGTCCCTGAGAATGTAACAATTTCTTTGTGGCAGGAATGATTTCTCTGTGTCAAGCACACCCCTCGTGGGTTTCCACCTCCTTGACTCAGTTTGCGCTTTCTCTCTGCCTCCCTTCCCCGCCTGGAGAATGAGAGCCTTTGTTTCCAGGGCCGGCTCGGATGCCACTTCTGTGAAGCTTTCTTTCACCCAGGTTAGCAGCCTCCTGGGCTCTGCTCCCAGTTCTTGGTATTCGACCCGTGTTCCAGCAAGGCAGGCTCTACCCTGCTTCCACGCACTCTCCCCTGCTAGGCCGCGGGCAATGCAGGCCAGGGCTGCACCTGACTCACTTTTGTGGCACAGTGCAGGTCACACGATGGCACCCCGGTTGTGTTTGCTCCCCCACCATCGAACTATCCATTTGAGAACATGGTTGTCCATCTGACTTTGGCCTCCTGCGCTGTGGCTCACGGCCGCTGGGTGCCACTGGGGCTCCTTTCTGACACTTCCCTGAGCTTGGGATGTCCTTCCCTCTTCTCTCTCCCACCTCCTCTTGCTCCTTCTCCTGACTGTCCTGCCCCCATGGTCTTTTTATATTGACTTCGGCAGAAAGTTTCTATTGCTCGCTGAACGGTCATCCAGTAAGGTTTCTTTAGGAAGGCAGCATGGTCCCAGGAGAGCCAGATGGGGCCTATGCCTTCTGGTATCACCACCTACCAACTGTGTGCCTTTGGACAAGTCAGTTTAACACTTCTGTGTCTTCGTTTCCTCAGCTGCAAAAATGGGAATGGTAACACTTGTTTTTCTGGGTTGCTTGGAAGATTGATGAAATATCAGATGCAAAATACCTAAAGTTGGATCAAGGTGCCTAGTAGGAACATATTAAACATTCATTTCTTTCTTTTTCCCTCTGTTAGTAGCTTTTATAGCAAATGGACTGTATTTTATCTTTTCGTAAAAAAAAAATCCAATTAAGTTGCTTTGTACTTGTACATCGAGACTATTGATTTTTTTTTCCTGTGGGTCAGTGGCACTCAATAGAGGAAAAACAGTCTTCTGAGATACTGAGAGAATAAAATCTGAAGTACTTCCTCATTCACGTTAAGTTCTGATACCTATCCTGAGCAAGGAGAGCAGAAAGAGAATATCCCTGAGCCCTGGCCACACATTACAATCATCTGGGGGAAATGTCTAAAAAATTCGGGGTCTCCAGCCAGACCAGTGAGAACCTTTGGGGTGGGGCCCTGGAACTGGAATTTTGAAAAACGCTGCTCAGGGATTCTGCATCGGGGATGCAGCCAAGGGGAGAAACGTTGCTACCAACTCTCAGCTTCTGATTTTGTTTCAGTCGAATCCTTTATGGAGACTCCTTCTGTCTCTAGAAGCTTCAGCTGGAGAGTAACGGTTTTGAGTACTACTCTGTGCAATGGCTTCTCCACTGGTCCCCGTGCCGAGGCCTTGAGGTGACAGCCGCAAGGACGAGTGGCATATGAGGCGGGGAAGGAGCGTGCGGATGCAGTTTTCTTGTGTCAGTGGCCTTGAGCTACGCATATGGGGCGCTCTTAATGCACTCCGCTTTATTAACCAGCGAGCACGAGCCAGCAGAACTATTTAGCACATAATTACATGCCTAATCTTGCGTAAAATTGTAACACTAATGACATCACAGCAGCAACTTAAAAGGTCACTCCGAGCACAGAAATTTAGGAATGCTTCTAATCTGTGAGACTTTATCTTTGCAGACGGCAAATTACATGTTCTCCATAGGAACTGAGTTGTTTTGGCTTCAGGGCCTTTGGAGGGAGAAGCCAAATGTATGGTGATAATTTTAGACCTAGTGATTGAATTTAGAAAACACTGGTCCATCTTAAGAGCAGTTTAAAATGTCTTGGAGATGTTTTTTTCCAAAATAAGCTACTACGTCTTGTTTTAATTCATTGGGGCGTCCATTTGATGGCACTTATTAAGTGTCTTGTAGGTGCCAGGCACTGTACTGGGTGCTAGGGGCTCCAAGCCGCCATATCTGCTTCTAAGGGTGCACAGTCTATGGAGAAGTCAGAATAATAAATCAACACTTGTACTCTCCTGGAACTGCTCTTTCTCAAGGGTTCTGTGACTTCCCAGTGGGCATATCTCATAGTTACTTGTCTCTTCACATCTTATTTAACCTGCTCAGCTTACTGAATTTGATCCTAATATCGTTGGCCATTTCCCACTTCTAAAAATGCTTTACAACCTTGACTCATCGGACAATGCTCTCTTGTTTCTCTTTCTCACTCTCTAGCTGCTCCTTCCATTTCTTTGTTGGGTTCCTGTTTCTCTCTCCACCCTCTAAATGTCAGTATCATTTGGGGGACTAGCAAGTACTCTTGAAAAGTCTCTTGACAATGCCTCCTAACAGGGATGTGAAAGACATTTCTTCCCCAGTTTGATGCCTGAAAGACTGAGTGAATGGCTCTGTTTGCGGCTCAGTGGTGGAGATAAAGAAGTGTATTGCTGAACACTAATGGCCTCTTTGTGAAGAACCAAATAACAGAAAAGAGGTTCTGCGAATTTTTTATTGCAGACTACTTTTCAACAGCTGGGTTGATAATGTACAGACTTCTCTGGCTGGAGATGGGTGCGGGAGTTACTTGCGACCTCTGTCCCCTGTGTGGGCCGACTGTTGTTCACGTAATCAGGATGTGTTTGACTTCTGCTTCCAGAAGGACATAGCCCCAGTTAAATAATGGACCTGTCCTTTAGCCTGCTGCTGACTCGGCTCATTGAGCTTAGCACTTCAGAGGCTCTGGGCTTCTAATCTTCCCTCGGTAGCTGAGTAACTCTATTCTCTTAGTTAATTCAGTATTCATTTCCTCATTAACAAAAACTTATTATTGAAGATGTAACATATGGCAGGCACGGAGCTGGGTGTTGGGGATGTGTTGGTGAGCACAGCGCGTATGGCTCTTCTTTTGTGCACCTTATGGCCTAGAGGACGGGACAGACTGGTCAGACGGGTGTGCATGGGGTCTTTAATATGAGATCGTTATGCATGTGTGTAACGAAGTAAGTTTTGCATCACATCTACATCAGAAATGACTATCTCAGGGCTTAGTTGAAAAAGCTTCGAAACTAGTTTCAGGTTGATTCCCAGTTCTACAACGCGGTAATTATGTAACCTAAGTACATTGTTAGACTTCCCTGAGCCTCATTTTCCTCATCAAGAAAATCAGAGTAATAACAGATATCATAAAGATTCACCATGCAGATAATTTGAAATAATGTATGGCATTGAGTAGGCGCTCGGTAAATGTTAGTGTTTTTCATTTGGAGGAAGTAGTAGAAATTTTTTTCCCAAATTGCCATACCAATACATCAAGCCCTTCTGCTTGAGTCACTTAAAAAAAGTCTTATGCAGAAATGGAATACACATTTCTACATGGGCTTAATTAGTCCACTATTCCATAATTCATTTCTTAATGAGCTTTTCAAGCGGATAATCACAACTGATGTTCAATTTGATTCCCTCAATGCTACATATTTAAAACCAGTGTAATTGTTAAACATTCACTCTGTTGGGCATCACACATACACAGCTGGTGTAGGAAAACCTGCTCGTAACTCACGTGCACCTCAGATTGGTACAAATGACAGATTTATGCTGAAACCAGCCATCTTTTCTTGGTGAATGTGGTTTAATTCTTCTATTTCAGTTGAAAATCAACGACGCCAAATTATAATAAGAGCTTTTTTACAGAGAAGAGCTAGAAATGCCAATAATAAACATGAAGGTATGAGGTTCTTCTCCAGACCTATATAAATAATGCGTTTATATGCGTTGTTTCATTTAATTCTGTAACCTGTATGAGAGCTCTCAATATTTACCAAGACAGCAAAGCGATATTCAGAAAAGTAAACAAAGAGGCTCAAGCCACAGAGTTATTAAATGATGATGTCCGATGTTCAGTTCAAGCCTCTCTGACCCCGAAACCCATGCTCTCTCAACCTCTTTGGAGGTTTTGAGAGCCCTTTTGCCTCCTGGCCTCTTATTCCTCATATATAACATGAGGGAGTTGAAAGAGATGAGTCTAAGGTTCCTTTCATCTGAAAAATTTTACTTTGTTCCACTTTGGAAAATTGCAGCCAAGATCCGTTCCTACGACTTGACTTCTAATTTGTCTTTGGTGAGATATAATTTCTTTCTATTTTACATTCTGTTAATTTCTTAAATGAAGTCTTCAGTTATACTAATGGGAAATCTAGTAGAGGGAGGAGAGATTAAGCGCCAAGGAGGCAAAATGAAAGCCTCCCAGTGATCCTTGAAAAGGTTTTCTGTAGACCCAGGCATTGCTGTAGAGCTGGACATCTTGGGCACAAACCTTGTTTTGATGTTAGGATTCCAACAGACTCTTCTGCCTAATTTCTCCCGTTCCCTAGGCTGCCTCCCCACACAGCCCATCTCTACCCAATTGTTAAACCACCACTCTATCCCAAGGGGGAGCTGTGATAGTTGAAATTTTAGATGCTGTAGCAGATTGGTGAGAAGGATATTTTGGGGGCAAAAACATATGGTTCATAGGTCCAGCTGTGGTGGTCACTGAATGAACTCTATTTGTCCATGGCCTCTCCCAGTAGGCTTTCTGAACTGACTATTGATAAATCACGTAAAATTCTACTCCTAAAGGAAACCAGCTGAACTTACTGTTCTCAGCCCCAAATTGAGTACCCCAGCTCTTTCTTTTTGCCAGTGGGACCATTCCTTTGATTTATCCTTGTCTTTAATTGCTAAATGGAATAGAAACCACGAGCTCAGAAAGCAGAGAAAACTTGAGTTCAAGCTCCATTTCTGCCCTTTTGCTATCAATATTACATTGGATACAAGCTAATTAACTTCCCCGAGTCTCAATTTTCATATCTATGAAGTGGAAATATGATGCAACCCTCAAAGTTTGTTGTGAGGATTAATCAAAATAATGAACCTGACATTATTGGCAGCTATTTATTTATATGTAGCTATTTATGTGTACATAAATAAATGTTTATTTATATATCCTAATACACCTAATATGCCAAATTAAGACCATTATCCTAATGAAGGGTTTTGAAACAGAATTCCAAAAAATCATTGAATACTAGCTGGAAGAGATATCAGAAATAGTCTAGGGCTTATGCCAATATTGAGGCTTGGTGGTTTTGGGTTTTCTTGGATAGTTAAACTTTTTAAGACTGAAGATAAAAGGCAAATGTGTCTAATCACAAAAATAGGTTTTTACAATGCAAAGGCACTAAGCAGGTGAAGGAAAAAATTTTTAAAATTCTAAATCCTACTTTGATCCAGTGGAAGGAACTGTACTTAAAGAGCCAAGAAAAAAAAAAAAAAACCAGCACCGGAAAGTGATTCTTTTTTGATGGCTACAAGTTGAAGAAAAACCCATTCAAACTACTTGGATTTTATGGTGAATAAATATGGAATTAAATATATAGTCCTTTTTAAAATCTATGTTTTTACTCTTGTCTGGAAAATACCTGATGTGATAATTCAGTTGCTGAGGGTAATTATAATATAAATAATATAAATACCTTGAGATAGTTTGCTTAAAGAGTTTATATCTTCTGTTTGTTTCATACATGATTTTGGGTTCTGCGTTAGGAACTAAGAAGCCGGGAGACTAATTGACCACCTACGAAGATGAGTGAGGGTCAGGAACTAGAATCCTGGTTATTCTTCAACCCACACATTAACCCCTAAATGACTACCCAAATTGAAAAGAGGCAGCACGGATCAAGGAGGCCGATGGGAATCACTTTTACCTCTCACTTTCGTTTCTTCCTTGCTCTGTGACATGGGATGAGTTAATTAACCTTTCTGAATCTCAATTTCCTTTTCTGTAAAAATGAAGGTTTTAATACCTCCAAAAATTGTTCCAGTATTTTCAGTATTAAGTGAGAAGACATGTCAAGTGTCTAGGACATCACAGGTACTAATCAAGGTAAGCCTCTCCCTAAAATGAACTGATTTGGTTACCTTGTCCAACATCTGTTATCAAGACCCAGAAGAACTGTCTGTATTCAAGTAGGAAAAAGCAACCAATGCATATGGTTGGTTTCTTGAAAAAATGGACACCAATCCATTAAGCAGCATTGATTAAAAGTTTCTTCATATTAGAATGTGTTAAATAGATAGGGGTCAATGAAAGAAGTGATTTTCCTATCCCTCCTACCTCATCCACTCAGTCTCCAAATTCTTGTATATAATTTATTACTATCTCTAGAGAACCACTGTCCATAAAAGTATAATATGAACCATATATGTGATTTTAAGTTTTCTAAAAGTCACAATGAAAAGAACAAAAAGAAACAATAGAGATTAATTATAATAATAAATGTTATTTAACCTAATACACCCCAAGTATTATCAACATGTAATAAAATAAAAATTATTAATGGAATAATTTACACCTTTAAAAAAAACTAAGGCTTTACGATTCAGTGCATTTTTTATACTTGTAACACATGGCAATGCAGACTAACCGCATTTGAAGAGCTCAATAGGCACATGTGGCTAGTGGCTAATGTTTTGAACTACTTTCAATCGTACTCTCTGTCACTACGTCAATTTTTGCAACAATAATACATCATCACGAACAATCGTATTTTCATTTATTGAGTACTTGCCACGTGATGAATCCTGTGTTTTATGTGCATCACTTTGACTACCACCCTATTTTATGGAAGAGGAAGCTGAGGCTTAAAGAGATTAAATGATTTGAAGGTCATACAACTTTTTAAATGGCAGATCTGATGTTCACGTCCAGGTCAGTCTGATTCCAGTGTCTATCATGCTGTCTGTCTGGATTCCTCGGATAGCCTCCTGATGTTTGTTGCCTCACAGCAGGGCATTTTGATACGGTATGTCAAAAGAGGCACTTCAGATTGTAATACCAGTATTTGATTATTATTATTATTATTATTACCAAGTAATTTTTGTCCCAGGCATTCCTGACCTTCAGCCATCTTTGAGCCAAACCTATCTGTCCTCACACTCATGAGGACCAGCCACACCCTCATTTCATTCACAAGTCACTTAGAGGTGTAGGACTGGGGTGAGGTGCAGGGATGTAATCAGTGCTCAGACTGGGCCAAGATTGCTGGCGAAAATGCCAGCATTGTCTCTAAAAAGGGATGAAGTTTCCTTAGCTGATTCCAGATCTAGAACAGGTGCTATGCAAGAGGTATCATACCAAGGAGCAAGGCATCTATCAAGGACTCTCAGGATCATGTCAAAAAGATTTAGGAACTGACTTAAAGATGTAAAGAAAGAACGATCTATCAATCAGAACAACAATAAAATGGATAGAAATATAGTTAATATGTTTAATTTGTGATTTCACAGTATTATTTTAAAAAACTAACTGGTTACCATTAGAAGATGGGAGGAAACAAACTTACTACTTTGAACACTGGTAAATATAGGGAAATAATCACTTATCCTACTTTTTCAATATTAACTAAAGCACTGGGAAATCAAATAGTAGGTGAAGTAAAGTTTCTCTTTATAGAAGTATTTCACCTAATTAAAGAGGATGGGTTATTAGAATTAAACTATCATCATTTTTCAACTCTTAAGAAGCCAAAGTTCCTAGACTTTGATCATCAATGACTGTTATCATCAAAAAAGGGAGCCAGTCACAATATCAATTATGAATTAGTCTTGTAGAAAAAAACCCAAACTTGAATCTGATCAATCCTCTGGAGCCAATGAACAATTCATGGAAAACAAAGAGAACAGAAGAACATGTTATAAAATATAGTGGGGATGCAATCAGTGAAATTGAGACTTTGAGGACAGACAACCTGGAGTCTTTAATAAATAATTGCTAAGATAAGAGAAGGAACCTTTAGATTAAATGAGACTAAAAAAAAAAACATTTGCCAATTGCAGTGTGTGAATTTTATTTGGATTCTGATTTATAGACTGTGAAAGAAAAAGTCATGTTCTCTTCTGTTTTCAGTCTTTATTGCAGTCCAGTTCCTCTAGAAGTGTTTTTTCTAAGTATACTTTTCGTCAGGTTACTTCCTTGCTTAACATCCACTGATGACTTTCTATTATCTGTAGGTAAATCCAAGGAAAGCTTTCACAGGCTCCACATGCTCTACTTTAAGGAGGATGGAATGTGTGAACTTTAGGGAAAGCTTCCTGGAGGAAGGGGAATTGATAGGACAAGAAGGGGAAGAGTATTAGGCAGAGTTTCTGGGAAGGGGAATCCAATAAGCTCGTTGATGTGAGCACAGCATGTGGGGATCGGGTGGGAGGTTGGAACTTCTTGAAGTGGAGGGTGGATGTTGTGTAGCTGGAGAGTTAAGAGCTATGAAAACCAAGTCTGGGAGGAGTTGATACTTGTTGCAGTGAGATTCATCATTGTACTTTCCTTTTGTTCCCTAAGTATCGATATAAGATGAGGCTCTTCTTGAAAGCGGTGATTCTTAATCTTTTCCCCTTCATGACACACATTCCCATGCACTTTACTCCATAAGCATGACCAAGTTCTGAAGGTCAGGCTGCAGCATAGGCCCCCAGTTATGTGCCAGCTTTAATGCGGTGGCTTCATAACCAATCACAGTGCAATGTGTCTTGCCAGCTGAAAAGCCCTCTTGTGGTGGTGATGGTAAGGTAGAGTCCAGCGGCTGGTGGTGGAAGTCGGGGCCAAGAGTGCTAGAGCTACAGAGAGGAATGTTCTAACTGGCTAACAGAGCCAGCAAACAAATCCAGGTCAGAGAATGAATGCAAATACAAGCACCAAGGATTATATTTAGATTCAAAGATTGGCCTTGGTGTGTTCCTAAGAGAGAAAGGTGGTTCAGAACCATGGAGAATGACACACTGGCTTTCAGTCCTCTCAAAATTTGAGACAAGCTTGGCTCCAGGATGCAGGGAATCAGCCTGGAACAAGTGGGGAGAGGGTCCTCTACAAGTGAGGCAGGCTTGGAAGCAAGTGTTTTCCGTCTTCATCGGTGCGTGATTCTCTGTTTTCCCCCTTATTGACTATGTGGCTTTGAGTTGGCAATTAGGCATATCTTAGCTTGTTTCCTTATTTTTAAAATGGAATTATTACTGGCACATGGAAGGAACTCACTCAGGTAGCTCTTTTTAATGGATTTATCTCGAAGCTTCAGTTATGTCAAGGTCAAAAGATAACCCATTTCTTTTTCCCGACCATTCTCACCTTATATAAATTGACATATAAGATTAAAACTAAGCTCTTCTCAAACTCATGTCTGCCATATTGCTTTCAAAACATGTCAAAGAATGGAAATAAAAACTCCAAACAAATTGTAGAGGAAAAAGATGGTCATTGTTTCTTTCAAGGAATGGAATTTTGTAAGAAACAAAAGGAAATGCAGCTGCAGTAGCCAAGGATAGCTGCCACTGGAGTACATTTGGCTGGAATAGTCCATCATGAGTTGTCAGGCCAGGGAGATTGTTTCGGATGCTGTGGGGTATCATAGATCTAGAGTTTACACAGCACTGGATACGCAGGTTTATTGAGGGAAGCTAGATGACCAACCAAACTAAACTAGTGTGAGTGACATAAATATTTATGTTTTATGGAGTTTACTGAAAAGAATCAATTACTATAAACCCCTATTCACTGCTAACTGACATGGTAAGCCCTTTGTCATCTGGGACTTATGAGATCCTTAGAGGTCGTTCTTCTCTTTTGTATCTGGTACTTCAATGTTTGGAATGTTCTAAGAGAGGAGTTATCTGGCTATTGATTAAAAGACTCCAGTGGTGAGGAATCTACTTTATCTGGAGACAGTCTTCCTCCCTCCCTCAGACCCATTTTTGGACATTTATATTTGTTGGAAAGTGTTTCTATAATTTGAGTTGGAATCTGCTGCTCTAATCTATTCAGCTGTCATATCCTGCTAATACTTCTTCGTTATAAACTGAATGTTATCCAACTGTTTTTCACATAACATGATCTCAATTTCTTTTCTTATTTTAGTCTCTTCCTCTGGCTATACTCCATCAATGTATTTCCCAAGTATCATGAGCAGAACAATACTAAAATTGATTATTTAATAGTGCTATATATTTTTAAATTAATTTAGTTGCCACAGAACCTCTACAAGATAGGTACTCTTATTATTCCTCTCTTACTGATGAGGAAACAGAAGCATGGAGACTTTAAATAACGTGCCCAAAGTCACGGAGCTGGTAAGTAGAGAGCTAGAAAATGAACTCTAGCTGCCTACATTCAAAATCTCTACTCTTAAACATGGCACAATTGTATTTTTCTGAATATAGTACTGCTAGTGTCATCTGATTAGGGTTGAGAATGACAAAACTATCACCTCTTTCTATGTATGTATCCTGAGAGACCACGTTCATACGTTTGGCCGGTATGATTGACTGTGATACATACAGGGGTTAAGTCGAGAGTCAGATCCTAAAATTCCATACCTGCCTTGCAAAGACCATGCAGAGGTCCTTATCTTAAAGATGATGGAGTCCTACTTTGCATTTAAGATGATGGAGTCCCAATTTGCATTTTTTATTTTGATATCTGTCACGTATTTTTGAACAAAGGGGCAAACCACATGATCGTATTTATATATTTGAAACATTACTCTGAAGCTAGTAGTGAGGATCAATTAGAGCAGGATGAAATGATAAGCCAGGAATTAGATGATGATGAGGGCAATAATCCAGGCCAGATCCAGAGGGAGATGGTAAAGGATGAAGAGATCCAGGCAGTGTTTGGAAGGGTGTGAGGTCAGCACTTGGTGACTGAGTGGATTAAAGGGAGACAAGGTGATGGGAAGGAGATTTAAAAAGGATTTTCAGGTTTTCCTTGAGGACTGTGTAGATGGTGGCATCATTTATCACAGCGGGCAATGTAGTAAAAGGAGTGGTGCTTTGGGGCAGGGGTAGGGTGGATGGAGTTTGGGGGAGGGCACGGGGTGATCAGGAAAGATAAAGAAAATGCCAGGCAAAACGTCCAGGAGAGAGGGCTGCGGGCAGTGGACGTCTGCAGGACCTCAGACGGGAGGCCCAGCTGTACCCAGCGTGCTACAGTTTGGCTTCTGTTCTTGGGAGCCCCAGAGGATGAAGTTTCTGAGCTGCCCTTGATGTCTTCCTGTGTCAAAACTCAAGCAAAAGCCTTTCTTTATTGCCTTGTCAGTTGTAAATGAATTTACTTTTACATAAAGGATGATGTTTGACAAGAGCCATATTCATCACTTCAAAATGTTCCCCGAATACTCCAGCAGGGTGACCATTTGGTATAAATGGCATGTCTGATGATTGTAAGTGGTTCTCTCTCAAGAAAATGAATTCCTATTGTAAGAATCTAATATTTTTAGTGTAAAAATACAAGAAATTCAAGTCCCAGGAAAATAAGAATTAAGAGTCTACTTTGTCTAGAATACAGATGTTAGGTCATTCTTCTTCAATTTTCTCTCTAAAAAAAGTATTCTCCTTTTTTTTTTTTATCTTTTAAACAACTTTTGTGAGCTCCTCATTACAGATGCATTCATTTATGCAATATTTGTTAGAAATGTACTAGGTCAGATACCTACAGGATGTGAGGGATTAATTCCCTGTTTTTGGCCATTATCAGAAATATGGGAATTCTCAGGAGAAATCAAATGCTGAAGTACAACAGTGAACGTGGCGAATTAGCAACAAATATTAATTGGTGAACTGCTGACCATTTTTAATAGCCCATTTATTCTTGCGGGAATCAAATATTCTTTTTTTTTTTTTTAAGATTTTTTTTTTTTTTTTTGACAGAGACAGCCAGCGAGAGAAGGAACAGAAGCAGGGGGAGTGGGAGAGGAAGATGCAGGCTCCCATCAGAGGAGCCTGATGTGGGGCTCGATCCCAGAATGCTGAGATCACGACCTGAGCCGAAGGCAGACGCCTAACGACTGCACCACCCAGGTGCCCCAAATATTAATTCTTGCTCCAGAGTATCAAACATGAAACAGTAGGTGTCTGAACTTTGATGCATTTTCTGGAATCAGGCTGCAAATATTACATGAAATAGAGAAAAGAGCCTGGTTCAGAAAGCAGTTCTGTCACCCGCATTTTTATGAGGGTGGTTCTGGGAGGTCTGTTAGCCTCTGGAAGTTGACATCTTTTGCTACCTTACAGAAGAGCTTCTAGTCAAAATTAAGGTCAAAGAGACAAGGAAAATACTGAAGTATTAGATAGAGGGAACACACATTTGACCTTTAAAATTGCCCTAGGTTTTCAAATGACATCCAAAATGTTGGTATCGGTTTGAGCTGTTGTCCCTGCCGTCTGCTCTGAGAGTAGGGAGAGAAAGATGGTAAAGTTGTTCTAAGTTTGAGTGGAGAAAAGGAAGTTCCTGTACTTCTAGAAGTAGTTCTTGGCAAGCCTATTACATGTGCATCCTTTCCAGTCCAGAACTGGGTCCTCCCAGTGTGTGCTTTCCCCAGTGTCTGTGACACGGGTCTGGCCCCACATGCCTGCACCTGTCCTGATATATGAATGAGAGCAGATGACTCACTGAACTCTGAGTATTTTCTTGCTCAACCCCTTCAGATCTAACCACTTTCTCAAGACTGAGATGGAAACAAGGAGATCTGTGGAACAGAGGGCCCTAGGACACTGTAATGGACTGAATGTTTGTAATTCCTAACCCCCAAGGTGATAATATGAGGAGGTGGGGCCTTCGGGAGTTGGTTAGTTCACAAGCTGGAGACCTCATGCATGGGATTACTGCCCTTATAAAAGGGACCCCAGAGAGCTCCCTCGACCCTCTGCCATGTAAGAACACAGTGACAAGATGGCCCATCTATGAATAAGGAAGTGAATCTTCACCAGACATGGAACCAGCTGGCACCTAGATCTTGACCTTCCCAGGCTCCAGAACTGTGAGAAATAAACTTTTGTTTATAAGCCAGCCAATCTGTGGTATTGTTATAGCTAGTGGACCGCATGGACTAAGACAGATGTTAATGCTCTGTAGATCTCTTTCTTATCCTTATTTCCTCTACCCTCTATCTTTCCAAGATCCAGTCTGAAGAAAGGGGTAGCATTGACGGCTAGGGTTGTAACTGAAGCAGAAAACCCTGTCCTAAAAAACCCGAGTTAGTATGTTTGAATAGGGGCACACCGAATATTTTCAGCTCTGTGGCTGAAATGAAAATATAATGGCACTTTTTTTTATAAATGAGAATTGGCAAATGGAGAACTCCTTATCTCATGCAGTTTGGCGATCATTTTGGTAAAAGAAGATGAGGTATCATGAACTTTCAGAGGAATATGCCTGGTAAACTTCTGGAATCCCAAGGGGGACACTGATCTGGAGTGTGGGTTAGTGAGGAGAGTGAGGAGGAGCGGGGATGGACGTGCCTATGTGGTCATTTCTAAGATGTGCATACTCTCCTCACTACATTCCAGTGAAGATAGTGTTCTGAGTATAGGAGTGTCCTCTTTTGTTAAAAATACATTTGTCTGAACAAAGGGGTAAGGCCTATTTGATTATTCTGGACTCAGATTTAAGAAGGGGAACAAGCTGGCCTGAGATTATTAAGCATTTACTGCTATAAAGAAGTAATCATTATGCAAATATATAAAGGTCATATTGATTAGTAAGGAAGCAGTAAGAGAGGAGTAACTTGCCAGAGAATAATGAATAAGAAATAGAATGATTTAGCAAGTGTTAAGACTAGATATCAGGAATCTCTTAGCTTCAAGCAAAGGGAACAGAAAGGGGGGGGGGGGCTTTGGCCTTTTCTCCTTTTCCTATTCCCAAATCAAAAGAGCGGTCATGACTGGGTGATCTGGAAGTCTGCCTGGGGCTGTAAGATGCCCTGGCCTATGCCAGGTTTCTCTTTGCAAGTACGGAAGTTGTAAGGGGAGTCAGCAGCAAAAAGTAATGGATAGCTTCTTCTTCTGAAACTGTCAACAGAGCTCAGAGCTCTGAAGTCTTTGAAGTGATGGAGGCAAGTAGTCTGGTGCCACTGGCTTTGAGATCCAAAGAAACTACCAGGGGTGTTCGGGTCAGGCTAAATATCTGAAAGGGTTCAGGAGGTGGTAATGGGGGAGGACCAAACTGAGCTAAGACAGAGTGATTGCTACCAGTTACATAAGACCCCTGACAGGCTCTAGTTCTTTAAACCTTGCCTCAAACAAGTCACTTTGTCAACATGTATTTACTGAGCACTGTTATACGCAAGGCAGTTACCTGCATAGGAAGTATCAGCAGAGGATAAAACCGATCCTCCTAAAGGTACTAAATTAAACCATATAAAATTGTGGATATTTGGCCATTTTTGACCTATGCAAATGGCAATTCCATATGGTTTCATCTAACACATTCATGTGGGGATAAAGAGATGAAAAATAAGTGAGACCATACATTTATCGTGTCAACTGGGGACAAGTGCCTTGGGGAAGGTTACGCAGGGTAAGGAGGGTGATGCTGCGGGAGGAGGGGCTGATCATTTATAGACAGCAGTCCGGGAAGCCTCACTGATAAATTCACACTTTGGTAAAGAAGTAAAGGATTGAGCCAGGGGTATGGAGGTAAGAGATTTCACGTGCAAGGCAGGAGATAACAAGTATAAAGATGCCAAGGTGACCATACTTCTTGTTTTTGAGGAACAGCAAGGAGGCCGGGGTGGCTGCAGCCGAGCAGTCGGGTGGCGATGGCCGGAGGTGAGTTAGAGACTTGGGAGGCAGGCAGCCAGGTCTCCAAGGGGCTGGAGGCTAGGTCGGGACTGTCTTCTGCCCAGAGTGACACGGCAGTCGTTGCAGGACTTTGAGCATTGGAAGGCTGTGGTCGATGCAGACTTCCCTGGACTCCCTGTGCCGGGTGTGTCGAGGGCGAGGGGTGAAGCACAGAGTCATTTTCTGAGGTTGCAGAACTAGTCAAGGCACAAGAGGTCGGACTTGTGGAGTGGTGTGGTAGCAGTGGGGGTCCTGAATATATTGTGAGGGTAGAGCCTGACAGGATTTGCTGAGAGCTGATGGTAGGGTGTGTGAGAAAAAGAGGAGGCGAGGATGAGTCTGAGATTAATATGCGATTTTGCCGTTGTTAGGTAAACACAGATAAATTATCGCTCCAACAGATAATTATAATTTAATGAGCATGGATGCACTTAAAAATCTCTGACTAGATTCTGTGCCATTGTTTTTCCCAAGAGTAAGTGTCTATTGGATTTACCCCGTGTTTATAGGCATTTCTATTCATTCACTGGAAGAGTAATCCTGGTAGTAACAAGACCTAAAGGCTGAGAGTCAAACAGAGCTGGGTTCTGACTCTGCCACTTAGCAAAGGTGTGAGGTATCTTTCCTGGAAGCCTCAGACACCTCTGTTAGATGAGGCAAATAAAACCTACTTGGAGTGGTAGTTGTGGTTAAACGAGACGACGCATGTAATGCATGTTCAAGATAATGCACGGCTCTGTGGAACAGCGATGACTATTTTATCTAAGGTCGGTGCTAATAAAATGTGTCCGGACACTGGGGGAGTGCTTGGCAGCTCTCTGCAACACCTTCACATGCTTCATCTTCTTTTAACCTGTGGGGCGTTTATACTGAGAACCATTTTTATGATGGTTGTTCTTTTTATGTTGGTAAAAATAATGGTCATTCTATCGCAAAAAGGTCACTGAAATTTTGTGACCCTTATAAATTAATAAAAGTAATTAAGTGAAAACTGTGCTAGGCCCTGCCTGGTCCCTGCTAATGTCACACTTGGTCTCCATCTTCTGGCCATAATGACTTGAGGCTGCCCCTGTGGATCAGCCTTGGGCACTCAAGGTCAAGGTAACCCTGATGCTCCTGTCTCTTACATTCCTAAGTCATTCAAACTAGATTTCTGCCGTGATTGCTATCCCTAAGTTCCCACAGATGTAACCTACATATTATCCTCTGATCCTAAGAATGGGGGACCTACCTTCTTCTGGCTACAGCTTCTCTCAGAGCCTGGAGCTTGGTTCTCGAATATCTGCCTGATGACCATGACCCTATTACCCTATTACCACAGAATTTAGTGCCCAAACTGGACCACTTTGGAGAGTGAAACACAGAGCTATTGACAATTACGCAAGGACAACCGTATTTGTAACTATGTAACCTATAGGTCTGGGTTTGCATAGGCCAGTCCAATTTTTGCCATTGGTACTTTTCTGTTCTTGAATTGTTTTGATTTGAACAATAAATTGTACAACCCACCTAAAGAGTTACAGAAACCTCCTGGGAGCAGATCTTTTTCTGTTTAATGGTAACTTTACCAGAGACCGAATTCCTATGTAATACATGCATCTGTTTCTAAAGTGTACTCTGGTCCATTTATATCATTTTCTTATTCTGGCATCAATAAAATTTTGATTACTATAGCTTCACAGTGCATTTTAACACAAGAGACACCTAGCCATCATTTTTTTTCTACCAAAAATTTCTTGGCTATTCTTAGCATTTATTCTTCCAGATGAATTATAGATGTATCTTGTCAAATTTAGTTTTAAAAATATTAGGATTCGGTTTGGAATTGCTCTGAATTTTGGGGTGAGCTTAGAGAGAATCAACATTTTTGCCAAATCAAATGTTTCTGTACTTCCTGCCTTCCTGCTTGGACTTTCGATGATCATTGCTGCGGATTTACAATTCTTATGCTCCATTCACTTTTGGGGTAGCCCACTGGTTAGATTGGTTGCTGGTCTCCACAGTCATTATTTATGCTGCACAGTGGGTCTAATGCCCTGCACAAAAGATTGTACCATTTTTCAGGGTCTTCTGCTGAGTCAGACCCTATGTCTGTCGCACCCCAGTAGGAAGGCACTGTTTCCCATTTGACCCTGACCAGGTATGAGAACCGGTCATGCAAACGCCAACCATACGACATGATAAAATGTACTTTCATTAAGCAGTACAAGCCTTCTGTACTTTTAGAGAACTTGAAAATGCATTTACATTGTGTAATGGGAGTATAATGGTTAAAAATTGAATGGTTCCAGTGAATTCAAGGTAAATTAGAGACTGTACATATCAGGGGTGAAAAGCTAAATCGATGCGGTCAATTAAGGAAGGCACATTTTGGAAACCGAAGGAGTCTTTGCATTGCAAGTGGCAGGCTACCTTTCAACCTCATCCTGCTGGGCTGGGTAATGGTCCCAGATCTGTAAATGTGATGGCTTCTTCCTTGGGGGAGGGAGCGGGTGGTGTTTTGGGGTTTGTTTTACTTTGAGCATTAGGCAGTCCCCTCTGGGTAAGCCGGCAATTGCTGTCACGCTGTTGTTCAATGTTAGTACATCACAGGGTGTCCTTCTCTTTCGGCTTCCCTTGTGCAAAAATAAGAGAAATGTGTGAAAATTAAACACTGAATTGATGAGTCTGGCTTAGTTTTCTATTTGCTCTGTAAGCTAGAGATGGGCTCTTTTATTATTCTCTTTGTTTACGTGAAGGGAATGACGCCACAGGTCGGTGGGATGAGGAGAAAATGCAGGTCTGCAGCCCGTTGACGGTCTCCTGTAAGGGAGGCTCCTCCGGAGAAGTGAAAGGGCAAAGCAGGGATCCCGAAAGCAATGCTTCTTGACCTTTTAAAATTCATGCCTCCCACAGTGCTTTCCATTCTGTTTTCTGACTAGTCTTGTGTGATATTGTGATTTATACTATGAAGTGCATATTTGGTCTTCTTCCTGTTTCTGGCACAAAGCTCCTAAAACCCTTACTTTCCTAAGTAAGGAAAGCTGCAAAGGTGTCCTTTGTTATGTTAATGAGGTGACTTTTGGAAAGCACCTTTGGTTGGGGTCTGGTTGCCAGGAGAATTGACCTTGTGGGTCAGAGGGTTGGAACTTTTGCACCCCCAACCTCTGGGGACGAGGGTGGGGCTGCAGCTTCCATCAGTCACCAATGGCCAATGATTTAATCAATCCTGCCTATGCAATGCAGCCTCCCCCAAGCCCCACAAGGACAGGGTGAGGGGAGCTTTTGGATTGGTGAACACACAGAGATTTGGGGAGGGTGGTGTGCCTGGGGAGGGCATGGAAGCTCTGAGCCCTTCCCCCACAGCTTGCCCTGTGCATCTCTTCTGACTGTTCCTGAGTTACATCCTTTTACAATAAATGGGTAAGCCGGTAAGTAAAATATTTCTCTGAGTTCTGTGTTCTAGCCACTCTAGCAAAGTAATTGAATCCAAGGGCGGGGGCAGGTTTCAGGAACCTCTGATTTATAGCCAGCAGGTGAAAAGCACAAGTAGCAGCCTGGAGCTTGTGATGGACATGAGGCAGGCAGAGGGCAGTCTTGTAGGACTGAACCCTTCACCTTTGGAATCTGATGCTGTCTCCAGGTAGATAGTGTCAGAATTGAGTTGACTTGTAGGATATCCTGTGGGTGTTTGAGAAATGCTTGATATTGTGCGGGAATCATTCCATACCCTCCCCAACACACACACACACACACACACACACACACACACACACACACGGAAATAGGGTCCAGGAAGTAAGGTTAGGCAGAAAATCTCAACCAAGGCAGCACAGCAATTGGGGGAAACTGGCTTTAGGAGAGGAGCTCCTCCACTGTCTGGGAGGCAGATGGTCCAGGCATCAAGGTTTGAGGTCCAGGGACCTCAGAGCAGGTGGTTAATAAAGTGTTGCTGAAAGAATCTTTGATTAAATTGTTCTGGAGGAATCTATACTTAAGATCCTATCTGCATGGGGTGGATAATGGAGGGAGATCATCCCTGGGAAAAGAGCCAGTCAAACGGAATGTGGACACAGCAGCCCTTGGTCATGCAGATGATTAGATCGAAGGAGGAAGTGTCTGAACACAAGTCCCGTCCAGTGGATTGGCCCAACGTAGAGTGTGTGTGTGGGTAAGGAGCACTCCATCTCAGGACTAACGAGGCACAAACCTGCACACAACTTCAGGCATTGGGTTGTAGATGACAGGTGGGTCTTGACTGAGATTTTGTGGGTGAGGAGAGAAGGTGGATGGGGGAACAGTGGTCATACCTGTGGCACCTCATCCTAAGTCTGAAAATGAAACCTAATCCCTAGCTCTACTCACAGGGGTTGTAGATGGATGAAGAGGATGTTTTGAACTACTGGCTCCTTGTACAGTAAGTTCCTGCCTTTGGCATTTATTCAAGAATTTTACACAAGTAATTACTTTTTAAGAGTTTGGTTTGTGTTTCTGTTTGCAACACATGAAGAGATATGGCAGAAATGAAATGACAAAATATGAACATAAAATAACAAAAATAAGAAAATATGAAAGTAAAGCAATTCAAGATAATATTGTAGTTGTCACAAGGCAGTGAAATTAATAACAGAATCACTTGCATAAAAGATATTTTTCATAGGAATCTGGAAGAGGGAGATATCTTTCTGGGGATGTTAAGGGAAGATTTTATATATGAGGTGGGATTGGAGATGAATTTTTTTGTTCCAATGAAATTTGGAGAGGCAGAGAGGAGTGGAGATGTACAGAAGTAGATGGGGAGAGGAAGAAAAGCAGTAGGTGTATTGAAGGGATGGTGTATTGAAGAACAGAGAAAATCTTAAATCAAGATTAAAGGAGGGAGAGGGGGACAGAAGAAGGTTGAGTATAGAATAGAGTATTTGGAGTAGAAACGATAGGATATTTTGTGTCTTACAATTGCCATCTTCTTAGTAGAAGTAGGAGAAGGGCATTTAATTAAATGTGAGGGGAGCAGAGGTAAGCTTGAGGGTATGATAAATAGGGAGAAGTTCTAGAATATCAATTTTTGAGGAATTCTGGGGACTGGGGAGTAGACAAGTGGTTAATAAAAGCATTGCCTTGTACAAAACCAGAAAGGATAGAGTCCCCTCCCCCCCCCCCCCCCCCCCCCCCCCGCCAAATACACACACATATATAAACAATACACAGCCAAACGGACTCTACCAGAGCCGATCTAGATGCCTGACTGGCACGTGCTGAAGAGGAAGTAGGTGGGTGTTGTAAGAGGAGACTTGGTGCCTGGTCGTGCAAGAGGCAAGCTAAAGCATGTTTACTAAAGAAAATGTCCTTTTCTTATCTCGTCTCATGCTCCCTTTAGAAAAATAAAAAGAGGTAGAATGAAAAGTCAACAAGAAATGGGAGGTGGTTTTATTTTACAAAACAGAAAATGAGCAAGGCTGTGACAAGCCTTGTCTCTCCTCCTCTCTTAAGGAGGGGGCAGAGTAGTTGGCAGGTGGCAGGCTCCTTTCTCTAGCACGTGTGGGGTGTAGATGCCACCACAGGGCCCTTTAGGAGAGAAAGAATGGACTCCAGGAGCCCATGTCCAGTCTCACACTCTGGGATGATTATTTCTTTGGCGCCTGCTTTACAAGAGGGCACAAGTGCCATATTTGTGAACAGGAGGGTAGAATTTTAATTGGATGTGCTCGTACTATCAGGATTGCTGTACTACATTATTCATTTCAGACATGAAAGAACAATATACTATTTCTTTTTCTTGCTGTTCTAAATTTAGTTCATTGTTCTCATTGATTGGTTTTCATAGGGTCACATGAAGCATTATAGTTTACTTATACTGGTTCAGTTACCGCATATCATTCTGGGTAATACAAGCCCAGACAAACTGCATTCACAGCAGTCTAATGATAGTCTGCATTGGGCATCAATGCTCAGAATAATTAATTGCTTTGATTCTCAATGCTCGACCCCAGAAGGTGATATGTTGTAATGGTAGGGTATTAAGGATGTCTGTTTTTTGGGTGAATATTTATGAAAAATCAGTTTATAATTCAGTATACCACCATGCTTATTATAATGAGTTTATTCACATAAAGATCAAAATATGCAAAAACATTTGTTCTTAACAAATGGGAGTTAGATTTTGTGTTTGATTGGCAAAATGGCAAATGGTATGACAGAAAGAACATTGGACTGTGAATCGAATCATGGGAGTTTAATTCTAGCTCCTTCATTTACTGTCTAAACTTGATCATTTAATTTCCTTGAGCCTTGGTTTCCTTTCCTATAAAATAATCCAAATAATGACTTGCATTCTAAAGTGGTTTCCTAGTTTAAAATGTCACTCTATTTAAAAGTGGCAATTGGGACACCTGGATGGCTCAGTCGGTTAAGTGTCTGCCTTCAGCTGGGGTCATGATCCCAGGGTCCTGGGATCGAATCCTGGGTTGTGCTCCTTGCTCAGCGGGGAGCCTGCTTCTGCCTCAGCTTGCCACTCTCCCTGCCTGCACACACACACACACACACACACACACACACACACTCTCTCTCTCTCTCTCTTTCTCTCTCTGACAAATAAAGTCTTAAAAAAAAAGTGCCAGTAACTTTGTGAGTGTTGACTTAGTCATTATTAGCCCATTTTTCAGTTTGTGAAACTGAGGCACTAAGGTATTTTTCATAGTCATGTCACTAGAAAATGGTAGAAGCAGGACATTACTTACTATTTTCTACTTCCAAATTGAAGATTTGTCCCACCACTCCACAGTGGTGTTTTGGCTTGATTCCTTTCCAAGAAATTGCTCAGGATCAAAAGATATCATCTAATCTTCCTCTCCACCTCAGTCACCGACTCCCATGGTCGTTCCCTAAATTTTATCATCACCAGTAACTGTATCATCTCAGGAATCTTGATTTCAAGCCTCCTATTCTAATGATTTCCAAATGGGGACTGTTATGAAGTGTGTTTATTCCAAGATTCTCTCTGTTCCAATTTTTTTTTAAAGATTTTATTTATTTATTTGACAGAGATAGAGACAGCCAGTGAGAGAGGGAACACAAGCAGGGGGAGGGGGAGAGGAAGAAGCAGGCTCCCAGCGGAGGAGCCTGATGTGGGGATCGATCCCATAACTCCGGGATCACCCCCTGAGCTGAAGGCAGACACTTAACCGCTGTGCCACCCAGGCGCTCCTCTGCTCCAATTTTTTAATCTTATTGAGTCCCCCAACCCAATGCCACTGCTTCTTCTCAATATCCATCAACTTGTCACCTCCTCTTTTTACTTCTGTCCTTTCCTAAATTGATTTCATGGTCTTTCACTATATCCCTACCTTACAGACACCCTTAACTCTTTTGCCTCACTTTCCCATCATTGTTTTTGTTGGACTAAACCCCAACCTTGGGTCAAAACAACTATCCATCTTCTTTGTTCCTGTACAGTGGCAGCCAAACTTTACTGAAGAAAATCACAAAGCCTGACTTACCGGTTTTACATTAAATAATGACTGTAAATTTCAAATGGCATTCAGCCATCACTTACAGTTCTCTAGTGAGTTCTATCTCTCTCTCTTTGAAACAATTAATTCATCTCTTCACCTTTTCTGTCAAACGTCCCACAGTTTCCAGTTCCCTAACTGATGACCTTGCCGTTACCACCACAGATCTATATGATGGTTTCCCCTATTCTGTGGGGGATACGTTACAGGACCCTCAGTGAGTGCCTGAAACCATGGGTAGTACTGAACCTCAGATATACTATGTTTTTTCCTATATAGGCATAATTCAGAGATATTGTGGGTCTGGTTTTTATTGTGAATAAAATGAATATCACAAGAAAACAAGCCAAATGCATTTTCTGATTTCCCAGTGCACATAAAAGTTATGTTGACACCATACTGTAGTTTATTAAGTGTGCAATGGCATTATGTTAAAAAGTAAATTACTTAATTTAGGAATACTTTATTGCTGAAAAATGCTATCATCTGAGCTTTCAGTAAGTCGTAATCCCTGATCACAGAACATCATAAGAAATATAATAATAATGAAAAAATTTGATATATTGTGAGAATTACCAAAATGCAAAACGGAGACACAAAGTGAGCAAAGGCTGTTGGAAAAATGGTGCCAATAGACTTGCTCAATGTGGGATTGCCATGAACCTTCCATTTGTAAAAAAAAAAACCAAACGGTATTGTGAAGTGTAATAAAATGAGGTATGCCTGCACATACATGCCTATGATAAAGTTACTTATAAATTAGTCACAGTAAGAGATTAACCACAAAAACTAATAAAATAGAACAATTACAATAATTATAACAAAATACTGTAATAAACGTTATGTGAATGCACTCTCTTTCTCTCTGAAAATATCTTCTTATATTGCACTCTTATGATGATGTGAGATGATAAAATGCCTGTGATTAGTTGAAGGAAGGTGAATGACATAGGCATTGGGACATAGGTTTAGGTTACTACTGACTTTCCGACAATATGTCAGGAGAAGGATCATCTGCCTCTGGACTGTAGTGGACCATGGGTAACTGAAACTGTGGAAAGGAGACTGTGGATTGGCGGGGACTACTCTACATGTGCTAGTATCTGTTTTCACCTTTCCTGTTTTTCCTCATGGAATGCCCTCACCATACACCCATCCAAAATCTTTCACTTTATTCTCAACTTGGGATCCTGTTCTCTCCTATTTCTGTAAATTTTTCTCTTCTTCAGTTGCTGTCCACCTCTCTTCCTCTTTATTGATTTGGTGATTATGATCATCCAAGTAGCAGGATTCTAGAATATTCCGTATTAAAAAAAGACACAAAAAAATTCACCTTGATCTTGCCTCTCCCATTCATTACTAACTCCTTGTTTTGCTGCTCATCTCCACAGCAAACCTTTTGAAATGAGTTGGGTATACCTGCTGTCTTCTCTTCCTCATTCTGCATTCAATCTTCATACATTCCAATAGGATGTTAATCCCCATCTTTCACTAAAACCTCTTTTCAAGGTCAATAATGATTTCTAAGGTGCCAGAACCAATGGACAGGTCTTTATTCTAAATTTACCTAAACTCTTATCAGCATTCAGTATAGTCGACTACTTATTTCTCAAGCAACTGTCCTCTTTGGGATTCCATAACACCATGCTGTGTTGGTTTTTCTTTCCATCTCTCTAATTGTTTCTTTTCAGTCTCCTTGGGTGGCTTCTTGGTCTCTACCTGTTCTCCAAATGTTGAAGTGACTTCTCTTCTTTGTCTGAGCTTCCAAGATGGCTTCATCCAGTTCCATCACTTTAAATACCATCTATAGCTATGTGACTCAAATTTGTACCTCCAGACTTACCTCCTGCACTCCAGACTCCAGTTTCTCAAGTCATAAATTTAAGAATAACTTGATTGGTTTCTCTACTTCACCATGCTTCCCCACATCCAGATAATCTCCGTACTTTGTTGTTTATATCTCCAATATATCTCTCAAACCAGTTTTCTTTTCTTTATTACTACTAAAACCTGGGTTTAAGCTACCAACATTTCTCCTATCTGCACCTCAGTGATAGCCTCATTTCTGATGTCTCTGGTTCCTTGATTTTCCCCTTATTGTTGACACATTACAGCAGTTAGAGAGGTATTTGAAAGAGGGAGATTAGTTTGGACCTTTCCTCGCTCTAAATCTGCTAATTGATTTCCATTGCTCTTGATATTTGAACTCTTGTTGGGCCCTGTGTGCTCTCGCTGACATTATTATGTCCTATTCTTCTCCATCCATCCACATTGGACATGGTAATTCTCTTCAGGGCCTTTGCACATACTGTTCTCTCTTTCTAGAATGCTTTGCTCCCAGCTCTTGTCTTGGCTAGATCCTTCTGATCTTTTTGTGTTCAACTCAAGATCATGTCTCCAGGAAGGCTTTGAGTCATCATTCTTTCTAAGAGTCCCACTTGCTTTTCTTTTTTCCCCCCAATTACTTTCTACCATTCAAAGTTTTTCTTTATAATCATTCTCACAACTGAAATTAGTTTGTGTATTTGTTTATTTGTTTACTGTGTGTCTCTCTCAACCATAGGGTCAATGCATGACATTAGGAATCTTGTTTATAGTTTTTCAAATTTTCTCCAGTGCTTGGTATGTTTCCCATCACCTAGTAGGCTCTCACCAAGAATATTTGTTGAATGAATGCATATGCATAAGGCATGTGAAACTATTTGTTCATTGTGCTGTAATGGTGTAACACATTGTGGGTCTGAGCTGGATTGCTTTAGCAGATCAGTAACACGGGTGGTCTGTTTTGGGTACTAAAAGCTAGAAATCATAAGCCATATTGGCTATATTTGCCACACAACAGCTCTCTTTCCCATACGAAGCGCTATCTTTTGTTTTGTAGAATCAAAACTAGACTAATAGGATATGGATAGACTGTAAGGAAATGTTGACTCAGGTAAATAATATCTATTAAGAGAAGTTTATGGGGAAATGACTTTGTGTAAGATGAATATAATTGTATTTCTTCTATGTTTTGAAAAAACAACATTGAGCTTCTATTGCTTATTCTGTATGAAGGTCTGAGAAGAATACTTGGGCACCATAAAAAATAGTCTTAAAACACTAATATTGCAGAGGTAAGGGATGGGAATCCAAGAGTATCACTCACCATGATTCATTCCTAGCTTCTTTGTCCAAGCTTGAAGGTTTTCTTTAAAAACAAGTTAAAGCTCATTCAGACTGAGAGTTAATGCAGACCGAGAGAAACTGCCCATCTCTCGACTCAAGTATCTTTGTAATTAGAGGTATGCTACTTTGAAAGGTCTCATACCGTTCCATTTTCATTGAATTCAAGAGATTAAAGAAATCATCTAGTATCTTGGGGTCAAGGCTCTAAAACTCAGAATTTCAACTGGTACACATCCTTATTAGTAAGTCAAATTATTGGATGATTTATTGATCTGAAAATGGTATAAGTAAGTAAAAAAGTAAACCCTAAATATCTTTTTTTATAAACACCCTTTCATTTCATGGCCTATATTTGCATCTTTTCCCACTTGATACTTAACTCTGAGGAATTGTTTGGCTTATAAACATTTTTATTTAGAGACCATATTTCTTATTTAAATTAGCATAGCACAATAGCCCATTTGGAAGCCAGCCTTGCCTCCCTATAGCCACCCTTGCTTAGTTCCTCTACACTTTTCTGCCAATGTTTTTGTTTCTCTTTTTCCCTTAAGTTTATTTCTTTCTTATAGAAGACAATTTAGCAAATGCTGTTAGGTACAAAGAAAAGCAAAGGAAGAAGGGAAAATTACTAGCCAGAATCAACTGTAGTTAAATTTTGAAATATGATACTCTAGGCATGAGGCTAATTTTGAGGAGTCCTTCTAGTTTGACAACAGTGTTGGGTGAAAATTTGGAAGAAGGTTGTGTTGTAGATGTAAATTAATTAATTTTTGAAATAGTTTGGACAAATCCAAAAATAGCACAGCAATAACATTGACATTTTGCTTTACTTGCTTGATACAAAAAGGTAATCCAACTGGGGTTAAGATTTTTGATTTTTTGTTATTAAAATGACCTCAACCAAAAGAATGTTTCTAAGATACTAATATGTATTTTTCTCCATTCCACATTAAACTTTAAACAAAAATTGAAACATTATAACTTTTAGAGTTTCCAAACCTGAACTTCCCACCCTTAATATGTGATGGAGAAGAAAAATAATGCTAAACTACAAAATAAGTATGAGCGAGTTCACAAAATGACATTTGTCAAAATGACTCTTTTGAAACCTTTTTATTTTTTAAATATCAGGTTCTTTCGCGGAGCATTTATTGGGCCCCCTGCTTTGCAGGTGCCCAGGCATGTCTCCTGTCATTGCCACTCCAGATGGAGGAGTTGCTGACGTTGCCTGCCACAGCGATGGTGCTCTCTGAGCTGTTGGTCATGCTTCCCTCCTCTCCTGCTGGCCTTAGCATCCCCGGGATGCAGGGGGAGACTAATGTGTGCCAGCCAGAATGGGGAAATGGTCCATCTGCTCTGGCTGGGCTTTAATTTCATCACCAGTGATGGCTGCAAAGCAGATGTCTGAATACGGGGTACGCAATGGCCATTTACTCAGAGTCCATGGTAGAGGAACTTTAGTTAGTCTGTTTATAGCCCATAACTCAGAAAGAGGGCCAAACTTGCTAAACAGGCTGTCTCTGAAGCTTGGAGGTCTATGCAGTCTCAAATAGATTGAATTGGATGGGAAGCTGGGCATGCATTGTTTCTAACTTGGCGATGCTGCTATGTAGTGATATGACCTTGGGCAAGTCCCTTCACCTTCATGCTTTGTCATAACAATGTGTCATCTGTAAACTGCAGATTATAGAATGTACTCTACCTATGTTCCCTGCCTGTTGTGAGGACATAACATCAAATCTCATTTATTCATCTGAGCACAGCACAAATGCTGCCTCCTTTGTAATCATCAAAAGGATAATCATTCTTTTTGATTTCTATGGGCATTTTATTAGCATCTCTCTTTGGACACATAATAAATACATTAGCAAATATGTATTAGATGTGCCCACTTTATTCCGGTGCAATTCTAAATCCTTCAGTGGTTATGGGTGATGGGGTGGAAGGGGGAGTAGTGGAATCAGGTGCAAAGAGAAGTAACTGAGTTCTTGAGGATTTACTTTAAAAATGATGCAAATTACCTATATTCCATCTGATTTTTCCCCCAACAACTTCTAAACTTTGATGATGGAGCCTCTTGCCTATAAAAAACCCTTGACTACCTCAAAGTATCCATCAACATACCCTGTGGAAAGTAATGACCACATATTGGACACTTACTAATGCCAAATGGTTTTCCAAATGCTTTACATGACTTAACTCATTCAGTCATCACCACAACACTATTACCATACACATTTTACAGATGAGATCAGAAAATGCTATAGAGAAGTTAAGTAACCTAAGGTTGCATAGCAGGTATGTGGGAGAACCTGGCACAGGCAGCCCGACCCCCTAGCACACACTTTTAATTACCATGATTACTTCTCACGGCAGTATGTGAATGAGTGAGGAATGTTAGAATGTTTTAAAGAGTGTAAAACACTTGTTACAGTTAAGTCATTACTACTACTTTTGTTCTATGTGTAACTATTACTATAGGATTATACTTGATATCGTATAGCATTTTGAGGGAAAGAATTCTCAGCAGTCTACTTTCGATGTTGGAGCCCAAGTACAGATAGGGAGCAAGCACCTGACCACAGTGGAGCAAACTTAGTATAAAAGATAAATTCAGTTGTGGAAGAACTAGAAAAAAAATGTCCCTAATTTCTTATCCTTACCTTGGGGCCATGACATTTAGGCAGATCTGGGTGACTTCTCATTACAGGCTTAGCCCACAGTGATCTCTTCCCCAAAAGACTCTGCATGAGTTTGTCTTTTGTACCCCAAACTGATTCTTCACTGACATTATTTTCACCCCCAATATACTCTTTCTATACCTGAGCTAGATAATGTAGCCTCATCTTCAGTTTGCCCTCTCTTTCACTTTGTGGTTATATCTTGCCAATTAAATGTTTCTCAAAGATATCCCTCTCCCTTCTACTCTGACTGCCGTTAATTTCAGTATCTCAAATTATACCACTGTAAAATGTTTCCAAGTAGCATCCCAGGCTCTGATCTGTATTTTCTCCAGTATTTCCTCTGGCTTATCATTCTCTACTTTATGTTGATCAAAGTCACATCTGATAATATCCTTCTCTGTTAAAAGGTGTTATTGGCACCTAATTGTCTCTAAGATAGACCATAAGCTTCTTAGCGTGGTGGACAAGGAATTCCTCAATTGGGTCCCAACCTGCTCTTTGGATATCATCTCCCATTGTACTACCTTATTTTTTTTTTGAAATTTTTATTTATTTAAGTAATCTCTATACCTGACGTGGGGCTTGGACTCATGACCCTGAGATCAAGAGTTGCATGCCCCTCCAACCGAGCCAGCTAGGTGCCCCCCAGGTGCCCCCCATCATACTTCCTTTTTAATCCAAAATATTGTAGCTACGTTGGACTGTTTACTGTTCTTGAAATGGATCATGTGCTCCCATGTCCCCAGGACATACACCCTACCTTCTTAAAAAATTCCTTTCCTTCTCCACCTGTTAAAATATTTGATCTTCTTCAAGGCAAGCTCAAGTGTCATTTCCTGATTACCCCAAGATAGAATACATTGCTATTTCTAACAACCCTGTGTTTATAGTTATCTTCAAACATTCTTTTGTTACAGGGTGGTTAATTTGCCTTTTCCATAATAGATAGGAAGATCCTGAACTTAGAAAAAATTAAGTCGTCTTTGTAGCTACACACCACCTAGCATGTTATTTTAGCTAGGCCTATATACCAAGTCCTATAATTTTAGCTTTCTGAATGTGTAGGGTTCTACTCCGTGTATAGACTGTAGGCTTTTGGGAGGCAGTGACCATTTACAATATGAGCTGGCTTCTGTATTTGGGGCTTTAGTTGACTTTACATTCGCTTTTACCAGTTAACATGCATGTGTAGGGGATCAAAAGGAAGCTATTAACTCTGTTCCTCCTTCCAGTGATTGCTGGGAGAGGGCTAAGAGAAGTAACACCTGCAAAGCATTGGATGCGTAATAAAAGCTCAATAGAGGTAACGATTGGTTAGCTTTATGGTTGAACTCCTTGGCATGTCATTTTATGTGACTGAGATTTGGCCTGAGCCATCCAATCTCAGGACTGATGGTCTCTCATAATAAAACACATGCGGAGTTAAATTCTAGAATACCCTCCAAAAGAACATTTCTCTTCCCTTCTTCCCCATTGTACCTTTAGGCACTTTTACCATGAAGCCAGTTGCTCTAGAGATAATCTATTAAATACTACCTTGTAAATGCCTCTAATTTTGAAGAGTTTTATTATCATCATTCTTATTATTTTATCTGTTTGTTTCTAAGCTATTTCTTTGTATCCCCTTGCTTTGGTCTTTGTGCAACATAGAAGAAAGCCCCACTTTGCAGATTACCATGCCTGAAGCATAGTAGGCAACAAATATTTGTGGACTCAAGAAATGGAGAATAAGTGAATGACCTCCATGCTCCTTAGGCAAAAAGGACACACTATTTATTTACATGAGTTGTCCAAATCAGTCATGCAAAACTCACTGGGACTTTTAGGCAGCATAGCTGGGAATGGTTTTCTACTCCTCCCTCAAATAACAAGTAGACCCATTGAAAGAATAGTGCCATAGAGCAATCACTGAATGCAGGCAGAATTGCAAAGAACATGAACATTACATGAGGCAGGAAATTAATTTGTCTGCTGGAGTTGATGAGGAAGTTATAGTGGGGAATCAATGACTGTTAATCTCTGTAGGATCTCTCCCTCTCTCATTATCTAACGAGGCTCTGTCAAGCAGGGAACTCATAAACTCTTACCGTCTGAAGAACAGTGTGGAATCAGGGTTCTTACTGGAAAACCTCACAAAGGTCTGTGTGGGTGTGGAAGTCCGTCTGAGTCCTTCTGGACAGTGTGTGCTGAACGACAAGGCAAACCTCCACAGTGATTTCTAAAACCCAAATGGGATTAGATGAGGATGGGGGAGGGGGACAAAGTTTATGAAGACATTCCTTCATCTATCAGACCCTGAAATAAGGGGCTGTTTGATTTTCCCTTCCAATTGTAATGGCTGACTGGCCATTCTCTTGCCCTCATGAATGGAGAATGTTTAGAAAAAGCTGAGTTGATTGACAGGGGCGTCTTTTGTAGATAGCTGCCACAGGTTGGAATAATACCATGAGATTATAACATCAGCTACCTTATCTTCTTCTTCTTCTTCTTCTTCTTCTTCTTCTTCTTCTTCTTCTTCTTCTTCTTCTTCTTCTTCTTCTTTTTCCAGAAAAAACAGTACTAAAACTCTATCTCCTTTCCCCCTCCTTCTCAGGATCCCTAAGTCTCCACTATTTTTCCAAACCATTTTTTTTTTTTTTGGTCAAGGTCATTGACTAATAAGACCATGAGATCTTAATGGCAGAGTGGATTATTTTAATTTTCATTTGACCTCTTTTCTAGGTGATTTTCTCAGCAATGAGTGAGTTCCCATCTTTGCACCCTAAGAGTGGTTAATGGATGTATCTCTCACTTCCAGTTTTGTGCAGATTGTGTCTTCCTACTTATCTTTTCATAAGAAAGTGTTGAATCTGTTCTTTGCGTCCCTGCATCAACATTTGTTGACTGACTAATGTTTGAGAGTTTAATAGCTAATATTTATTTGGACACTTCTTAAAACACATGTCGTGAGACTATCCAAGATCCATTGGCCCTCAAAGACACATGTCATGTTCAGAAGAATCTCTGCTATAGTTCTGTGATTTTCACATCTGTGCCCTTGGGAAAGAGCCCGTGTCTACAGTCTTACATAGTTACTCTGAATGCCATCACCAGATTAAAGGCAGAACAAAATGCTGAGATGATAAATTTAATCAGCTCTCCCAGAGGTTAGAAACATTTCTCAGACACCTATGCCCTGACACATCTATATTCCAATCTGTTCAATTTGGCTGTCACAATTTCACCCCAATTTACCCATTGCAAACACTTGAAATGGTGCCTTTAATTAAATCTCTGCACTCAGAACTTTGAGCAATGCCAAGTGAGTTAATTACCCAAGTTTATGGCTTTAAGCATTTCCTAGATGCAAATGATGAAAATTCTTAGTGAGTGCCAGCACCCAAATCTTCAAAGACTTCAGCCTTCTTCATCCACAGTACTGTTCCGAGGAGTGAGAGATGGGTGTGCTGGGTTCAAAATGACCAGATGGCACAGAACAGTATCTAGATTAAAGTTTCACTGTCAACTAGCAGATAGTTGTTTTTAGAAACACCCTCTCTTACTTTATTGAAAAAGTGGGAAGTTTCAAAGGAAAGTTGTAATCTGCTTTTGAGTAAAATGGATTAGAATTGTTACTGTATAAATTTTCTTAGGATAAGTTGCTTATTGCCCTGTGCTAGGTGTTAAAATTTGAGGTCAGGTAATGATCATGGATGCCAAAGTGTCCTGTTTTGGTGGAAATTTGTTTTATAAGGAGTTTCTCAGAAGGGAAGGAAGGAAAGAAATAACCTTTATTTTCCTCTTCTTTGCAGGCATTCAAATACATCAAATGTATTCCTCATGATAACTGATAACTGTGTGATAGATATTAATATCCCCATTGTTATAGATAAAGAAACTAAAGCGCAGAAAAAGAAACTACATTAAAGATATTTGAAGGATTTGAACTCAGGTTTGTCAGACTCTTGGGGCCATGATTTCTCCGTTAGACCACACTGTCTCTGTGGGTAATTTGATAAACAGCATTCAACCAGTAGGAAAGTCATTGAGAAAGTTTTTCTTGTTCCCTCTGAGATCACTGAGAACCATTTGTTTGTTAAACTGAGATCCTGGTTTGTTGCAATCACTACTACTTGTCAGTAAGAGATAGGTTTCTTTAGTTTCTTAAATATAAGCACTTGTCTTGCCTCTCCTAGTACAGGACAAGTCTCTGTGACTATTTCAACATAATGGACATGGTGTCACCAAGACACAAGGCCTCAGGATAGCTAAGGAATAGTTTTGTGTTCCAAGGTAACTTCAAATGTAATGCTCCAATCTCAATTTTCAGTAGCTGATTTCCATTTGTAGACATTAATCCAAAACTGTTAAAAATGTAAAGCTCACAGTATTTCCCATGGGCCTGGGAGAAAGAGTATAGACAAAAATCCAAACTCTTAATGGAAAACCAATTAGTATAAATAAACTTTCTACTGAGCAGTAGAAAAAAGGATTTTATCCCATGCTGTCTAATTTTCTACCTCCACTCATAAGTCATCATTTTTCTTTTCTAAATATTGAATTTTTGCAGATTATTCTGGGAGTCTTAGTTTCCCCCAAGTTCCCCTTCCCTCTCCAAAATGGCATCTGGCAACATTTGAACTGGTAAGAACTGTGTGTTGACAGAACTGTGAAAGGTTTGTCACTCCTTCGTGCATAAGCAGGAAATCTTGATATAGGAATCAAGAGGGGAAAAAGCAAATGTCTACTAGAGAGGATTTATTGTATCAGGCGAACAAAGTACTTTTACAGTAGACAAAGCTCCATGGTATGGACATAGCTGACTTCAGTTCTTTACTTTTTACTTGCTATTGTTGACTATAGTTTTGGCAGTAGTTACTTTTGAGTAAAATGATGACTCCAAGCTCTGCAGACTTTGGCCTCCATATACACAGAAATATCCCAGAGGAAATAAGAAAGGTTCATTGATTTCCAAGTCAAAAATCCCAGGTGGGAGTCCTACCTCTGGCAACAATGAACAGAATGAGCTTAGTCACCAGACTTTTTAAAGCTCAATTGTTGTACGTGTAGAATGAGTACATTAGAAATGTCAATCATAATTCTTGCCCTGCCTACAGCCCCTTTTATCTGGCCCTACTTGAAATAAGTAAACTCACTGCTTATAGCCCCAGCAAACTGACCCTGGGTAGATGCTGACATAAGGCAGGCCAGCAAACTTTGAGGGGATTTGTCATGAAAAGATGAGTGGGGATTTGAAATAGAAGGGGGGCCAAGAGAGGTCATGGTGAGTAGAAGTTAGAAGTACTTCAATCAAGCAACACTGAGATCGAGAAAAGATTTGCTGATTCAAGGACAGGACTAAGTTAGTTATTATGTCAGCACAGTCATTAAGACCATAGGTTTTGGAGTTTGTGGACTCCTATCAGCTGTATAATTATCAGCAATTTATTTAACTTCTCTAAGACTCTGGTTTCCTTTCAGCGAAATGAAGATAATAATAGTCCTTTCATCATAGGATTGTTGTGAGGCTTGCATGAATTAATACATGGAAAACCCTTGGAACACTACTTGGCACGTCACTAAATCCTATGTCAGCGTTGTGATGACTGTTGTGGCCTGAGAAGCACCGTGCCGTGTGCTGTGTATTGACTTATGGCAGTGGATCCTTCAACAACTTTGTGAGGTAGGTTTGTTAATCTCTCCATGTTAAAGATGTGGGAAATAAGGCACAGAGAAATTAATTAACATCTTCATGGTCACACAACTAGTAAGTAGCGGAGCTGGCATTTAAACGTGGGTTCTTGGGCTCCAGAGCCTGCTCGTTGACCACTACTTTCTGCTGCCTCTCTGTCATTGATCTGCCCCAATGAGAGGAGAGCACAGTAGAGCAGAGAGTGGCCAAGTCCTAGAGATGGCTGACAACTGGTTTAAAGAAGAGCAACATCAGCCCGAGGAGACTTACGGCTGCCCTGGGTCCAATTACAAGTCCAAGGAAGCCTGACCATGCTTGTTCCTGGTCTTGGAGTCCCACAAGATCCTTGTATATCCTTCTAGAAGGTATTCCTTTTCACGAGAGGGTTCCCGTGAGCCTCTGCTCTGAGCATCACAACAGCAACAAAGAGGAATTGATGAGCGAAGCCAGTGGGCACCAACCCTTGCTCTGCCTTGTTCTCTAGGATGGATGAAATGTTGCTTGTGAACCTAATGAAACAGGGTTGCTTTGTTTTGGTCTTCTCCATCTACTTGACATTTAGCATAGTGCATAGCAGGGGCTCCTGAAATAGTCACTGAATGAAAGAGTAAAACCCTGTGATGCCTTATACAAATGTAGAGTATCATTACTTCCTTCTGATGACGGATGTCACTACTCTTTCTTTCAGAGACTAATTCCTCATGTACCAGGCTATACAGTTACAGAAAAGGACCTTCTGCTAGGAAACTGAGAATTCGTATTATAGGCATAAAACTAAGTGGTTCAGATTTCTTTTTCTTGAAGGACTAAGAGAGCAAAGAGGCATTTCAGGTTATTATTCCATATTTATCATGTCAACAATTTATCAGGCATGCCTAACTATAAAAGGCCCATTATAGCTTCATTTAATGTGAAATACTGTGTTATTAACTTGCTATATTAAGTGTATTTCATCCTAACCATAGTCATTTCAGAGATCACGGTCTCTTTCCATCTCTGCTAGTAGTTAAAATAGATTTAACTTCTATCACCACAGCACATCATATGCGAGCGCATCTTGACCTTCTCGAGGGTCACATGTCTGTACACTCTAAATTAGAATCTGTTAATGATATCATGTCATGAATCCCCAGAAATAGATGTTTTACATTCTGACTAACGTTGCACTCTCTTCAAGCAATGCGCTTCTTTTTCTGGCCGAAAATTCATAGCAAGACCAGTGGTCGATGAGTCTGAACCCTTCTCCCGCTTCCCCTTGATCCTCCTGCATTAAATGCTTAAAATTTAATGCTGGAGTTTATAGCGCCGTGAGCTCCAGAGAGAGAAGTGAATGAAAAGCCATCCTTTTGGGCTGCATCCCTGCGCAGGCTTTGGTGTCTGTGTTCCCCTCTTCCTCCCACGGCTGCTGAAACAGTTTGCCGTCAGAACACTCTCCTGTCAGAACTTTGTGGTTGACATGATGCAGAGGTTGGAAAATGTCACTATTAAAGAATTACAGTAAGCAGGCCTCTTTCCGACCAAGTCCATTTGCGCCGGCAGAATTTTGTCCACACAGCAGGGGCCTGGGGGTTCGTGTCATCTGTAGTTGAGAGTCTCTGTTTGCTTATTCTTGGGGAAAATTCTGAAGATGAGAAAGCTCAGCTGTTTTGAGAATTCCTGAGCCTCTGTAGCCTTGGAGGATGGAGCTATAAAGAGGAGATGGGGGGGGTGATTGGGGTCGAGGTAGGGGGGAATATAATCTGCTATCTGATATGGCTGAGACAGGTTACCACCATAATTTATTTTTTTTTGTTTTTGTCTTGATAAAAACTTAAAAATTAAATATAAATATTTCATTTCTAGAGTTGATTTTTTATTCTAACATATTTATAAATACCTTTTTTTTAAAGATTTTATTTATTTGAGGGGGAGAGAGAGAGAGCGTGAGAGAGTGAGTGTATGAGCGGGGTAAGGGGCAGAGGGAGAAGCAGACTCCTGGCTGAGCAGGGAGCCTGATGAAGGCTCGATCCCAGGACCCTGAGATCATGACCTGCGCTGAGGGTAGATGCTTAACTGACTGAGCCACCAGACACCCCGATTCTAACATATTTAGACACTTAGAACTTTTTAGGGGGGGCTGAAACAGTAGGGAGAGGGTGTGTGCTGAGCAGGGAGAACATTGTGTCCGATTATGGCCACAGCCCCCTGGGCCCGTTTCTGCACACTCTGTTGTACTGCGATGGAGCTTGCGGGGTCCTATCTTAAGGCTTTTCTTCCCTTTACTCTTCCCCCTAGCAATCTCACTCACTTCGCAGACCAGGCTTCGTCCTAGTATTTCCTCAAGACCCCACTCCAAAAATCACATGGTTTCCTCGGCCCTGAACCCCACACAGGCCCGTGAGACATGCCTGGACAAGGCTGGGTGCCTTTGCCTCAACCGTCCAGTCCCCATCTGGCAGGGCAGGGGGCTGGCTACTTTTTGGCCAGCGTATGCCAGAGCACAGTGATGGGAGATGGCGGTGCCCCACGGCCATATTGAAACAATATTGCAAAGTGTGTGAGGCCATCAGCTCAAAACCCTTTCAGGGATTCCCCCATCCCCAGCCATATGCTTGGCACTACAGGTATGTTTGTCTTCCTGTATCTCTTAGGGCATTTTTTGACGGTTCCTCCATTATACCCGATCTGCTCCCCCGACAAGGGCTTTCCATGAATGCCTTGTTGCTGTTCAGGGAGACAGAGGAAGAGCCTCAGATTTCAACCTAGAAGATGTTAATTATGCTGGTGACAGACTTGCTGTAATGGGGCTTTATTGGCATCTTTGCTCCAATCTCAGAAAATTTAAACAAAACCGACATTTAAAATTTTGCTTTTGTTTTCACCTTGACCAGAGAAAGATTGCTATTCCTATGAGTTGAGTAATGATATATTGGGGCCAGACGGGAGGAAATCTTGAGGAACATCCGATGTCATTAGAGTTATTTGCTTTGCCACAGTCACGATTCCACAAGCATAGAAGGAGCATCAGATCAGAGAGATTTTACTCTAGCCGAGCCTGGGTTGCAGGTGCAGAACCCATCTGATAAAGGCCCCTGCCTTGTTGGGAGAGTGTGCTATTCCACTGGAGGTTTTATGAATGTGAGTAGCATTTGAATCTTCCTAAATGAATGTACCTAATTTTCCTAATCATTTACTGCAGAGTAATTTTAATGGCTGAACCCCATGGAATATATACTGACAGTGAAATTGCCTTTATAAGGTATTCTATGACTTCCAATGCTACGATTCCTTAGTGAAATGTATTTTTATGATGGATATTAACAGTTGGTTAGACTCTCCTTACCAGCAGCCCATTATATCCATAAATCAGTGCATCTGCAATATTTAAGAAAGATGAATTTGTTAAAACTTAGGCTTATTCTTTCACATAATAATCTTTAGCGCTTATTAATTACCCAGCAATGTTGAATTCTCTACAATTACTGGATAATTCCAAATCTAGCCTATGAGCCTTGGTTAGATGTGGAGTTGGGATTTATAAGAGGGAGATTTAAATCATTTGTAAGGCAAGTGCATTCATTCAGCAGGCATGGACTGATGGTCTGCGGTCAGCCTGACCCCAAGCTAGACTGGAGGCCTGGCCAACAAAAGGAGGATACAGGCTGGCTCTTGAAGGTCTTGCATTCTCTGAAATCAGAAACAGCAAGCTCAGAGAATATCAACACCTTCCCTTTTCAACCCAGCCCCGAAGCAAAGCACTGTAGCAAGAAGAGTCTTCATGGGTGAAACAGGAAAGAAAGCCCTGCTCTTAAGGGTAAACCACAGTCAATTAAGGATGGAAAGGAAAGCAGGAAGAAAGGATAGGGATAGATCTGATGAGGGGTGAGAGGCCTTTATAGAAAACTCATACAATCAATGGGAAAAGAAAAACAAGGTTTGTCTCCTCTTCCTCCCAAGAGGGCTGAGAGAGGAAGGAAGCATCCGTTGAGTTTTTGCCAAGTGCCATACACTGTGCTGGTGGTTCCACACCTGCTGTCCCAATCATTTCCTAAAACAGCCCTCTAAGTAGATGTTAATGTTCATTTTTTAGGGAAGGGCTTGAAGCTAGAAAGGTTAAATAACTGCCAAAATTCACATTCCAGTATACGGTGAAGGTGATGTTCAACTACAGGCAAATAACTCCAAATACATTCTCTTTCATGCGACGGATCCCAACGCCTCGACCGCAAATGCACAGGCATGTTCATTCATTCATTCAGCAACTATTGAGACCCTAAGATGTGTCAGACAGTCAAGATTATTTCTCTCTCATCCCTTTCTTTTTGGCTTTAATGCTACTCTCTCTCCTGGCCTTCTGCTTTGTACCTTTTTAAGTTCCTCTAAACTTGTTACTTGTGAAGGATTGATGATTTTGCAACCCCAGTCTACTGTTTGGGAAGTGAAATCTTTTCATTACGTTGAGAGTCTGATTTTTCTCCTGTAAAGTAGAGAATAGTAAGAATCCCTACCTCATGGTGATGGGTAGTTTAAATGAGGTAATGGATCTGAGAACATCTGTTGGGCAGATGGTAGGTGTTTAGCGTATGCGTGCTCATTAGTGTGTTCACAAAAGAGTCTTTCTCTGCAATAGAAGGTGATACAGACACGTCTCTGGAGAACAATTGTCCTGCTCATGGTGCTGATGGTGAATAATGAAGAAAATCCTTAAAGACAGAGGTCACAGGCTGCCTGCCTAAATACGTGTTTTATGTGGTACACTCAGTGTTAAAAAAAAAAAAGTAGTTGCCAATATTTAAAATGAGACAATTTTGTGTAAAAAGCACAATTTTTTAATTCTCTTGAAGAGTGGGAAGACCTGTCGAGAGTAGGTTGGTGTTCCCACATTAACTGGAGCCAGGCAGTGACCACATGTCCTGGTTTGCCTGGGATAGCCGGGTTCGTGCCTATTTCCTTAGGATAATTAGTGGTAGCACACCTTTTCTTTTTGGTTTGGACAATAATTTATGTGTTCCCCTCATCTCTAGTGTGCAATATTGACCACTCACCTCGACTGCCTATTCTCACCTTTATGTTATCTGCCTGCCTCTGTAAGTATTTGAATTCGTGACCTTTCTTAAGGACATCTTATTCCTCTTGACTTTGTTTCAATAGCACACTGCTTTCTAAAGGATGCATCAGTTTGGAGGTCAGGAAGATTTAGCTTCTCTACCTTTAGAAACTGTATTCACCAATCACTCTTAAATGCAAGGAAAGGGTAATGTCCTGTGAAGTGGCACCTGCCCTACGGAGAGCTTCCACCAGCCTTGGTAATTCACTGGAAAATTTGGACAGACCTAGACTGTCCAACTAGACAATTCATTTTGCTCTGCAAGGAAAAAATATCTGGAGTTGTCCCCCAGAGGCAAATTCATTGAAACATTTAAACAGTGGAAATAATATCTTATTTCCATGGCTATCCAATAATGGCCTATTACTTTTTTTAAAAAAGAGTTTATTTATTTATTTGATAGAGAAAGAGAGAGAGAGAATGAGCAAGGGGGAAGGGCAGAGGGAGAGGGAGAACAGACTGCCCACGGAGCAGGGAGACTGACTTAGGGCTCAGTCCCGGGCCCCCAGGATCATGACCTGAGCCAAAGGCAGATCCTTTACCGACTGAGCCATCCAGGCGCCCCATGGCCTGTTACTTTTATAGAGCTCCTTTCCTTTGACATAGAAGTCTCTCCTTCAACATGTCGCTTGAGATGGGCAGAAAAGTGTTTTTATTTCTAGTTTTACAGATAAAGAAGCTGACTGAGAGGTTAAGCAACACAGCCTAAAGTCACATAGCCTGTAGGTTACAGAAGTGGGTCTGGCCTTCAGTTCTAACGAATCCTGTGCTCCTGCATCCCACCTACCACAACATGCGTGCATGTACACATTCTTTTTCTGTTATCTGAGGACATTTCTCTAACCTAGAGGCCCCCCTCACACACACACACCGTTTATCTTGTAACTTTTTCCCAATTACATATCAATTGATAGCTGGAAATTGTATATTTTTATAAAAATATATGACCTTTCCATGGACTTCCATTACCCTCTTCTTGTTGAGAGATCGAATGGCTCAGTAAACATTTATTGTAGGGATACCATGGGCTAGATATGGTCTCTGATTTCAAGACACTTAAAGTCTGGTGAGGAAGGGAAACAGACATTAGTCAAATAATCACAAAGAATGTAATTAAAAGTTGTAACTGGTGGGGCGCCTGGGTGGCACAGCGGTTAAGCGTCTGCCTTCGGCTCAGGGCGTGATCCTGGCGTTATGGGATCGAGCCCCACATCAGGCTCCTCTGCTAGGAGCCTGCTTCTTCCTCTCCCACTCCCCCTGCTTGTGCTCCCTCTCTCGCTGGCTGTCTCTATCTCTGTCGAATAAATAAATAAAATCTTAAAAAAAAAAAAAGTTGTAACTGGTGGAAATATAGATGGTCTCTGCCTTTAGAGAATTTTGCATTCCCGTGGGGGAAAAGGACTGTGAGTGGTAAGAGGGCACAGTGGAGGGGGTGGAATGAGGGGGTACTAGGTAGATCTATAGAGAGACAGAGAAAGCTTTTCTAAGCAAATGAAAGTTGACTTGAGGTCTAAAGTGGGGCTGGGGGTTGGGTAGGAGAGTTCTAAGCAGAGGAAAGAGGATGTGAAAAGGCCCTGAGGCAGGAGGAAATTTGTCTTACTGGGAGAAGTTGGAGAACACTAGTGGGTTAGAGCACAAACAATGAAGGGGAGGGTGTTACAACCTGAAGCTGCCAGATCACATGGGACTTTGGGGCCATGTTGAGGATCCTGGACAGTATTCTGAAGGCAATGGAGAATTAGTAATAGTTAAGCAAGGGAGTAGCAGGGTCAGATTTGAATTATGAAAACATCAGTGTTCCTGATATTCTAAAGTAGAATAGATTGATGGAGCAGGACCAATGGTGGATGTGCACATGTTATAACGCTGGAGGGGCTGGTGGCTGGGACTAAAGGGGGAGTGAAGTTGGAGAGCAGACGTAGCGTGGGATTAGAGACAGAGTCTCAGGACTGCTCTTAGGGTTCTGTCTTGGTGGTGGTGGTATCATTCATTGAGTTAAGGGGTGGAGCGGGGAACAGTTGTGGTAGAAGGTGAAATTAACACTAAAGAGTTGATACCAATGGTTTGTCAATGGGCAAACATGCCGACTTTTCCTCACCAACAGACACCAATGTCTTCTGACCTCTTGGTGGGAATGTATTGTGGCCAATTTGTGGCCATTCGGTAGATAAATATGTACTGGCACCTACTTGAGTTTTTACAAAATATCAGTATTGTCAGAAAATGTGGTTATTTCATATTACACTGCTCTCTTCAAAGTGAGTATCTTGGGTTCCATTGGCCAAAGTCATGGCACTGGGGATCCACTTAAAAGAATTTTAATCTAATTCTGAGTAATCTTGTCATGTCTGAGCTGACCCTCAACTCACATTTTATGTGCAGTTCCCTTAAACCATTATGCGGAAATCTAGGTTTTTTTTCATGTTAAACTGTGATTGTTTTTTGTCTCTATCACTACATCGAAGGCTTCTTGAGGGCAGGGACCAGGCCACATTCACATTTGTTTTCTATGTGTCCAGAATATGCCTGGCGTGTGGGAGGTATGCAGCAAACGATTGTTGAATGAATGTTTTATATCATAGGTAAGTTTTAAATCTGTCATTCATTTGTCTCATTTTTGTCCCCACTGACCATGTACTACAATGACTATAGGAACGCTTTCTAGGAAGTAGCGAGGACGAAGTTTGAGGCCTAAACTGAAATCTTTCAGGCTATAGTTGATTAAGGTACAAAGAAAAGCTGTGTTAGTCCCGAGCAGTATGAATCGTAGACTCGGAATCTTTAGCTGCCCGATTTGGGGGAAGAGATGAAGGTAAAGCTTACCATAATGCCGCCGTAACAGGGTTTGGTTACAGAGTTTGGGAGGGGAGTAAACTGGGCTCTGGTCCTACCTCAGCTTCTCCTGTTCTTTAGTGAAGCTGGTAGACAGCCTTTCTGTGGTTATTCTACAGACTTCCTTTAAATTACCTGGGTAGGGTCATTCACGCATCAGAGATCATTGTTTGGCACCAGTACGTCAATTAGTTTAAAAGATTAAACATTCTTGATTAGTTTGTTTTTTAAAAAACACTTTTTTGGTATTATGCCTCTTCCTGACTTTCCAACTTATTCTTTTTTTTTTTTTTTAAAGATTTTATTTATTTATTTGACAGAGAGAGAGATGGCCAGCGAGAGAGGGAACACAAGCAGGGGGAGTGGGAGAGGAAGAAGCAGGCTCATAGCGGAGGAGCCTGATGTGGGGCTCGATCCCAGAACGCCGGGATCACGCCCTGAGCCGAAGGCAGACGCTTAACGACTGAGCCACCCAGGCGCCCCTCCAACTTATTCTTGACAATATTCTGATGTGAGTCCGCCAGGAACTTGCAGAGTCTGTATATCCAAGAGGCTCCTTTAGAAACCCTTCTGACAGCTGGTGCACATTATGAATGTCATCCAAAGCCGTCCATCAAACTCGTTACCGCGTGGGCAGAGGTGAATGGGCCTCTGGTGTTGGGTCGGGTGCTTCTACAGCTCGCGGGGCTTGGTCTTAGACATTCGTCTTTAGCCGCAGAACAGCAAGGTCCAGAAAGGAGAGTACAGGCTGTTCTTTGACGAGAAAGACAAGAAAGCCCAAGTGGGCACGGATGAGGGAATCTCAGTCTAGCAAAACATGTGCAGAATTTAGAAGCAGCCCCTTTTAAGCTATAAACATTTACCGTGGCTCTGGGACATTTTTGAGTCTTTTAGATAAGTTATCTTTTAAGTAACATTGAGTTTCCTTATGTGGCAAGAAATGGGTATTTCTATTTAATTAATTGTCTTTATTAATTGAAAGTTATCTTCTTTGCCATACTTAAAATACTGATGTTCAAGTTACTGTGCTATTCTGGAAAAGGCATTGGTTTGGTGTCCAGAGATATGTTGGGTTTGCAGCCAAGCTCTATTATTCACGAGTCTTGTGTCCTCAGTCGGGTACACTGTGAGTATTAAAAGGGGTATGCGAGATGGGTCAAATGTGTAGCAGATTTTATTTGTACTCATACAAACATTTTTTGGTTGTAATTGGATCATCTTTAACGGTGGATACACCAGTATTTTGCAAATATTTCCTTCCCCATATGAGTTATTAAAAACTCCTTCCTTGTAGTTGCTGAGGTCCAAAATCTTGATCCTTTCTTTCTCTCATATCCCACACTCAATTGGTCAGGACATCCTACTAGTTCTACTTTCCACGTATATCTAGAATCGACCACTTATTACTGCCTCTACTGCTACCACTTCTGACCCCAACTACCACCATTTCTTACTCGGATTACCACAGTGTTCTGGGTCTCTTGGCTTTCATTCCAGATTCCTTACGCTAAGTCTATACTCAATAGAAGCTAGGTGATCACTTAAAAATTGAAGTTGGATCATATCATCCCTCTTCTCAAAACCCTCCATTGACCACCTATATAATCCAGAATAGAGGTCAAAGCACTTATGAGGACTGATAAGGTCTAATGTGATTTGGCTTCTCATTACCTCTCTGACATCATCTGCTCTTGCTTACTGAACTCCAGCCACACTGGTTTCCATTCAAGCGCCTTGAGTATATAAGATATAACTTGTTTCAGGGCCTTTGCACAGACTATTCCTTCTGCCCACATGCTTTTGTTCCAGCTCTATATATGCCAACTTTGTTACCTGTTTCTAAAATGTCACCTTCTTGGCAAGACCTACCCTGACCATCTTAATTGAAATTGTAAACTTCTGATGCATGCCTCCTCAAATCCTTATTTTGCTCTTGCTCTATTTTTATAACTTTTTGTTATGGAAAATTTCAAGCATATGCAAGAATAGAGTACAATGAAGCCCCAAATATTATCACCCAATTTCAACAATGACTGATTATGGCCAATCTTGTTTCATTTACCCTCACCTACTACTTCCTACCCTAGATTATTTTGAAGTAAATCCAAAATCCTATAATTTCATTTGTTATTCATTTGTTATAAATTTGTTATATATAATATCATTTGTTATAGTCCATTGTCATTTTTTATTATTCAGAATTTTATTTTTAAGCACTATATATATATATTTGTAAGTGCACATATGACATATATTATGTACATGGATTAGGTGGGTGTTTAAGAACAACATAAAGTGTCTACTAGAAAATGAGTAAAGTGTAGAAATCCAAAAATCACATAATTACATTTGTTATACGGTCAATTCTCATTACTTGTGGTAGTTACGTTCTATAAAGTTGCTACAAACACTGAATTAGCATATACTGAACCATTGCTTCTAAGGGAAATACAGGGTTAGGATTCCATGAGCACTTGGTCACGTTTATGTCAAACAATCCATGCATAACTTTGTTTACGTGTGGTTCTCTTTAAAGACACCTTATTTAATATGTGTAATTGATTCATTGACATTGAACTCATGGCCCACAGCACTATAACTCATGCCTGAATGAAATTCATCTGATACACATATTTTCTCCATATGGCACATCAAAGCCTTCTTGTGCTTAGAAACACTACACAGGCTTCAGCACTATGCTTGGGGGCCATTTTAAAAAAAATCACTCACAACAGGTACAAAAATGTGAAAAATGTGGCACTAAAGAGATCATGAAAAGGACACTTGTTTATAGTTATGAAAGCTGAAACAGGAAAGCAGATCACTGCCTTGTTTGACTTCAGTTGAAAGCTTGTGTGGCAAATATTTTGCCACTTTGTGCGTGTCCATGAGCGATTGTGAAAACATTATGAGTATTGATTTTGGGGTTCCAGATAAATTGTAGCAAGTAGGAGAAATTGCAAATATGGAATTTGCAAATAATGAAGATTATGTTTTAATATTTACCTAACAGATAGAGCTTCTTTTAAAACACATATCATAATATTATTTCACCAAAATTTTAACAATTTCTTAGTACCACCAAATATCTAGTCCTTGTTGCACTTCCCTAATTTTTACTAAGTCTCTTTTAATCTATAGATTCCTTCTCTACTTCTCTCCCTTTTTCTTTCTTTCTTTCTTTTTTTTTATCTTACTATCCTTTGTTGAAGAACAGATTGTTTCCCATGGTCTAGATTTTGCTGATTGTCCTTCTAGTGTTGTTTAATATGGTCCTTTGTCCCCTATACTTCCTGAATATTGGTAGTTACATGTCTAGGGTTAATCGGTTTCAGGTTCTGTTTGTTTTTCTTTTTTGGAGAGATGATTTTATGGGTTGTGTTTTGTACTTCCATCAGAGAGCACATAATGTCTATCTCTCATTTTGTCATGAAAATAGCCATTGGTGTTCATTTCTTAGATCAGTGGCCCTTAAGTGATTTTTCCTCCCAGGGGTATTTCGCGATGTCTAGAGACAATTACCAGCATCTGGTGGGTAGAGCTGCTAAATATTGCATAATGCACAGGACAGTCCCCCACAACAAAGAATTATCTAGACCAAAATTTTAGGAAATGGTGATACTCTAATTCTATCATTTCTGATTTGTTGATGAGCTGAATGAAATACTTTTACAGAGAGAAACTCGCCCTCAAAGTTTAATCATGAATTTCATTTATGCTGAGATACAAATCATATAGAAATGGTAGGATTTAAACACAGTGGTGCTCAATATTGTCCCATTTTCAGCCAGTAGGAGCTTACTCAAGTAAGACCTGTTTTGCTCTATTTTCTTTCTCTTCCTTCCTTCTTGCCTTCTGTTTTCTTTACCTCTCTCCTTTTAATAAAATACATAACTTACTTATTTAATGTATTTATTATATATTATGTATCTCCCCCTACTGGAACAAGCATATTTCTTTCTTTTGCTTGTGAGTATATTTAAAATAGTCTCTGTTGCATAGTTGACACTTAAATATGTGTTAAATGAATAAGGAACATTGAGTGATGGGGGGTTACTATTTTAGATTGTGTGATCAGGGATAGTCTCTCTAGAGGGTGCATTAATATAAGAGCTGAATGACAAGAGATGCCAGCCAGCTAAAGAATTGGGGGGAGAGTGTTCCAGGCAGAGGAAAGGCTTAACACAAAGGTTCTGATGCATGCATTAGCTTAGTTTATCTGAGGATTGAAAAGAATACCACTGTGGGTAAAGAGATATGGTGCCAGGCAAAGTTGAAGAGATAGAGCTTAGTTTATCTGAGGATTGAAAAGAATACCACTGTGGGTAAAGAGATATGGTGCCAGGCAAAGTTGAAGGGTGAAGATCGTTACAGGCCATGGTGGAGAGTTTGTATTTTATTTTTTGTTGAGAAGAAATTGGAAGGTCTTAAAGTAGGAGAAGCGTTGATTTGATTTACCTTTTGAAAAGAAAAGTCTGGGTGATATGTGAAGAACTGGCCTTTTGGGGGCAAGAGTGGAAACAAGGAGACCAGTTCGGAAGCTGTTGGAGTCCTTGAGAACTAGGTGAGCCAGGGAGAGAGGGAGGGTGTTTGTGTGTGTGCTGGGGGGGTGGTAGTGACAATGGAAAGAGAGAGAAGCAGTTCAAATGTAAAAAACTGAAACATACAGGTGGATTCTGACTTAATAAATGCAATTACCTAAAACGTCTAGTAGGCTGTTATAATAATAAGCAACTGCACAGTGGGCGAGGTATGCAACTTGATAATTTGTGGAGCAAATGACACATGAAAACACAAATTTTTATGGCAGCACTTGATCGTCATTAGTGTTTTCAAATATTTTCAATCTCTAACTTACTACAAACGGTTGGCTTGTACTTCCCCATTTGCTTGTGGTTGGTTGGGGCAATCAGTAGTGAATGGAAGTGATGTGTGTCACACTGGGCTAGAGCATTTATGTATGTGTCAGTGTAAGACTGTCTAGAGGACTCTTTTCCACCAGGATGGCAAGATCATGGCTACTTTGTCAGCCTGGGTGAGCCTCTCCCAGTAACTATAATGAGATACCTCCCCCTCACCCCAACCAGCAGGCAAAGGACATGTAGCATGAGTGAAGAATAAACCCCTGTCATTTTAAGCCACTGAGATTTTATTTTGTTTTTGTTTTAAATGCAGCAAGTTTAGCCTCCTATGACTAATACATGGCATAAAAGGCAAAAGTCTTAAAGACAGAAAAACGAAAGCATCTTCCAGGAAGTGTCTGGGAATGACCACTATTCAAAAACAATGTCTACAGCCTGTTGAAATATATATAATACGCTGGGATGAAGAAAAGTATAAAATATGCCTGGAAATGAGATCTAGAAAATGTCATATTCTGCTGAGTGGCCATTTTATCAGTCTATTTAACAGGAAAAGAACTTTCTGAAAGAACCTTTGACCTGGCTGAGTTCAGCCCAGCACTAGGCTAATTGAAAATCTTACCACATGAAATATAAAAGTCAGGATAGCAGGAATCCAAAAGAAAATGACTTAAAGAAATAGGGTTTTCAAGATCATGGGTGGTACGGGAGATTAAACAAACAAACACAATAGAAGAAGAGTTGGAGAATTAATGAAATACCTGACTGGATTTTGGTCTGCTTGCAGCTGCGGATCCTGACTATGGAAGATACAATCATTTCAGCCATCTTCCTAATCAATACTATGAGCTGGGGCCAAATTGATTGTACGGTACATGAAACACAGTCTAGGAGAAGCTAATGAGACTTAGACGCCATGATATATTTGGCCTGACTCACTCGCTTACTCCATGCCACGTTTTGGTCGGTTTTGATAAAAATACAGTACTAAGGATTTTTTTTTTCTTTTCCTCATGTCCTAGTGTCCTCTTGGTTAACAAAGGTGACTAGAATGTGCGTTTTTGTTTTGGTTTGGTTTGGGTTTTTTTTGCCATGTTTGTTCAAGATTTGCTAACCTAGCACCAACTAAATAACTTCTTTGCCTGTTTGTTTTTCCTACATTTCATTTCTGGGAAATAATGTGATAGGCTAGAGTGACACACAAGCCTCTCTTCTAAGGAGTTAACCAGGCCTAAATATGCACTTACACAGCAACCCTTGATCCCTTGATTCTAGGCCCTGAGGACATGGGGCTAGGTAAGCTTGCAGGAGATTGAGATAGGTGCAAATGATGAAATAGGAATTGCATGCCCGGGTAACTTTCCAGAAGTGGAGAAGTTCTCAGTTTAATAGAAGGTGAGATACCAAGTCTGGAGTACATTTACCATTTTTTTTTTTAAGGTAGAGAACATCCCTATAGAAAATGTCATTTCAAGGAGCATAATTTGCAACTGGGGGTGGAGGCAGGCATCCACCTGCTGTAAAAGTACAGCACATATAAGGGAGAACGCGGATAAGAGAAAGCTGAACCTTCCCAGACCTGATGCTGACGGAGGCTACTGGTAGGCGCCTCTTGCAAAGAGCTGACAAGCACACAAATTCATCCCCAAGTTGATCTCATCTCTTTTGCTTCTTAAACAGACAGCGTTAACATGATTCATAACTTGGCTTAGAAATAGTCATTCATCTGTTGGTGTCGTGGGTAACATTGCTTGATGCCTTCTCCCCGACACTCTGTGTGTGAAAAATAAGCAATTGCATTTCCTTTCTGCAGTTTCTCCCCTTCTCCTTGGCCTATCATATTTCCCAAAATAACCTCACTGATTCACTAGAAAGATTTTGTGGATATGAATATGTCTTTAATGTCCTTTGACTGCCGGATCTAAAGATATGAATGCCGTTAGGGTCCACGTCCAGATGAAGTCACCCATCTTTATTATGCCTGATTCTTGTTCCATTTCTTTAATGAAAAATCACAGGCAGGAGATCGATTGGAATGAAAAAGCAATGTTAATATGCATTGTCATTATCAAAGCCTGTCCCAGAGCCAGGTGTGAAGTGACGGCTCAATAACTGTTTTTGTGATGAATGAGTGGATTCACCAATAACCACATTCTCACATAAGAATCGTACCTTTCAAGGCACTCACAGTCTATTGCAAGAAACAGACAAGTAAGCAGATGGTATCACTGCTTTGAGAAGTGTGATGTACATATTGTTAGCACTGTCTGTGGAATGTAACAAGAGCTTATTGAAGGGGTGATTAACACAAACTGGAGGGGGTTGTATTAGTCCCCATTGCTGCTATAACATACTACCACTAACTCAGTGGCTTAAAACAACACTCATCTATTATCTTGGACCTCTGTAGTTTGAAAGTCTGACACAGGTGTCATTGAGCCAAGTTTAAGGTGTGTCAGTAGGGCTTTCTGGAAGCCCTAGGGGAGACTTTTTTATTTGTCTTTTCCAGCTTCTAGAGGTTGTCCATATATCTTGGCTCATGGCTCCCTTCCTCCATCTTCAAAACCAGCAATGGTGGATTTCTCTGACCCTCCTTCCTTAGTCACATCTCCCTCTGACCATAGCCAGGAAAGGTTCTGTACTTTTAAAAACTCAAGTGATTAGATTGGGCCAACCTGAATAATTCAGGATAATCTCTCCCATCTCAATTAACTTAATCACATCTGCAAAGTTGCTTTTATCTTATGTAAGGTGACATATGTTCAGGTTCCAGGGATTAGAACATAGACATCTTTGGGGAGCTACTATTCTTCCTATCACACTGAAAAAAGAGAAAGTGGAGGAAAGGCCCTAAAAGAGGTGACATTTTGATTTGGGTTCTAAAGGCCAAACTGAAATTCTCAAGGTGAACATGTGGGAGAGGAGGGATGAGAGGAGACGGAGGAGAGGAGAAGAGACATGAAGGAAAGGAGGGGACATGAGGAAAGGATTCTAGGCTGGATGGAACCTCAGCTTAGGTGGGGGAAATACATCCTGGCTAATACATAGATTCAAGGTATAATGAAAGCTAAAATTGATATTTCCTTGGACTTTCAAAAAGGCGTATGACTATTTCCTGTTACTTCAATAAATACCTAAACATTCAAGGGGTTCGCTGTTATTAGCTTACTAATTCTCGTTTAATTAGCAGCCCAATGAGGGAGGCAGATGCTAGATATTATTAATGAATATTGTTTGGTTTTAACTTGCAAACCAGTGGTGTCTAGTCAGGGCAATGATGAAGGGGTAATCAAAACAGGATGAGAAAATCAAATGAAAGGAGAACTAGAACTGTAATATGAGAGACAATATGCTTTTTCAGTTGGTTGTGGGAGAGAGACCAATTATTAAAAATAGTGACAGGCTGTAATCTTGTGCTATGTTGGCTCCATAGCTCTTATTATTGTAAGCGTACATTTTATGTTTGCTGTAGCAGCTTTTCTACTTGAGGGCAACCGTAGAAGTACAAGCAAATAATATATTTTAAAGTCTATTTCATAAGAAGACAAAATGGAGCACACTCTTATCCATTAAAATAATCTCAATGTTCTTCAGATTCAGTGTATATTAGAAAACATCGAAATAAATACTTGAAGAAAAAAAACCTGTGAGCCCAGAATTCTATAGCTAGTGAAAATATCCTTCGGGAATGAAGGTGAAATAAAAGAAGTTTCAAGCAAAGAAAAACGAAAAGAATGGTGTGGTCTAAAAGAATCAGAAAAGGAAATTACTCAGAGAAAGGAGAAATTATACCAGAAGGAAACTTGGAACATCAGGAATGAGGAACGAGCAACAGAAATGGTAGAAATAGTAGACAAATGATATAGGTAAGTTCAAAGTAAAGGAGTAGGAAATGACATACCATGCAATTATTAATCAAAAGAAAACTGAGGTGGCTATATTAATATCTGAAAATGTAGACCTTTGATCAAACTAAATTACCAGGCATAAAAAGCAGCATATTACATCATAATAAAAGAGTCAATTCACTAAGAAGAAATAGCAGTTCTAAAAGTTGCATACTAACCACAAAGTTCAAAATACATGAGGCAAAAACTGACATAACCAAAAGGAGAAATGGATACATTCATAATTATAGTTCAAGGTTTCAAAATTTCTCTCTCAGTAATCCATGGAAAGAGCAGACATGAAATCAATAAGGACATAAAAGATCTAAACAATATTATCAACCAGCTCAATCCAATGTTTATAGAACATTCCATCCAACAACAGCACATAAAATGTTTTTTAAGTGCACAGGGGAAATTCACCAAGATAGATCATATTCTGGGCCAAAACAAACCTTAACAAACTGGAAGAACTTGAAATAATACAAAGTACATTATCTGCCATAATAAAATTAAACTAGAAATTAATATCAGAAAAATATCAGGACAAATCTCCAAATACTTAGAAATTTTAATTTCTAAATTTTTAAATTCTCTAAATTTTCTCTTCTAAATAACCTGTACCTATTTTGTATGCTAAAAACAACAAAACACCGATGAAAGAAATCAAAGAAGATAGAAACAAATGGAGAGACATGCTGAGCTTATGAATTGGAAGAATCAATATAGTAAAGATATCAATTATCCCCAGGTTGATCCAGAGATTTAGTGAAATTCCGGGCAAAATCCTGGCAGCCTATATATTTTTTTTTTTTTTAAGATTTTATTTATTTGACAGAGAGAGACACAGCGAGAGAGGGAATACAAGCAGGGGGAGTGGGAGAGGGAGAAGCAGGCTTCCTGCTGAGCAGGGAGGATCCCAGAATGCTGGGATCATAACCTGAGCCAAAGGCAGACGCTTAAAGACTGAGCCACCCAGGCGCCCCCTTGGCAGAGTATCTTAAAGATATAGGCACTCTGGTTCTAAGTGTTATATGGAAAGACGAAGGAATTAGAATAGCCAGAACATTTATGAAAATGAAAACAAAGTCAGTTATACTACTGATTTTAAGACCTACTATAAAACTATATAGTATTCAATCCACTGTGGTATTAGTGAAAGCATAGACACATAGATAAATGGAACTAAAAAGAGTTCAGGAATTGATCCACACAAATATAGTCAACAGATTTTTTTTTTTTTTTTTTTTTTTTACAAAAGTACAGACAATTCAATGGAGAAAGGACAGTCTTTTCAACCAAGGTGTTGAAACAATTAGACTTATATATGAAAAAAAGTATACAGAAATTAACATAAAATGAATGATAAACCTGAACTTTCAGCATTAAACTAATAAAATTTTAGGAAAAACACAGGAATAAATCTTTGTTACCTAGAATTAGGTAACATGACACCAAAATTCATCAAAATTCATCAAAATTCATTATTTTTGCTTTGCAAAAAGACTATGTTATAAGAATGAAAATACAAGTTATGGACCAGGAAAAAATATTTGCAAGTTACATGTCTGACATGTATCCAGAATATATAAAGAACTTTAAAAATTCAACAGTAAGAAAATAAAGAACTTAATTTTTCAAATGAGCAAAATTCTTGATATACAAACAAAGTATATCTAAAGATGGAAAATTAACATATGTTGAAAAGATACCCAACACCATTAGCCATTTGTGAAAACTAGTTAAAAGTAAGATAAGAGAGCATTACACATCTATAAAATGGTTAAAATTGAAACACACTAACAATTCACACTCAGTGCTTAACAGGATGTGGAAAAACTGGAACTTTCATACATTGTTGGTGGGAATGAAAAATGGTACAGCCGCTCTCCCACAGCATGACAGTTCCTTACTTAAATATATACTTAGTATATGACTCAGTAATTATGTTCTAGGCCATTTATCTCAGAAAAACGAAAACTCACAGAAAAACCTATAATGAATATGTATAGCAGATTGTGTATAATCCCCATAAATTGAAAACTACCCAAATATCCTTCTAATGAATGGATAAACAACTATTATATGTCCAGAGAACAGAATACTACTCAGCAATAAAAAGGAACAGACTGTGCATATAACAACATGCATGAATCTCAAATACATTGTGCTAACTGAAATAAGCCAGACTCGAAAGACGACAAACTGCATGGTTCCATTTATACGTCATTCTGGAAAAGACAAGCTATAAAGCAGTGGTTGCCAGGGGCCAGAAGTGGGGCAAGGGTTTGAATACAAATGTGCAGGAGGTTGAGGGAACTCTGCTTTGAGTGTGGCGGTAGTGGCTACATGAATCTATACATTTCTTAAGATTCATAGAACCAAACACCATACAGTTGTATTTACTATATGATAATTTTAAAACATGAGAAGAAAAGAAATACTTGGACATCAAGATGGTAGAAGCTGACAAATCTGCTGCATGTCTCCAGTTTACAATTGTTTTTTGATGTTGAACAGGAGAAAACATAAAAACTGTGAACTTGGTCAGCTTGAAAATCATACACATTCCCAAGCCACTGGAGGAAAACAGGCTTGGGAAGCTAAAAAAATCAAAAAGAAAAAGAAATCAAACTTGGAGAAGGAATACGATGAAGCCAAATGCTGCCAGCTGCCCTCTGAGAGCAGGGTTCATTGCTTCTGAAGTGGCTCAGAGGCCCACAGCAGAGTCGCACCGGCTGTCACCTAGGAGTCATAAAGCAAGGCCCTCCCTACCTATTCACGGGGGATCGAGGTCAACAAGGCATTACCATAGCCTGAAGAGGAGGATCTTGAAAGAGAGCTCACTGGAATGTTCAAAGGTCCTACCCCTCCCTTGTGGTGAAAAGACAGTAGTGAGAGGAAAGCCCAGGACTCTGGCCTGCTCGGAGCAATGCCAGCCTCCCCACGCAGGATTCGGTCTGCTGAAAGGGAGTGCTGACACTCCGTAATTATAAGAGAAAGAATAAAGCAAGCACTGAAACTGCAAGAAACTGGGCTAAAATGTCACACACACTGTGCTCCGTAAACAGCCCTAATGCGAAGAGAACTGATTAGGCCCTGCCTGGTATAGGATGTTCATGGAAAATTCACAAGGCTTGGCTGGAGGCTGTGAGAGCTATTAGTTCAGGGCCCCTTCCTGCCTTTGGGGGTCCATAGCCTGAGTTGAACCCCATCTCACCATCACCTGGCTATCTCCGGAAGGGACAGATCTCGTACTCTCCACAGTCTTCTGAGGCTGTCTTATTCATCTTTGCATGAATAGTCTAGGACGGTGCCTGACATACAGCAGGTACTCAATAAATGCTTGCTGAAGTAGTTGATACTTCTGACTTTGTAAACCTCAAAGAGCCACATAAGTATGAGAAATTACCGTATTTGTTGAGGAGAGGCCTCCCTGAAGCTAGAAGCATAGAAGCTCGTTGTCACGCTTGATGTGAGCAGACGGGGGTTTTAACTTCAAATGTCTAATTCTCTCTGGAGGAGTTAGCTGAAGCAAACCCATGGGGAGTGTGGACCCTGTAGTCTGGAATTTGGGCAAGGTTCCAACATTGAGGTTGTACTAGTCTCTGTTAATATTTGGAGGGCCTGGGAGTGAACTTCCTGCAGGCACAGCCAAGTAAAAAACCAATGATAGCTTACGAGAGACATGAGCAGGCAAAGGATACAAGATAGGAGTAAGAAGGCCCAGACCGATTTTGAGGAGCTTGGAAACAAGTAGAAACATGCCATGCAAGGCAGCATGTAGGTGGATTGTTCCTGAACACAGTGGTGCTGGAGGCCATGCTTTGGGAGCAGATGCCCAGTCTAAAAACCCAAGTCATATTAGATACAGGAATAAAAAACATAATAGAAACACTAGTTTCTTCCCTTCAGGTTTCCATTTATATCCAGACACATCTTGATGTTGACATAGATGTATTTTAGGTTAGACATGTTGGAACTTGAACAGCTCATCTTTTTTCTTTCTCAAATTGCTGAAATCTGCCCAAATGTAAAACCCTAACATGAGCCTGACAAGATGATCATTTAACTTACCCCAAAAAAGTAGTGTTTTATGTTTTTAAAAGTAATGCCTAAAGAGAAAGACTGACGCTACTATTATTTGTGAGTACAATCTCCTCTTTTTAAGTGAGCCAAATCCTGGAGGGATGGGGGATGTGCCTAGGAGCTCTTCAGTCTCTGGCTGGGGGTCAAATATGACCTGGTCCACAGAGCACTGGTCCCCTCTAGTAACCAATGATCCAGTGTTGGAAAACATCTGCTGCTGGGATGTTTCTAAGGGTTATGGTATTAAGAAATGCAAGTTCTAATTCTGGTTTTTACCTGAATTACCACAGATCTTACCTGCTCTGTGACCTCTAGTGAATTACCTTTCTAAGGGTAAGTTTTCTCACTGATAACATGGGGGAATAATAGTATTTAGCTCATAAGATTGTCATGAGGAGATAAATGAGATAGCATATGAATGTTTAACATGTCTGACATAATAAGTGCTCAATAAATATTTGATATTATCATTATTATGTACATTACCTAGCCATTCAGAAATGTCAGAAATATCACATGTAGAAGAGAAGCCAAGACCACTGCTAGGGTATAGGAGATCAAACTGCAGAACTCTGCTCTGTCCCTTGGGGATGAGCAGTCCATGGTTAATTTGAAAGAACCATTGGTAGTTGGTGGAATTGTAGACTTTGGTAAGAGGCATGTGAGCATTCAGTTGGGAACAATTGATAGTAGGACAGACAGCCCTCACGGGAAGAGGGCACTGACAGGGAATGGTTGGACAGCATGGGAAAAGCTCAAGCAATTTCAACATCTCTACCCAAACCTCGAGCAGGGCTGAGGGACCACTGCAGACCTCTGACTTGCTTCCTGAAAATTCAAGCCCTGTTCAACTAGGATCCTGGTCAGTTCTGTTTAGTTGTCATCCTACTACGAAAGGGAAGTTCGCGAAGCCAAAGGTCCTTTGTTAAATCATGTGATTAAAATTAGAGGTGGGTAGGAAACCAGAACTCCATTGATTAAATACACAAGCATCTAAAAAAATGCCAAGTGCACAGAGTGTTTAATAATCTCTAAGTGAGTCAAAGGCAATTACTTAGTAGGTATGGCAATAAATCCAACCACAGTAGCATGGTATGGTTTCCAAATAAACTAGATTTATAGTAGGCCTCCCAAACCAGGAAGACAGTCCAGTGATCCTGGTTCAAATTTGTCCCTCCTTGAAATAAATACTGCATCCTTGCCGAAAACCATGTTAGCTCAAAGACACAGGCAGACCCTACATCAAATATTGGGAAGGTAGACTTCAGAGGAATGGCTCACAGAAAACCTTTCACTATTTGCCTCAAATAACCACCAACTTTCTGAAACAAACAAGCACATAAAACTGCGCCATTGCTCTTCATTTCTCTTCTCCCCAAGTGAACTGAATATTCAGGAGTTAACTTCTCTTCTGTGGCTCTTGCCGTCCCCCTAGAATAGAGCTCTAAAAGGAGATAGGCAGCAGTTTCAGAAAAGCATGAGGCAATAATCAGCCAACATTGCTTACCAAAGCACAAAGCTCTTGGGAACACAAGCCATTATTCAAATCAGCCCCAAACTCTCTTTTTAAAATCCTCCAACTGAAAAAGTAGGCTGGAACCTTCAAAATCGCTCTGTAATTACCTCCAAAATAAACAAAGTGGTCAAATATTTTTTTTCCTCTTCAGTGCTATAGAAATGCCAGGGCAGACATACGGAATTTCAGGATCAGAGGAGAAGAGCTTCAGAAAGCAGCAGATGTGTTATTTCTAGATAGAAGACTCTGGTTCAGCTGTGCTTTCCATGGTCAATCTCTCCTCAGTCTCAGAGAGAGAGCGGTCCAGCCTCAAGTGCAAAAGCTTTATCTCATGCTGACAAACATTAGGTGAGACTAAAGTGGACCTTATCTGGTAGTGACCTGCTTCCAAGCCTCCACTGGAGCAAAACTGTCTACCTGCAGATTACCAGGCACAAACTCTTTCACCTGACCCAAAAGAACCTTCTCGAGATCATTGCAAACTACCTTTCCAGACATGGCTCACTTACTCCTGCTCATTGTTCCCCTTTGTCTTTCTGAAGTACCTCATGCTTTCTCCAGAGTCTCCATGCTTACGCACGCTGTCCCAAGTGCCCTGCCTGTCTCCACTTGGCAAATTCCCAGTGGTCCCCCGAGACCTAGTTCAAAGTCACTTCCTCTGTGACACCTTCCCCAGGTGTCTCAGGAAGAGAAAGCTGCACCTTTCCCTACCCTTAGTACACTGTGCCCATCCTCTAGACTCTAGGGGAACACTTGTAATATACCTGTTTGAGGGTCTTTCTCTGCAGTGAATTGTTCCAGGCAAGGACAGTAACTTGTGACCAGCGTAGGACCGAATACTAGCAAGTTTGAAGGAATATTTGCTGAATAAATATTGAAGTGAAATGTTTTGGGGTAAGTCTAGAAGAGCAAAGAGGGAAAGTCATAGCTGATACTTTCATGTGTGTGTGTCACTGAAGGAAGGGACAGTGCAATTTAATCATAATCAGGAATCTTTTCCTTGGAAAATTAATACCAAGTTTTTCTGGCTAGTAGCTACTCTGAAGGGTTCCATTTCCTCATGGGTAATAGAAAAGTGTGTGGAGACCCTGAGAGTTAAACAAAATAAGTATAAGACTTTTAGATGTAAAGGGAATTTCTACATCCCTTTAAAAAAAAGCAGACTAATAAGACAATACAGACAAATACTTTTACAAGGTTAGTGATCAGAGGTTTGTACACTGCGGGGGCTCTATTCCTTGGGAACTTCTATATAGGTTTGCCCCATGGGCCTGAAATTTTTCTAATGCTGGCCAATCTCAGACCAGGTTGTTGGAGGGGGTCATGGAGAGGACGTGACCTTTGGTTGACCCAAGAACCCGCCTGGGCTGTTGGAAGCGCCTCACCTGCTCCTGTTCTTACCCGCCATTTCTACAGCTGGAGCCATTTTAAGGATGTTGCTTTGAGATAGTGATGTGTTATTGAGACCAGCTGGATGGTATTTGTGACTGAACTCAGTTAAAGCCTCTGTATAAGCTTTTAAGAGGGCTGTGGGTGGATGTAGAGAGCTACGTGTTTTGTGGCCGCTCAGGGTAAGTCTTGTAAGTTCCCTTGCTTGTGAAATCTGCCACCGATTCATCTAGAGTGGCTTTCCTCTTTCTTTGTCTCTTCTTGCCCTCTGTATACAGGGGCCAGTTTGCAAACCAACACACATTGAAAAGTCTCTTTCCTTTAAATTGTGCCCGGGGAGCCCACCTAAAGACAGGCTTGTACGAGGGTGGTCTCAGCATGGCTCGGCAAGTGGCATTGTAGGGCACTGCTGAGAGCCTTAGGGGAGTCATTCCATGTGGCAGAGGTCATGTGCCCGAGGGTGGGGTGGAGAGCTGGGGGTGGGGGGGTGGGAGGGTGGCACAGCAGAGTCTGGGCCCAAGTAGTTTGTCTCCTACATGATGTGGACTTTTGTACAAGGCAATCCTGTCTTCGGTTTGGTTTCTAGATTTGTTGGACCAGATCTCCAAAGTGCTCTCTAAGGACTATTTTTGCTCCAAGAGCGGGTGACTTCAGGAGTAGGTAAGTCCTTTTCTTCATTTTTAGCTACAGTATTATTTTTCTTATATGGATGCTCTTTAAACATTCATCTGGACCCGCTTTAGAATAGGTGCTGATTTTGTATTGTAATTTAATAATTAACAGTGACTTGACTTGAGAAACTTCCCAGGAATGAGATGCAGTTTCTCTTGAGTATTTGCCTATAACCAACAAGAAAGAATAATAATATAAGTTTAGGACCGCGAGATGAAGAGGCTCTAACATTTGCAGAGTAATCGTTACACGCTGCTCACTATGCTTTATGTAAATCTGTACTTACAATGAGCATCTCCAGGTTCCAATTTTACCCTGATTTTACAGCGAGGAGACTAAGCATTGTCTTAGGCCAATGGGCTCAATTCATATTTGAATAACCTCTTCCTTCTTTTTCCAACGGAATGTATGTATTTATAGTAAAAGGAATACTAGAGACAAAAAACATAAGAAAATGAATTCTTGGGTCTACTCCCTCCTAGTCTACAGCTGCCTTTCCCTTCTGTTTGGTTTTAATTTCAAACATGATTTTTTTTTTTTAACCACTTGCTATTCCCAATTCATAGATGTGTTGGAGCTCACAGAATAAAATAGAAAACTTCTTTGAATAGTATAAAATACCATTGAAAACTCCAGATTCAGGAGGCAGTCTGCGCAGTGGTGAAGGCAGCAATCTCTGCCTCTGACATTTTACCACGTGTGAATCTGCATCCTGGCTCTGGTCTTTATCAGACGTGTGACCTCGAGAAAGTTACTTCACCTCTCTGTGCTTGAGATTCCCCTTCTGTAAAACGGCGACAATAGCCGCTAAAGCTTTCGGAGTCTTGAGAAAATGACGTGTGTGTAAAACCCTGAACCTTACCGCACCTCTCCTATAGCCTGCATGGAATAAAGGGCTGCTCTCAGGATTTTCTCCCTACTCAAAGGGCCATGAAAGCAAAAACTCTGCCTTTTCCACACAGCGTCTTCCGCACTCAGACCCATGGCCGGCACCTGAGAAACACTTAATACATATTTGTCGAGTCAATATAACACCCACAGGCTTTCACATTACCGCAGCCGCCGCCTCCTAGACTGTACACGTTATTAATTAATACTCAGTCTCTTGGGCTAGGTTTCCAAAAGAACGGGCGAATTTTTAATCGGTCCCAAGTTCCATCCATTATACACAACATCTGCAGATTACAGCACCTGCGTGGTTAGGCCCCCTCATAAATATGCTAATCTTGTTATTTTCTATTGGGGAAGAGTGGCCTGGGGCTGGCAGGGACACTAGTAATCTCCTGGTTTGAGTAAGATGCTGAGGGTAGCAGCACCTTCAAACTTCGCGGCACAAGAAGAGAATGACACTCGCAACATCAAGGTGGGAGGCACAGACTGTTTGAATACTTCCTGGTCACAGTGACCTCGGCAAGCGTCCTGTCTGATGGAGCGAGGGGACCAATATCTGTTGCAGGTCTCCCTAGACCAGGAAATGCACCTTCGTTAGTCCTTCTGACCACGCTGTATTTTACACTTCCCGCTTTCCAGACGTGTAACTGGAGGTTCAGGGAAGTTACAGAATTTGCCTAAAGAAACATAACACAATTTGAAAGGAGGTCCTCTTTTTAATATTTTTTATTCTATTATGTTAGTCACCATACAGTACATCCCCAGTTTTTGATGTAAAGTTCCATGACTAACATAATAGAATAAAAAATATAAAAAAACCAAAACAAATATTCCGTCTAAGAAAAAAATAAATGTAATTTCTTAATATCATCAAATATGTAGTCCGCATTTACATTTCCCAATTGTCCTATATCTTTTTATTTGCATTAAAAAATGGATCTAAAGTTAAAAAAAAGTAACTTTATTTCTTCTGACTGGCCAGAGATGATATTGGACATGATGCTGGGACTATTCTTAATTTTAAGTGGAACTTTCAACCTTTTCTGAGGATTTGGTCTTCTCTGCCTTTTGGGGGTGAAATTGGGTTCCCTGGAAGAAAGGGTTTTATTGGCTGAGCGATTTCTTGCAGCACCAAGTGAAGCTAATTGTGCAGCTGGGCTGTATTCTGTGGTCTTCCCCCAACTTGCACAAGAAGCCCGTGGAATGCCTGATGGAAAGATGGTATCTTGTCCCGCCCCTATGACCAGTTCACCAAAATACAATCTTAAGGGGTTAGGTCTGGAGGTCTGCATTTAAAAAAAAAACCTCTAGGTTGATGGAGTTAAGATGGCGGAGGAGTAGGGGACCCCTTTTTCAGCCGGTCCCCTGAGTCGAGCTGGATAGGTACCAGACCAGCCTAAATAACCACGGAATCAGCCTGAGACGCAGGATGATGCATCTGGATCTCTACAAATGAACATCTCCAGCACTGAGTATTGAGGTACGAAGAGGGGAGCTGTAAACCGTGCACGGATTTCGGAAGATAAACGGAAGGGGGAGGGAGCCGCCGCGTTTGGGCGCCGGGAAGCGGCAGCCACCTGCACGGGGGAGCGGGCGGACTCACAGAGGGCACCCGCAAGAGAGCAGACTGAGACCGGTGAGCCGTGAACGCGCGC
>NW_024426552.1:84045960-84230878 GCF_017311325.1 Ursus maritimus
TAGATAAGGCTAGGGGAAAAAAAAAGCCAGTTGGATAAGGCTGGATGATCCCAACTATATGACATTCTGGAAAAGGCAAAACCAGAGCAAAAGAGAGGAAAGATCAATGGTTGCTAAGCATTCTGGAGGAGAGAAGGAGGGATGAACAGATGTAGCATGGGGGGCTTTTAGGACGGTGAAACTACTCTGTCTGATAACTACAATGGGGGATGCAAGTCATCACATGTATGTCAGAACCTATAGAATGTCCAACATCAAGAGTGAACTCTAATGTAAACTGTGGATTTTAGTTAATAATAATACATCGATATCGGCTCATCAACTGTGATACATGTACCCCACTAATGCAAGATGTTAATAATAAGGGAAACAGTGGGGGAGGGGGAGGCCAGATATGGAAACACTGTTCTTCCTGCTTGATTTTTCCGTAAACCCAAAACGGCTCAAAAAGGAAAGTCGATTATTCTTAAAAAGAAAAAAGCAAGATGGAGAAACAAAAAAATGTCCAGAATTGGGCAGTCTCATGTTGAAGTGGTAGGTCCATGTTTCCCGGACCGCTGGCTCTGCCCTTCTTTCCAGTCTGCCTTCCGCCGTGCATGGCTTCCATCTCAAAGTTGGCTCATGGTCACAAAATGATGACTTGAGCTCTAGCCACCTGAGCGTCACCTGACAGCGGAGGAATGGGAGGAAGGGCAAAGGGACATTTGATTCTCTGCCAAATCAGTCTCCTTAAAAAGGTCCCAAAGAAGTACAAACTGCGTATTAGATAATATTGGGGAATTATTGTTCATTTTGTTAGGTATGATATTAGTATCGAAGTTATGTTAAAAAAAAGGAAGTATTTCTTGGAGAGATGGACATACTGAAGTATTTATGGGTGGAAAGAATATAACCTCTGGGCTTTGCTTTAAAATAATTTAGGGGCACCTGGATGGCTCAGTCAGTCGAGCCCCCAACTCTTTGATTTCGGGTCAGGTCATAATCTCAGGGTCATGAGATCGAGCCCAGCTTCAGGCTCCATGCTGAGTGTGGAGCCTGCTTGAGATTCTCTCCCACCCTCTCCCAGTGTCCTCCCCAACCCCACCCCTCCACTCGACTAACAAAAAAAAATAAAAAATCATTATTAAAAAAAAAAAAAACCTCTAGGTGATTCTGATGCACATTAAAGTTTTATGAACAAATTCTAGGACTTTGGAGGACACTGTACCTGGTGGACCCCAGAGACTGGCCTTACACACTGAATCTAGAGAGGCTGGGGAGTGGGGACAGCCTCCAGGCTTCTCGGAATGAGGGCAAGGTATTCCAGGGTCTAGGCACCAGGCTTCCTGCTCCTCTGAGGAATGACAAAGTCTGGCCTCTTGGTTCTTAGAAGATAGCTGGGAATCCATTTTCATGGGAGAGGTAGGGTCAGGCCAAGAAGAGGACTGTCTGGCAGTTACCAAAGGGACCAGGCTATGAAAGAAGTTTTGGGAATTTAGGATTAGTTAGGTTCTCTCTGTGTGAAATGAGAATAAAATAACTGTTGCAGGCTGAATGCCAGGTTAAGGGCTGGTGATGTGAAGGGCTTTGTTTGTATCATGGCCTTTAATCTTCACAGTGAAAATCTGTGCAAATGGGCACAATTAAAGTAGAGGCATTATGGCATGATGGTGTTCTGGAAGACCTGGGTTTGATTTTGACTCCATATTGGCAAGTGCTGTATCCTTACCCCTCAGAGACCCTTTTCCCTTGTGTGAAAAGAAATTAATGATCATATCTACTTCATGTGGTGATTGTGAGCATGAAATGCAATGAAAATAAGCTAACGATGTAAAGGGATTAGCATAGTTCGCAGGATATAGTAGGTTCTCAATTAATGTCCCCTTGACAGCAGTTTCCGTAAGGGCAGGGCTGAAGTCCACTCAGTTCGTCACTCTGTCCTCAGTTCTTTGTGCATACTAGGCAATCAACAAACATTAAATATGGGTTGAATAAATGAGTGCATAATGGAAGTAACAGGAGGCATTCGAAGGCCAGGGCTTCATCAGAAACCTAGGGAATTATAATATTGATACTATAAAATGGTTTAATATTAAAATGAACAAGATCCTCAGGGAAGATGGAAGTCTTTCTAAACTTTGCTCCCTACCCATTTAATACCAAGAAGAATTTGAGTGTTTTGAATGCCTTTCGCCTGCAAAACGGTTTCTCTTTTGTCTCTCTCTCTCTCACCTTCCCTTTCTCCTAATTAGGAACCCTCTGGAAACAATCTTGTGTGCAGGCCTTGAGTCCAGTTATAGCCCTCTATAAGCAAGGGGGAAACACAACCCTGCTTTCCTTTAGCTGGCATACAAATCTAGAATCCAGGATTATTAAGGTTTGGAACGAGGCACCTAAGAATTGTGTCCAGAGAAGGTTCTCTCCAGCGTCCCTGACTGTAGTGCATCTTCTCCTCCTATGGATGTGCTTAGTTCAGAGACTGTGATTGGGAAAGGAAGAAATGAGAAGTCTGGAAATGATTGTAATTTGAAATCTAGGGCTCTGGAAAAGCCTTGCTCTGTGAAGGAGCTGGAGCTGCGGCCCTGCTTGATTCCTGTGGCCTGAGGGTGCCATGAAAGTCAGTAGAATTTTTAACTATATTACTTCAGGTCCCTGGAGGCACCTGCCAGGGCAGGGGATCTGAGTGCAAGGCACAGCCAGGGGCCCCCGTGGCTGGTCAGGGCAGCCTGGTGTAGGTAGGCTTCAGGGATGAGAACGGCTGAGGATGCATTTCCAGGGCATCAGCTGCCAGAAACTGCTTTTTTTCCCTGGGCTCCTCTGAAAGTCTTTGAAACCCAATTATGAATTTCCAAACAAGCATCTTATCCATATAATCTGTTACATTATCTGTAAAAATGGTGGAAATATTTTTTCCCCAGAATTGTAGTGAGATGAAATAAGATCTACACAGAATTGCCTAGACGAACAGCACAAACGAAATCCTGGGGAGACTGGTAAACAAGTACTAGAACTTCATTACACCGATGTAGTAATTAAAAAAAATTCTCAACTTCCACTAAAACAGAATTTCTACTTGACAATTCTCTCAGTGCATTTGAAATTACTGAACTTAACTGAATGAACAGAATTCTATTATTTAGAAATAACCCATAATTTATACTTTTTCCTACAGAAGTGCCCTTTCTGATGTTTAATTGACAGTGTTACTGTATAAAAAGAGTTTCTTAAACAAAAACCCACATTGTCTTTTGCTATTGATCTTGCACTGTGACAGCTGCTAGTGACAAGTCTCAGAAAACCTGTATAGAATCAGACGCCCTCTTCTGTGGTTCTGTTTCAATACTGTGTGTGTCACAGCCTAGGGCTGGAAGTCAAATTTAAGACATCCTCAAAGCTGCGGCACAGGTGACTTAGCTAAGGTGCCTGGAAAGCAGGAAGTATGTTGCCTAGCAACCAGAAACATTTGAAAATATCCAGTACATCTTCTGTTCAGTGTTCTCAGCCTTCCTGTTTTACCAATTCACGAAGCAGATGTCAAACTTCCCCTTTAAATTTTAAAGGCATGAAACACAATAGTGAAAAGCAGGGACAGCGCTTTCATTTGCAAACTAACACATTGGCTTCAACTCCAAATCTTGGGGAATTTGTAGAGACTCCTTTCCTTCATGTTGATTTCCCCTTCCTCCTCCAAGTAGAACTAGTACACCATCTTTCCCCGCCCCCCTCCTTTAACCTGTAAGAAGAGTTAAGCTGCTTATAAACCAGGGATGCTTGCCCAGAATGTTGATAAAGAAGGCAAGAATGAAAAAAGACTTGAAAAGATCATTCATTCACTGATTCATTCTATTGTTCTTTCATTCATCCTATGGTGAATTAACAAATGAATGCAGTGCTGTTTAGTAATAACTACAAATCAGACACATTTGAGCTCAAATTCCTATCTCCCTCTGAATGACCTCATCTGAAATTATTTAACCTCTTACCAAATTTCAATTTCCTTTTCATAAAAGGGAATAATAGGACCTGGCTTATAGTGTTTTTGTTTTTGTTTTTGTTTTTTGAGAATATAATGAAATAAAGTAGGTAGAGGGGTCAACATAGGTTACGGTACAGAGGGAGTGCTCAATAAATTGTGGGTGATACGATTGCTACATTATTTTTGTTGGTAAGTTCTCTAAGTCCAGGTTGTGAAACAGAGGTGTCTGTAGCTTAATGGAAGAGAATATAGGCTCTGGTTTCAGACTACCTGATCAAACAAGTTTCTTAACCTCTCCATGCCTTGATTTTCTCAGGTATAAAAGGAGGCTAACTCTAGCCTTTTACTCCACAGGTTGTGAGAATGGAATTCGAGACTACATGTAAAGAGTGTAGCCCAGTGCCAGGCACATAGGGTTAGCACTCTACGAAAGTTGGCTACTATCTTCATCCTTCTATATCCTTGGCACTGGAGTTACCAAGATGAATAAATCCTGGTCCCTGGGCTTGAGTAGTCTCCTGGGGGTCCAGGCATTTGCTGGAGCACACTTGAAAGTAATTCCCTAGAAGGGACCATGGTAGTAAAGGTATACACAGAAACCTATGGAAGCCCCAGTGAGGATGTTATCCTAAGGCAGCTGTTGCAATTATGGTTCTCACACTTGGCGACACATTAGAATCACCTTTAAAAATGACCGATGTCTGCATTGTCCTCCCAGAGATTCTGGCAACTGGTATGGGGCATATAACCTGGGCATCAGGATTTTTCGAAACTCTGGGATGATTTTAATGTAAGCCTAGTGTTGATACTGATCATATTTACTACGAAACTGGCACAAGTATCTGGGAGGGGCCACGAGGTTCTTACCCTTGTTACGTCTACCTTGCCGCTAGCATTTCAGAGGAGCAAGGGCAAGAGTAGCAATTCCTTTTCCAGGTGGTAGTATTAGCAGGAAAACTAATACTGACAGTAACTGCTATCATTTATTTGAAACTTACTATGTGCCAGGCACTGTGCTGGGGGCTTCTCCTGTATCTCAGTGAATCATCCCAACAACCCTAAAACTTAGGGGACTTTTATTTCCTTTGCTCAGGTGAGGAAACCAATGATCAAAAATTTAACTCCTTTACCCAGAGTCTCAAGGTTAGCAGGTGGCAGATGCCCCTGCTCCCCACAACTCAGCCATGGGCTATTACTCCATACCAGAGACCTTGAAACTAGACCCTGGAAATCAGTACCACTGTCTGCTCACATTCTCTCCCAGGCCTTTCTCCTTGAATTTCCACTTGCAGATTGGGGGGGGGGGGTGTATGCTTGCTGTGTGGTACTCCAGTGGCTGTGGTTTGTGTTGAAATGTTAAATAAGCTAGCTGTTAGGCCTCCTGTGGGGAGGAGCCTGGAGTTGCCCTGGGGACACAGGGCCTTGGTGTGGACTGCAGTGTGGCTCTGAAGAGGACTGGGAGTTGGGGAGGTAGGGGCAAGTTAGGCATTAGAGCTGGGTGGGGCTGAGGCTCTTGTTCATCATGGAAGACATCTGGGCCTGGCGTAGGGACCACAAGCCAGAAAAAACCAACTTGCTCCTTTCTTGACATTCCTGAAGTTACAATGGCCCCGGCCTGGACTGGGAGTGGAAGGCTGTGAGGTTAGCAAGACGGGAGACAAGACCAGGCTTGTGTCTAGTCCAGTTTCACCTTCACCCACTTGGAAATAGTGTAGACCTAAATGTGGTTGCTTCTACACACTGAAGAGGGTAGGTCAGTAAGGGTGGCTAATATGGCCTTACACATACAAAGGGCAGGTATAACCACAAAAAGAACATCAACTGTTGTTTGGGGAAGGTCTACTCTGTGAGGACCCTTTGCATACATTATCTCTTTTAATTACAAAAAATCCTATGAGCTTAGAATTATGGTCTTGCTACAGATAATAATACTGAATCTCTAATACTATAAGTTTTTTACTGAAGGTCAAACAACTGGTGATTTGAGAGCTAGGCAAATGCCTCCTGTCTATGGCTACTGACACTCTTAAAGGCAGAGAGTGGGGAGGGGTGTGAAATATAGGAGTTAACCAGTATGTGTCTTAGAGTGGGTATTCACATCGATCCTTCAACAACTGGTCATGAGATCTGATGGGCCAAGGTTCTCCCCTACCCTGTAAATGCTTAAAGGTGTCTCCTGTGGCCTGATATGGGGGAGGTAGAAACCAAGACCTGCTAGGACCAAGGCCAAAGTGTGTCTTCCATGTTGGTACTCTTCTCCTTCTGTTTATGGGTTTATTTTTCTATGCAAACCCTTTTTGGAAGAGGGGGATGGGATTTTATTCCTCTTAACATTGATTCTGGGTTACTTGGCATTCTATTTCCTGGAGGAAATTGTTTTGACTCTAAGTTTGGGGTTTCCTTTTAACAATAATTATCTCAGATATGCCATATCTAAATAACAGTTCAAAAGGCATAGGAATGAATAACTTTAAAAAATTAGGAAAAAAAAGAGACTGTTAGAACTATAAAAAGCATTCTTTTTTTTTTGGGGGGGGGTCTTTCCCCAAATACAAACATCAACCCTTCTGGGGGATGTGCACTTGTTATGTGGATGTGTGTATCCGGAACTCATTTTCAGACCTTCTTTTCTGTGTGATTAAACTCTAATTTGAACATTCCGGTGATCATAAATTTTATGAAAATAAAACCTCATTTATATTACTTGAAAGTAGCCAATGAAATAGGAATCCACAATTCATAGTATCTTATAGGGGTTCTTCTCTAAGCCAGTCTCACCTATGGGATGGCTTATGGGGCAATTCCCGCCTGATGACTGAGAGGTCTCTGCTACTGGCTGAATAATCTCTCCCACCCCCAAGTGCTGCTGTGCAGTGACAGCATGGTCGTCACAGGCCTGTGACTCTGAAGTAACCACCTGGGACTGTGGCCAAGGAAGCATCCCTACATGGATACCTGGGGGGGGGGATACCTGTGTAGGGCCAGGGACTCAGAGTAGGTCTCTACTCCCGTCAGATCCAGCTGCTAGGGGGGTTGCGTAGTGATATAGTCAGTGGACCATTTTCCCAGAGATGGTTGGAGTGGGACCTCAGCTTAAGGGCTGAGCTTGGGAACATGGTGTTCTCTGAGACCTGGGACCATGGATTTATGGGAAAGGGCCTCAGTCTTGGTTTAGAGGTCTTTGGAGAGGTGGCCAAAGAAGAGTTTGTGCTAACTTGGATTCGAATGTGAAGGGGAAAGGGTGGCAGTAGTCGGTCCCTAGAGGGGAGAACAGAAACAGAAGAGTCTGGAGACTTGAAGAAGTTGCATTTTCTAGAAGTCAGGAACTGATGGTTGGAAAATACTGTGGCCACTCAACTGTCCCCTTTATCTAGCCTTAACTGAAAAGCCCCAGGGAGTGGGCTGGTCCTGAGCACATGCAAAGGAGGCAGAGCTGAGTCTTGATTCTCTCATTAACTGGTATTATGACTGAAAAAGCCAGTTACGCGTTTGAGTCTCATGTTCTTAAATTGCAGGAGAGGAGGAAAAGTGATTGCTCTCTTGTTCTCCCGTCTGACAAGATATTTTTAAATAAAAGTTTTCACTTTTGTGAAAGGAGAATATTTGTTTAGAGCAGCTCTGTCCAGGAGAATTTTTTTTTTTTTCTAAAATGATGGAGATGTTCTATAACCCTGTACTGATTGATATGCACCCACTGGCCACAAGAGGCTCAAATTGAACACTTGAGATATGGCTAGTGAGTCGAGGCTACAGAATTTTAAATGTAATTAAATTCATTTAACCTCACCTTTGGGTGATGCCCAAAACATTTTACAAATGGAAGAAAACAGGGAAGAGATGATCTCTTATTAGGTGTCCTTTCTCCCTGGGGACTGCCACCACTGTTTGGAACCATCGGAGATAATTGAGACTGTAATTTATATAGAAAATTAAACAGAGCATGCCATTTTTTTTTTTAACCATGGTACTTGAAACTTAATTGTTTTCCATGGAGGATGGAGATTTTAAATAAAATTATCTAAACATAAAAGCACTTCATCAACTACTAAAGCTGTATTTCTCAAATTCCAGCATTATAAATTGAGAGGATTCTCTTCTCTAGGGCATGACATTCATTGGTCTTTAAAGAAAAGCATTTCTTTTATTGCTTAAGAAATATACCTTAGACTTTCCTCCTGAATATTCCTTGGGCTTTTAAAACTCTGGGAATCGTGTTGATTTATGCCATCCTTCAAACCACGCAATTTCTCACTTTAACGTCTTCTAATAAATGCTTGAAGTTACTCCCAGATTAATTTCTCTTGAATTATTCAGTATTTAGAAAGCGCTTGGGTCTATAGCCAGCAGTGGTCACATGGAAGAGCCGAGATATACACACTCATGTACATAGATACATGTTCACAGGAACAAGGCCATTGGAGAGCATTTATGCCATTCGCGTGACTCTCAAAGCTTTCGTGAGTCATTTATGCTAGGTATATATTTTCCCACGACTTTTGGCCCAACGTTAACTGAGTACCATTAATTAAAGAATAAGGGTCCCCCCCCTGCCGTGATTAAAACACTTGTATTTTTCATAATTTTCAACCTGGACTTAAATGGCTACTGTTTTTTTTTTTTTTTCTTTCTTGGCATCTGAAAGGGACTTACTGGGGTCTCTACATGACCACCTGACTGAAATGCCCAGCTGGAAGCCAAAGGGGCACAAATGGAGAACTAAAATATCTCCCTGTTTTTTCTCTCTCTTCTTTTTCTTTTTCTTTCTCCCCAGCCACATTCTGTTTGTTTTCCTGAGAGCTTTAGGAATAGTGGAATGGTGGAAAGCATGTAGGCAAATCCCAACATCAAAGACATTCCAGCTCTGTGGCCCTGTGCTCAATTTCAGCTTCCTCTTCTACAAAACAAGAATATGAATTTCTGTTAGACATGAAATGTCAAGGAATCCATACCTAGCAAATGGGAGCCCCTTAATAAATGGTTATCAGTATTAGTGGTCAGACTTCATGGTCATTCCCTTTATTTTCTGATCCTCTGTCCATTTTTGTTTTCCTCTATTTTTCTCATTTCTTTTCTGTTAATGTTAATTATCCTTTCCATATTCCTCTTGGCTATCTTAAAGCTTTAAAGGAATAAGGCTATGTGAATAATTAAGTAACTTTCATCTCTTTCTTCATCTAGATTTCCTTCTTTAGTCTACTAATAGTCCTCCCTGCTAACTAGCCCATCTCTATATCTCTATTTTATATATTTTAAAAGGATGGTAAAGTTGAGGATACCCCGAGGATGAAGATACTTAAGCAAGAGTAAAGGAAAAGTATATTAAGTATCCACTTTATATCAGGCACTGGGAATAGCCATGTGCAGCAAGGAAGGAAGGTGTGGTCTGTGTACCCTAACTCCATTTGCTTCTGTGAACAGAGATTTGACAATAGTTGGCTCAGATGAGGTTCCTGTCCCTTGATTAACAGTTTTCAGCACCGGTAGTTACATAGAAGTGAATGCTATTAGAATTTTAAAGAAAATCACCAGACTAGATTTATTTTTGCTTTCAAAAAAAAAATCACCTAGCATGTAAGCAGCTTTAATTGAGTTCAGATTAGCTCTTATAGTAAAATCTTAGAAGGGGAGGAACTTTGGCTCCTATCGTATAGTTCAGTGGGGCTCAGCTTCACATTCACCCAGGCAGACTCTCGAAGCTTTAGGACTCTATTGTAAGAGTATTTTAAAAACATGAACAATTTCTTGGGTTCCTTTTTAAACATTACTCTTCAAGGGGATGTTGTGGTTGAGGATGATTTAGAAAAAGATGAGCTCTTATTTCTCTTACTTAGTGCTGTTGGCAGAAGAATGTTCTCCATTTCTTTTTAAATCAGCCACATTAGAATTGGAAGAATATTGAGAATTCTTATGTTCTTGAAAGAAATAGCTATGTAATAACACAGAAAATTTCTTCCCTTCTTTGGATCCATGTTTCTTCTTTCAAGGACGAAGGATATTGGGTTAGCATTGTATGGTCTGAAAAAGTCCTTTCAAGGAATTGGAGTTCCAGGGCTCAGGTGATTTAACTAACCATCCTGGTTAAGGGATGGTAAGCTGGAAGAGAGCTTGTCCATACACTTTCCAAAATATTTGTCTACTTCTTAAGGGGTTAGGCACAAAATAGAATTTTAAAGAAATTTGATAAATGTTTTAGATAGTGAAGTAGGATTCCTTAGCTGCTAGGAGAGAAGTACTGCATTGTGTACCAGAAGACCTGATGATTTTCCACCTAGTTTGGCATCCATAAGCAATCAATATGAACTTTTGGGCTTTAGTTTTCCCATTGTAAAATTAATGTAATTGCATCTGCACGGAACTATTATGAAGATTGAATGTGATTATGCACATGAAAGTACTTTGCAAACTCAAAGGCTTTAATAGGTGTTTAGATCTCTGGATCACTTTGGTCGCTTTTGGGGTATGTTTCAGAAATTCCATATACTGTCCTTAAGTTGGTTGAAGCAGTGACCAATACACTTCATTCCAACCCTTTGTCTACCACATGAGGATTTTCCTGTGGGTGAACTATCCCCACAGGATAGTATTGAATATGACCACGTTTTTTTCTAATGGGAAACTTATTTTATGTCAATGGTATGTTCTTAAAACTTTGCATGGTATATACTTTGAATAACTGAAGGCTAATTTTCCCAAATCAGTAAGTGTAAAAGAGAGTACATTTTTGGAACGTGGAAAGCTACAGCCATTATGGCAATTTCTCCCTCACTTCCTCTTTCTTTCTCCTCCTCTCTTATTATTGCTCCTGTTCTCCCCCATTTTCCTTTTCCTCTTCTTCTTTTTCTTCTTTCTCTCTTCCTCCTTTTTCTTTTCTCCCCCTCCTTCAGAGATGTTTTTACAGATCTAGATACAGAATTACCTATTATTTTTTTAGAGCTTTCTCTCCTAAATCAGCAGCTCATTGTTTCTTGGTACTTGTTTGTCCTTTTTAAAGTATTTTATCAGATCTAATCTTTCTTGCAAAGTTATTTATTTTGGGAGTTTTTTGCACTGGCAACATGATTTGATTAGTGATTAGAAACTTTGTTATAGTATTTAAAAAGGACTATATAATCCTAAGTGTGAGTGCTACAGATTTCCATTTCCATTCGTGGAAACTCAGTTTAGCTGAGTTTATTTAAAAGATGGCAAGGGTACAGCCTATAAGAAAGCAACAAAGAATGAAAACCCTTGAATGTTTCCAACCTATTTCAACATGTGAGTTTTCTTTATGAAGTCCAGCTACACATAACCACTGCTGGAGTCCCTGATATATCATCCCCTTTCCCTTTGGTGAGGTTCCCCTCATAATAGTAATAATATTTCATTTTTTCAGTGGACATATTGTGGAGTGATGATAAGTGTATGATTGGAAAAGATTTGAGTTCAAGTCCTGGTACCACGACTCAACTAACTTTAAGACCATGGATAGACAATTAACCACTCGGTCCATATTTCTTTCTTTAGACAAAGGAAGGGGGAAAAGAAGTATTTCTCAGAGTATTTGGGTGTCAAACGAGATCATTTAGATGACTGTGTTCTATAACTTCTAAAGTGTTCTATAAATGCAGTATGTTATTACTAGTAAAACTTCTCATCTTTGGGGCACCTGGGTGGCTCAGCCATTGGGTGTCTGCCTTCAGCTCAGGTCATCATCCCAGGGTCCTGGGATGGAGCCCCACATCGGGCTCCCTGCTCAGTGGGAAGCCTGCTTCTCCCTCTCACACTCCGCTTGCTTGTGTTCCCTTTCTTCCTGTCTCTCTCTGTCAAATAAATAAAATCTTTAAAAAATCTCATCTTTGAACACTACTCAAAGCACAGTAAAATGGGAGAAATCTAATCTTAAAAATCTGATTACCAGGGGCGCCTGGGTGGCACAGCGGTTGGGCATCTGCCTTCGGCTCAGGGCGTGATCCCGGCGTTGTGGGATTGAGCCCCACATCAGGCTCCTCCGCTATGAGCCTGCTTCTTCCTCTCCCACTCCCCCTGCTTGTGTTCCCTTTCTCGCTGGCTGTCTCTATCTCTGTCAAATAAATAAATAAAATCTTTAAAAAAAAAATCTGATTACCAAGATGCTTGCATTATTCTCTCCTTTTAGAGGAGAGAATGTCACAGAATCACTGTAACAACAAATTTACATTATAATACGTAGCACTTAGTATTTTCTTTATATTACGATTTCCTGAATATTGCTTCATTTAAAATTTTGTGATACATATGAATGCTCTGAAGACTTTGGTTTGGTTTAAGCCAAAAGTGATGATAAGTTCAAAGCTTATTTCTCTGTTTCTTGTATTTTTAATACTTGGAGTATTTTTTTTTTAACAAGTGAAAGACATGGAAACATTTGTTCAAATAGGAATATGCACTGATAGCAAAGCTGATAGACCTTGGTATTTACATTTTTTGATGGGAATATGAAGGGAGTTCACCATATTTATTGAAGTATTACTCTGTTTTTCTTTTTCTTTTTTTTTTTTTTCATATTCACCAGCTTCCTTTTTTCCTTCCACAAGAATGAAAGAATATACAAGTATAAACAAACAAATCTACAAAGAAATGAAATTTGAGCTGGAAGTTCAGTAGTTAAAAAAAATTAATATACCAAATTCCACATTTAGATAATTTATTTTATTTTTTTTTAATTTTTTGTCTTTTCTCCTTTTATTGTCCCCGGAATTGCAGATAGGATAATCACATTACCTCTGAGACAGGTACTCTCCAGGTATAATGTCACAAGTTATGAATGAAAAAGCTTTCTTAGGGAGTTTTTAGCCTCAGAGTTGTTTCTGTGCTGTACGAGTTCTATTTCTGTGAGTCCTCATTCTAAATTCATCATTATATTTTTTGTTATTAAAATAATTATTTAGTGTGTTTTCACTTGAAACCTGAGGTGATGGAGATCAATAAGATTTGATGACAAATCTTATAGAATTGTCAGAAAAATATGATCATACGCTTGAATTTTAAAAATTCATGCTCTAGTGGCTAGACATCAGCTTTATTCTGGAGATGAAGTAGCAAAATTTATGTCATAAGACTAAACCTCAAATTATTGTCCTATAAAATATTTCACCTGAGCACTCAAAATCTCATTTGTTTCTTTTATTTCAAAACTGCTAAACTTTGAGAATTCTTATGTGAAATGTCAAAAGCAAAGGAGAGAGTTGTGTTAGCCCACTTCATTCTTGGTTCCCAGTTTTGTTACCCATAGACCTAATCTCTTTTCTTCCCTCCTCTTTTATTAATAAGTTCAGGAATATTACCCAGGCTTTAGTTGACAGTTACCTTAGCCATAGTAGACCTGAAGTTTTCAGTAAGATTTCAATTATTTCAGGCAAAGGTATTTTTCCTTCCAATTACATTCATCTGTAGTTTCACCTTTAGGAAGAAAACCTATCTAAAAATAGGTAGTTTATTAGAGATCTTCTGTTTCCAAGGAGTTTTGGACTTTCCCCTTTATCTTCATTTAGATTTTCAGAGAAGACAAAAATCCTGTAAATACTGAAATTTTCAAAATTGTAGTATTGTTCTAATATTCTGTTGGTTGCTCAGGAACAGAGATAGCAGTCATAAAAATAAAAAATAACAAATTGAATAATAAAAATTGAGGTTCTGCATCAAACTTTATGTTACAAACTCATGGTCATTTCCGTAGTTTTTGAAACTTCCTCCCTGACCTGCAGTGCTATTTGTATCTCCTGTGATTGTTTTACTCACATGATTCCTGGGCATTATTCTAATTTCCACAAGCAGCGTTGAGGTTTCCACTGGATACGGGTCTTGCCTCTCATGTTCTCCTTTAGCAATAGCTACCGGATCCCACTGCGCAGCCATGTAGAAACTCCAGATTCATAAACCATGGCTTATTACAAAAATATGATGAGAATCAATAAAGAAACTTTTGGATGTGAACATTAGTCTTCCTTTTATTAAGTCATGATCCAAAAAAATCTGATCTGACTTTCCGAATTATCCATGCAGTTCACTCTCATCATGAGAGGTAAATCAGGAGTCAACCCTTTCTTAGTGGCACTGCCATTATTTTGGAAAATGTCCCTGCTGCAGTCAAAAATGTAAAGGTTTCCTTAGTTCCTATTTCCAAGAGCATCCTCGTGCAGATTCCTGGATGGAAATGCAGAGCTCTTCATGTTATTGTTAGTCTCCTCCGCTGGGCCATTTTGTCCTTGGTTGGTATTTGTTTTCCTAAATCAAGCGTGCTCAAGAGATATTCCCCGTCTATCTAAATCTGTTCACAGATTCCCTATAAGAGGCACTTGCTAATTTGCTTCTGTAGTTTAAAAAAAATAATAAAAGCTGTCTGTACTTCTTGCCAGTAGATATTCATGATCCAGAATAGCTTGGGATGTGATTTGTTCCCCTTCTAAATAGAAGGTTTTCTGAACTAAGCAGATAGAGTATGTCTAGCTATCACTCTGATTCATCAGGGAGTCTCCTTGGTAACTAGCTTTCTCTCTTTGTGTTTTGAGAAAGTTCTTTCAATTAAAAATGAACAAATTAAAAGTTGTATGCCATATACAGATATGAACCTAGGGACGTATATAAAAAGGTATTACTAAAAAGTGATAGTTTCTTACTTGCAAAAGTGTGGGAGTAATGAAATGGGAATGTGTTCTAGAACACTAGTTAGGGTGACAGGTTTTCAAAATGGTGTTTTAAACTATATATCATCATAAATTCACAAGAACAGGGGGTTGTGGTAGTCAGTGTTTTTTCACGAAGCTTGGAGGAGTTTTCACTTGAACCAGAATTTGTAACTTGAGTGGCACTTCTCTCTAATTTAAAAAGGTAAAGGATAATTTACTCAGAAAATATTGACTGGACTATTAAATGCTTAATTAAGTTTTCTTCTTTCAGTTTCTACCTGTCATTGCTTGTTCTTTCAGACTGATACTGTTTAACGGAGGCAGCACTTCACGGACTGTGGCAACGTTATTGATGAACTTCATAGGGAGATAAAAATTGCCTAGGTGTGGAGTCGATAACTTTATGACAAAAGTCTTCTCACCTGCATGCCAATAGCTCTGCAAGGCAGTGTGATGATGTTATGCAAAAATTAGGTTACTGTATATTCAGTACTAACTTCTTAATTTAAAAGTAGAGTCAGTGTTGGCATGGCTGGCTGGTTTGGCAAGGATACGCAATAGCAGCCTTGATCTCTGACTGCCTTTGGACGGTACTCACGCTCACAGGCTAATATAGTGGTGCTAACCCTATGTGTCACAAGACAATAGTCGCTCCATGGGGCATATGAAAGAGCCACTAAAACAAGCATTCCCAAGTGTGGTTTTCTTGGGCTAGAATATCATTACTGCTAATTGTGGCCTGTTTAATGAGCTTTTAAAATACTGATAGCTACTGGTCGTAGGCCCACCCACACTCCCAACTGTCAAGGGTAGTTAGTGGCAGAGCCTTGGCATGAATATAAACCCAGGCCTGTCGCACGTCAAAACCTTTGTTCTTCACCAAGCTTACTCTACCTGTTACTTGATAGACCTCTCTTCGATAGTCTGTGACCTCTACTCAGGTGGAATTAGGCAGAGGGAGTGTCCTTGGAGAAGCTGTCCAGCATTCAAAGTTCTGAAGGAAATATAAGAGGAAGGAGCAAGCCTTCATCCAGATGGATGAAGGATTTGTATATCTGTTTAGGTAAGAAAGGAAGAATATGGCAAATGAGTATTTTTGACCAGTGTTTGATAAGCCTATAAAATTGGGGTCATTAGCAAAGAGAAGTAGTTGATGGGTAAAGGTTAAAAGGAGATCTAGGCTGTGCTGATAGTCACTAGTCACATATGACCACTAAGTACTCGAAATATGGCTAGTCCAAATTAAGATGCCCTGTAAGTGCAGAATACACACCTGAATTTTAATACTTAGCATAAAACAGATTGTAATATATTACATTAATAATGTTTACATGGTAACAAGTTAAAATGATAATATTTTAGATAGATTAAAATCATCAAAATTGATTTTAGCTATTCTTTTTACTTTGCTTTAATGCAGCCATTAGAAAACTTAAAATTATATATATATAATTATATATATAATATATATATTTATATATATAATATATAATATATATAAATATATATAAATATATACACACATATGTGTGTGTGTATATATATGTGTGTGTGTGTGTGTATATATATATATATATATATGGCTCATTTTTGTAGCCTGTGCAATATTTCTACTGGACAGTGTTGATTTAGAGTTTGAACTTGAGGGGAATATTGCTTAGGAGATGTTGAAGGGAAGATCTGAGTAGGTAAGTGATAAAATGAAAATTATACTTAAGATTGTATTCTTATAGCTGTTACAGAATAGAAAAATTTGCAGGGAGAAGACCTTAGAGGAGAGGAAGAGATGGCCGATACCATCATTGTACATACACTATGTTCCAGTCATGCTGGTCCATTACCTTCCTTAATTCTCACAACTACCTTGCTATGTAATTATTTATGTTTCAAGATGAGAAAATTGAAGGGTAGAACTGCTAAGTAATTTGCCCCAAATTATCTAACCTAGTGACAGAGATTGAGGATCCAAATTCAGACCTGTTCCATGTCCTTCCACTTGACCAGGGAGATGGAGAAAAATGGCAGGAGCTGCTAGGTCATGACTATGGAGATGGGGAATATGAAGAAAACACATCAGCAGAAATCTTAGCAGGCCTTGAGAAGAGACCAGTGTAAATGGTTAGGAAAAGGAGATTTAAGCAAACCTTAGGGTCAAGAGCCTTGGAGATGTGGAGTGAAGTGAAATAAAGTTCCAAGTACCAACTTGGGGGTTATGGTGATGGAAAAAGTGCTGATCTCTGCAAAATCCATTACATGAATTAATTACAGTAGCATATATGAATTGGGCTCCCTGTAGTAAGACACTGTCTAGCTGGATGAGAGGCAAAAGGAACCACAAAATAGAGTCTCTAGTCTTATCTACTTGGGAAGGCAAGAAATAAGCCTCTGAAACTGGTAACAGACCTCAGGGTAGTGTAAATAATGGCACCTGTCTAGGAGGTAGGAGGTGTAAGTTGGTTCTCACCCTGGATTTTTGGATAACTAGTAGTGTGACCTTGTGTAAATTACTTAGTCCTTCTAATGGTCAGCTTCTCATCTGTAAAGTTGGCATAACATTATCTTTTCATGGCTGCTAAGAGGACCAAAATCCAAATGAGTAAGTACCAGTATCCCTATGCATACACCTTATGAATTGTAAAGTGCTGTAACTGACTTGAAAATCCATTCATTAGCTAGTAATGGGTTAGACAGATATAGGACCACTGTTTTTTTAGGGACCCTTGTTAAATCTACAGATGTTGTCAGGCTTCTGACTCATTCCTAGTAGCACCTAGTAGTGAATTCCATTGACCCTTCAGCTATTTTAAGAAGTAACATTTATTAGGCATATATAACTAATTTTACTTCCTACAGCAACTCTGTAAAGTTGGTATTGTGAGCCACATTTTATTAATGAGAAAACCAAAACTCTGAGTTTCCGCAACTCTATTAGTATGTGTGAGAGGATGGCTTTAAATCCAGGTTCTCTCACACAAGTTTCTGTGCCCTTGACTCCAATTCCCAGAGTCTGATCCTTTTGTATTTGGAGGAGGACCCAGGTATGCATATTTGAAAAAACTTCTAGGGGTTGTAATATGTATTGAGACTCAGGAACCACGGTTCAGGCAAGCTCTTTGGAACGAGTGTATTGTGAGGCAGCTGGGAGCTTGCACTGTTAGAACAGTTTCAACCTAATTCCTGGAGCTTCTTCTGATTGTCCTACTCCTATCCTGCAGGAACACACAGGCAGCCTGAAAATCTTTCAGTGAATCCTCTTCAGATGCTCCGGGTGTTCTTTGGGGTCATCTGTTGAAGGCATCTGGGGCCTAAGAGATAGTCTAACAAAGTTTTCAGACTCCAACTCTGTTATTTTTTTCTTTACTGGGGCACTTTTTGCTGAGAGAATAGGGGTGAAGATTAAAGGCAAGGTAGTTAGATGAGGAGAGTGGGGGTCTTCTCTTGATGCCTAGACTGGGTACATATAAATGCCAGTAGAGAGCCCTAGGGGGGAGATGTCAGAGATATAACTGCAGTAGTTTCAAGAGTCAAAAAGAGAAATTAGAAATTCCTGGTACTAGAATTGGGTTCTAATATTTTTTCAGTAAAATTTAATATTAAGTATTTTAGCTATGTTTCTGTTTTCCTGCCATTTAGATTTCCCAAGTGATAAAAACTCCTCAAAAATAAAGGGGGAAAAAAGATTTGGATAAAGAACAGCCAAAGTGAGTGACAGCTAGCCTCCAGACAGCACAGCTAGGAGGTGTAGAAGCTGTCAACACAGCTGGAGGACATGAGCAGTCCTGGAATAAGTGTGCTTCTAGCCAGACAGGCCTTAAAGAGACCTCTGGGGCCTCACTAGGCAGGCACTGGCAGAGTCAGATTAAAAGGAAAGGCACAACCCTTCTTGCATCTCCGGCTCCCTCTAACCTTATCTCTCTCCCACAGGCTTTGCCTCGATTTTATTGGGATTGGGGGAGATGTGCAGTCTTTTTCAGAAAGAAGAGGGAGTGGGAGGCAGAAACAATCAGCTGCTAGTTTGCGTGCAGGGGGATGCTTCATGGCTCTTTGGGGCCTTGCAGTCTGGGGTGGATTCTATCCATTCTTCCCCATGGTCTCGTGTGAAGGTCCGATTCTGTGTTCTTCTCCAACTACTTCGGGGGGAAAAGGCCTGAAAGAGGTCTTTAAAAGACATTTCTAAGGACAGAACATCTTGTGAAGGGGCACGTTTTAAGCCGCCCTGCCTCAGTTCCTTGTTGGAAAGAAACTGGTCATCTTTATTTTAACTGTCAACCCCAAAGATGAAAGGGGACAGAGTAGGTAGGCATGAACTTGGGTATAACTCCCCTATTCCCAGAGATCCTGAAATGTGCTGTGGTCTCTCCTGCCAATCCCTGAGACCTTCTTGAACATGGTCTTCACCATCAGCTCTTTTTCTTTCTTTCTTTCTTTTTTTTGGGGTGGGGGGTGGAGGGAGGGATGCATCTAAATCAGCATGCCGCTCAGACTTCCTTGTATAAAATTATATTTTCATGTGTCCTTATACCTAAATAGACTACAGGCTCTGAGAACAGAAGTTGGATTTATGGAATATCTACTGAAAATCAGGTGCTATGCTGGAGATTTTAATACTTGCTCATTCATTCCACTGATAAAAATTGGGCCCTTTCTCAGTAATATCTCACAGTAGTAATGAAAGTAGACATGCTAATGTAGCGTGTATCTTTTGGGGGAGCCAGCCATCAGACAAACAAATTGACGAGTGAACAAAACAATTACAGCTTATTAAGTGTTAAGACGGGTGTAAACAGTGCTGTGATTGTAGAGAAATGGAAGGGTGTCAGGAAAGTTCTCTAGGTCCCATTTACATTGAGTCCTATAAGGTGACGAGAAAGTCATGATCATGCTAGTGACTGAGAGAATCCTGTGGCAACAGGACATTGCATGTCCCCACGTTATTTCCAGGACATGTCCATCTCCTCTTCCTCCATCACTCAAGTGCCTGACACAGAATACAAAAAGGATTTGGATATGTTCCTTTTCCCCTTCTCATGCAGACAGAAGAATCCCCAGTGGGACAGGCTTCTGAGTCTTCATGTATTGGTGGCTCTGTATGTTTGGGTGTATGTCAGAAATGAGGTGAGCAGCCTACATAAAATGTTTCCCAAGGCAACCCTATTTTGCTCAGCCATTCCCATTAGGCTGCTACATTCCATGAAGATAAACAAAACAAAGTCTGTTGGTTTTCTTAAGTAGTATTGCCAGGTTTTCCTCTCTCCTACCTTCTTCCTCTTCCTTTTGCCTTTTTGGCTAATTTCTTAAACTTGGTTCTCTCTACATGGTGTACAGATTATAGACCAGGATTGTCAGGAAGAGGTTGGGGAGTGAAACACGGAGCTGCTGGTGGGAAGACCAAATTCATGTGGCCCTCGGCAGGGGAGAAGATGGGGGTGATTCATCTGGGCAAACAAGAGGCTGCCCACGAAGAGGGCTGGCCATGTCATGACCCAGCTTCCCTGCAGGGCCAGGGTTTCTGCGTGGGAGCCCCTTTCCATTCCTTGTCCCTTGTCCATCCCATTGTCTGCATTCTTTTGATTTCTTTCATTGTTCAAAGTCTAAAGTTGCCCTTTATGTAAATGTTCTTCTTAATATCTTCCAGGGTTTTTCACAGGAAAAGTGCTATCATTTATAAAACTACAAATAAATGGAGGATGGAAAGACATTTCTCAGCCAAGAGGCCCTCTGTGAATTGATGTCAGCATGGGAAAGTTTGCCAGAACTCAGAGAATGGGAAATCAATGGTTTTTGTTTAATTTGGTTTTACTTATATTAATGGGAGCAAAGGTTCTATCATGAGGAAATGGAAATTAGGCTAAAGAAGCCTACTCTTCTCTGACAGGCTGAGTCATTCTCTCTTTTGGCTGTAGTAAAGGGAGCAGTTGACTCTGACCATTGCCTGATGCTGACCAACTCTGTGGCCCAGGGCAGGCCACTCACCTCTGAATCTCCATTTCTTCATCTGACATGGAGGGAAATGCCTCCGTCACTCTTGGGAGAATTCAGTGAGGTAATGCAACTGGAAGTGTTTTGTAACATGCTAAGCAAATGGGAGGCATTATCTTTCCCTGCCATGGGAAGGTCAGGAATAAGAGTGTCAGGTAAACCATGAGAAAATTGACTAGAGTGTAAGCACATTGATTATGCTACCTAGGATCTGTGTCAGGCCTCACAGACTGCCTTAAGGACATTTGCTGTGAGAGGTTACATTACCTGAAGTGAGTTATGTTCTGTCTCTTTATAGGTTATTGTTACCTGGGTGCCAATGAAAAAGTTGGGGCCTAGGGTAGGATATTCAATGGGATCGGGATGCTGAGAGGTCTCAGGAGGAGGGAGGAGGTGCAATCAAGAACAGTATGCCAGGATTTTCCTTTTGAAGAGACAAAGGGGTGAGCTTGGAGAGAATGGTGGGGGTTGGAGGGGAAAAAATGTGAAGGCAGAATTTGGACGGAGAAAGGAGAGCAATGAAGCAGTCCTGCTATCAGTCACAGCCCTAACCTTACCCTTCTCTGTGTGTCTGTCTCCATGGTCTGTCCATCTCTCTGTCTGCCAAAAATTGGACTATAGCCCTAAGCCTGGGGTGAAGCCCTTGTCCCATGTGCCCACTGGGCTAATCTTGTCACTCATGTCATTGAGTATGTCTGGGCTCTTGGGCTGGCTTTATGCCCTGAGTGGCTTCCACTTCCTAACTGGGGCCTGGGCCCTGCCATGATGCCAGCCTGCTTACACTAACTTCCCTTTCTAGGTCTGAGTACTTTCTCTAAACCTCTGCATCAGCCTGGTGTAGGAGCATTAACATGAGTCTGGGGTCAAAAGATTTGAGTTTGAATACTGATCCTATCACATACTAGTTGGGTGAGTTTAGGCAGCTGATTATCCTTTCTGAACCTCAGTATTCTTATCTTTAAAATGGGGTTAATATTTGTGTTTTGAACATTTGTGAGCTAATTCATGTAAAGAACCTAATAGACTTGACACATATGTGGTCAGTAAATGGTCAATATTAGGGTTATTCCACATAGGGAAGCCTCTGAGAGCCAGCATGCTCCTACCTGCCTGACAGGAGGCTAGAGACACCTCCACCCACTGGATCTGAAATTTTCTGTATCTGTCTTCCTTTTGTAATAGTGCTGTGGACTCTCTAATTTATACTCTGGTTTCTATTATTCACAGTATGCCTAAAACTGAGTCCATTCTCTTGCCCCAGAAGTGGTCTAGAGCAGACAGGTCTACTTTTAGATACACTTTTCTAAGAAAATTAGTGTGAGCACTAATCAAATATTACTTATATTGTCAAAGCAAACACTTTAAAAAGAAAAACCTAAGGAAAAAAATGCTCAGATGCTAACTTGCAGTCTTTACTTACCCACGCCTGCCCTTACTCAGGTTTTGTCCTGACTCTACCCCGAGCAGGTGTGGCAGAAGTTCTGACATCTACAGAAATCCATCCCTGTGGGAAACTGGCAGTTCATCCTTTTAAACTTAACTTCACCTTGATCTCCTTGGAGTGCCCTCAGAAACCTGGTAGTTGGTTCCTAGCTCGATTCAACTTAGAAGAATAAACTTCGTTATTTTAAACTCATCAGGTTCTAGAAGTCTGGCTGGTGTTTACTACTCAGTAATTTAAATACACCAGGCTTTTTACCAGTGCTTATTAAAAGGCTCATTAGGCTTTTAAATAATAATAGCTTTTATAATAGGACATGAATGAATTAAAAAATATATCAAAATCATATTTTAAAATTACATTATCCTTCATTCAACATTTAGGAAATATTTGCTGAATACCTACCTCATGCCAGACCCATGGTGCTGAGGATTCACAAACAATAAAAATCTCCGCCCTTGGAGATTCTCTTCTACTGTAATAATTGGTAAAGTTAGAAATGTGTATTCTTGGAAGACAATTGTTCAAGGCACACATTAGGTAGAAAAGAGGAATAGAAAGTGCAGGATCTGGGGGCGCCTGGGTGGCTCAGTCATTAAGTGTCTGCCTTTGGCTCAGGGCGTGATCCCAGGGTCCTGGGATCGAGCCCCACATCAGGCTCCTCTGCTGGGAGCCTGCTTCTTCCTCTCCCACTCCCCCTGCTTGTGTTCCCTCTCTTGCTGGCTGTCTCTCTCTGTCAAATAAATAAAATCTTAAAAAAAAAAAAAGTGCAGGATCTGCAGTCATAATTGTGGTGGTCTTGCCAAGAGCAGGTGAGTCATGTGGAATTCTGGGAGAAGAGCACTCTTGGCAAGGAGAGCAGCAGGTGATAAAGGCCCTGAGGCCAGAGCATGCCCTCTTTATTCCAGGAATAGCAAGGAAGCCATGGTGGCTATACCACACTGAATAAGGGGAGAACAGTAGATGAGGTCAGGCTGGGGTGGACAGATTATGAAGGGTCTGGGAGGCCATGTAGGGACTTGGGCTTCTACTCTGGGAGAGGTGGTTTTTGAGAAGATGAGTGTCATGGGCTGACTTGCCTTTTAACTGGGTCACTCTGCCCATCTTGCTGGGAATAGATTGTAGTGCGGCAGAAGCAGGGAGCCCTGCAAGAGCAGGTGAGTGATGCAGGCAGTTTGGGTTAGCGTGGTAGAAGTGGTTGGTGTCAAATTCTGGCTCTTGTTTGAAGGTAAGATCAACCAGACTTGCTGATAGATTAGATGTGGGGACTGAGAAAAGAGTCAAGGATGTCTCCTACACTTTTGGCTTGAGCAACTGAGAAGTTATTGAGAAGGAATGAGTGTGGGTGAAATAGGTTTGGAGAATATCGAGCATTTACCTTAAAATGTGAGGTTTAAGATGCGTATTGGATACCAAGTGGGGATGTTGAGTAGGCAGTAGGATCTAGGGGTCTGGAGTCCAGAGTACGAATATAAGGAGCTGTGAGTTTATGGAAGAGTTGTAAAGCCACAATTTAGGATAAATCATTCAGGGAGTGGATGGAGAAAGGGTGAAAGAGAGATAGGAGAGATGAGGAGTAAACCAAGGAGATGGGGCAAGAGTGGCCAACGGGGCAAAGAGGAAATAAGGAGAGAATGGTATTCTTCAGTAAGCAAAGAAAGGAGGAGGGAGGGATGAAATCAGTGGTCAAATACTTCCGACATGTAGGTAAAGTGAGGCCTGAGAATTGATATTTTGATCAAACAAATAGATCGAGAGTCAATTGGTGGAGTTATATTAGGCAAAGTCTAAATAAATGAATTTAGGAAAGGAAAGGAAAGAATTGGGAGAGAGGGAATACAGACAGACTTTTAAAGGAACTTTACGGTAAAGGAAGGTAGAAAAATGAGGCAGATCCTATAAAGAAGTGGAATCGAAGAAAGGTTCTTAAAGGATTGGAGAAGAATAGCCAGGTTTAAGGCTGATGGGAAAGACTCCATGAGAAGAAAACGTAATGGTACAGTGGTGGAGCATTGTCCTGGGTGGGCATGGAATCTAGTGCCCAAGGGTGGGGGTTGGCCTCTCCTAGAAGCCTAAAAAGTTCATCTGTAGCAGGAGGGAAGGCAGGACTTAGGAGCACAGATACTGGGAGATGGGGAAGTATGATGGTGGGAGCTGGAGGAAGTTCTTTTATTTATTTTATGGTTGCTTCTGTTTTTTTTGTTTTTTTTTTTTCTTTAGTGAGTAGGAATTAAGATCATCAGCTGAGAGAGAAGACCCAGCTACATGGGCTGGAGATTTGAGAAATAAGATGGAATAGAAGATCACACTCGACTATAGACTAGGGAGATGTTAATATGCTTGCCCTAACACCCACTTGAGGTTTATGGTCATGAATAAGTGAGACTATCTTCTGTTGTTGTATGTTTGTATTCAGCTATTTCCAACTGCATGGGTAGAAGTGCAGAGTAAACGGAAAGCTAAATTTAACCAGGGTTAAGCCGGGGTTGACGTTTTGCCAAGTGTTATGAAGATGGGCAATGGAATGGAGGAAGCATGTGAAGGAATGATAAAAACAAAAACAAAAACAAACCCATAATTGGTTATGGACATGAAGCTGGGTAAGAGAGAAGGTGAAATAAGGGCATGAAGGAGGCAAGAGACAACAAAAGGTTAATATGATCAGTGCCTTGTTGATCTTGGGGTCATCAGTGATTTTTGGCAAGGTGCAAGATGAAATGAGCTGGGGAGATGGGAGGTGGTGGTCAGAGAGTTGGATGCTTCAAATTTAGATGATGGGCATTTTGCAGGTTTGGGGAAGGACAAGCGTGGAGGTGTGACCCTAGGAATCAACAGCTGAGATAAGAAGGTGGACACTATCATGGGAGGAAAAGAGTTTCAGAAACTGAAAGGGAAGACTCATCGATGTGAATATTAAAGTTGCTAAGAATTTGAAGAATTCCCCAAATCTAGGTTAAAGATATTGAAAACATTAATTTAAGACACACTATTATCTTCCTCAGCATGCACAAATCTTATATTGCTCACTGTGGCATTTCCCTGCAGGGATATGACATCATGAGGCCAACATTAGTACAGACAGTTGTGAATGTTAGGTGGCTGTCCTCTGCATTTCCCTAAGCAATCTTTATGTTCCTCTAGGATAGCAGTTATATTGTCATCATTCTTTTACCTATTGGTTTTCCTAACCCAACCATAAGTGCCTTAAAGACAAAGATGATATTAGTTCTCACAGTAGCCTCAGGCTGGCATAGTGGCTCAATGGGTATACAATAAGTATTTATTATATGTAGCGTAGGGTGGTTAAAAACATGAATTCTGAAGTCTGACATGACTGGGCTCTAATCCCAGTTGCCTCTTACTAGCCACATACCCCTGGAAGAGACACTTAAGCCCATTTCCTCATCTGTAAAATGGGGGCAACAATAATGTCCTCTTCTAGGGATGTGATAAAGAGTCGATCGGATGAGGCTTTACATGTAAAGTGCTCAGCCTCCTCCTGGTGCATAGAATACGCTTCGTGAACTTTCACTACTGATGCATGAAGGCAATAAAACTTCATATTTGGGTTAGTTCCAGAGGGGCACACTTCTACATCAGCCAGCTGGAGCTGCAGTCCTTCAGAGAAGAAGGGTATTGGGAGCAGGCTGGCTGACTGGTGTCCAGTGATCTGATAACATGCCCAGTGAGAAATGATGAAAGAATAATTCTGTTTTTTATTAGTAGAGCAGACTTCATGATCTCTTGGCAAAGGTGTGCACTTCTCCATACATATAGCCCAGGAAACGCAGTGGCTCTGTTTCCATAGCTACTCAATGAACTGACTGGGGTGCTGGGTCCTGCTTCTGTGTTGGCAGTGGTTACTTTATTTTGTCACATGCTGACTAAACTAGAACACACACTTAGGATAAATGCTCATGCTTAAGCATAGAAACTGCTTTTTCGCAAAGGCACACTCAAAGCAACATTCCTGTACTCTTTGTTTTCAGGGAAACAAGGTCAGACCCAGGGCAAGGTGAAGTGGGCTAAATGCATGTTTTCTCATGCCAGGGGAGCCTTTTTTTCTGCTCCTCATTAAGCCCCCCATCCTTTTGATTGACCAGAAAACTGCGCTGAGGATCATGTTTCACCTTCCGTCTATACTCTGTGCTTTCTCTTTAAGCTCAGATCTTGCTGCTCTGAGACACTGGAGGCTGAGATAATGAGTCTAGGCTGCTCATATTTTCTGTCTAGCAGATGGGCGCACCTGTCATGTGTGGGCAGACCGACTCTCTGGAGGTTGGGCAGTGGTGGTGTTTTGGGCCCTCTCTCTTTCTAAATGGCACAAGGTTGCACAATTAAGGGAGACCCCAAACATCTTATGTCAACCCTCAGAGCAACCGAAAAGAGTCTCTTCTTGTCTTTGAGGTTAGAATTTTAGCAGAATTACCCTGAATTGGAAACTTGAATTCTAAGAATGTTTTCATTCAGTGGGCCTAGAAGTTTTGGGGAAAAATATGGATGTTTTTATGTACTCTCTAGATCTCTTTAGATTTCTCCAGGTTCAAGACAACATCAACTAAGTATTCTATTTTTTTTTTTTTTTTGTAGCCTATGCGTTTATGGGTATGTGAGACAGAGCAGGATAATGGCAGGGAGGTGACTTTTAGGAGTCCATTCTTTTAATGCAAGCATCAGATTGAATCTGAAACAGCTTTCTATTCCAGAGTTGATTCCATTGTCACCTGTTACTTGCTTCTGCACACAGTCCTCCCAGGAGGAGGAAGCTTATTCCTTTGCGCACATCCCTAGGCAGAAAAACATCTGAAGGGTGAGTCAGAAGACCTCAATTTTAGCCACAGAGCAGTTACCCAACGAGTGCGTGACTTTGGGAAAATTGCATCACCTCCTCAAGCCTCACTTCCTTCTTAGCAGAATTAACAATTTAGCTACCTTACAGTAGAAGCAATATAGTGGAGTGGTTATACTTTTTGGTTAGGAGTCAGATAACGTGGTTCAAATCTTAGATTTAAAGCTTAAGAACTATGTGACTTTGGTCCTTAATTTTATCACCTGTAAAGTGGGGATAACAGTCGTACCTAGTTTATAAGGACTGAGGCCTTCAGTGGTGTAGCCCTCCCATGAGTCAGTCAGTGGGCTGTGATCTCTAGGTAGGTTTATTCAGCTAATTTTAAATCTACCCAACACCAATATAATAAAGCCCCTAGCATTAAGTTGTTAGTTGTTCTTGTTATACTCTAAGGTGTCTTCCACCTTAAAATTATCTTTTATTTGACATTCCTCGCTTCTCTAGTCCCCAGTCCCTTTACCTAGTGCGTAGAGCCCAGAGATGCTGCTAGACTGCCTGTGATGCACTTTTCCCCACCAACAAAGAACTACCCTGCCCTTGAGGGTTGCTGGAGCATGAAGAAGTTTAAAGGCTGCTTTGCGAATCTCTTGGAGATGCATTTTCTTTCTCTTTGCCAAATATGTATGTATTGGCAGTGGTGATGCTTCTGGCTCTATGTGAGCGGAGATGGAGTAATACCCATTTTACATCCTTAACTTTCCAGTGGGAAAGCTCAACAAGTCTAGAAGAATCAGCAAAAACCTCATCTGGCCACCCTCAAATAAAACTCTCGGCTGTATCCCCTTGTGCTCTCTTGCCCTTATCTCTATGGTTTGTTGCCTCTTTACCTTCCACTTGGGACATGGCCCCCTCTACAGCACATGCCCTCATCTTTCATAACTATTAAAATCCTACTCATCCTTTAAGGAGGAAAGAACTCAAATGTGATTTTTTTTTTTCCCCATGATGGTTTTATAAATCCTCCAAGTATTTTCCTTTGTCCCCTGACTCCCAGACCCCGGGGACATCTCATGACCCATTTGCCATCCTGCCTGGTATTACAAGCGTTGCTGCTCCTGCCTAGTCACTCCTCTTAAATGTTAAGTCCCTCAAAGGCGGAATTGCTTCTAATTCTTCTTTGAATCGTGTAGAATTTAGCACACTATGTTGTACACAGTAAGGGCTCAACCAACGGTTGTTGAATTACAGTATTGTCCCCATGACTGAGCTCCACTCCCACTGGTCCCTGCAGGCATCCATGACGTCCCTCAGCCTGCACAGGACTCCTGTTTGAATGTTCCTAGTTAGTCCTTTCACAACCTCCACACTCACGCCTCCTTCCCCCCTCTCCTCAGTGATGCGCAAGCTATTTTAGGAATGCAGCACAAAGCGGTAGCTGCTATTCATACAGTAGAAAGTGGTCTGTAGGCCCCTGTGGATCACGTGTCCATCCATCTTCATTTATGTTTGAGAGAGGTGTTTCCTACAAGCCCTTGGGATTTCCTCTGTTTCCTACCGCACCACCTACCCTACGCACTACCCCTGTCTTTGCGGGTTGTGATGTTATTTTTGCCTTGGTTTTAATTTTCCATTTGATTTGGATCTCTTCCCAGTCCCTTCTCTCCTCATAAAAAAGCAGAAGCAAGAGAGAAAAACCCCACTAAGCTATGAAAATGTCTTTTTATGAATTGGACCTCAAGATGAGAACTTCAGTACTAAAGGAAAAATGAACCTCTGCTCCTGTGATTTGGTAATGGAAGTACGGTGTTTTATAAAGTCTTGAGCATTTCTTTTTTTATCACGGTAATATATAAACCATTTAATGTTCTAATCGCTTGCTATTGACAACTGGAAGACATGGTAATAGTAGCTTTATTTTTAACACTGATGAATTCAGTTTGGGTCAGCTCATAAGTACGCAGTGTTCACACACGTGTGCTGGAATTGTGATTCAGACATACACACGGGAGCAATACTACTGATTGCACAGATTTATAACTTCAGGACCTCGTGAGTAATGAGATTCGTTATTTCAGGTCTTTAAAGACCTTCTGAACTCAGCCCCCTGACAATTCTCCTTCTCCACCCCCATCTAACCTTGCTTTTGCCAGGGTTATAATTTCAAAGATAATCACATGACTTTTTTCCTAAAAACATCTGTCGGTTCTCCACTATGTACAGCATGGGGTCCAGAACTCCTTAGTGTGGCAGAAAGGGTCTTATACTCCACTCCTATATATCTCTTTACCCCTTCTCCCACTCCTGTATTCAATACACATTTTATTCTAGCCAAGGCAAGCTGCTGTCCTTTCTTTGAAGACACTGTGGACCCTTCTGTGCCTTTGACCCTCTCAACAACAGCTTTCCATTTCCTGGAGGGCTCTGCTTGTCCCCATGCCCCCATCTCCTCTTGACATGCCCTTATTCTTCCTTCTATGAAGTGATAAATGTGAAAAGAACTAGCAGAGGGCTGGGTCAGAGCAAGGGCTCAGTAAATAAATGTAAATAAATGTTTAGTGAATGAATAGACAACTGGGTTGGCAAATTCAAAGGAAGATCTGTGTCTCATGAATGGGTTATGTTCTGGATATTTAGAAGTCGGTTTAACTCAGCACGACTGATCCATGTAGAATATTGTCTTTATATGAAAATATACACCCTTTGCTTCCTTGAAAGCTCCCAGTGGCAAAAGAGGACCCTCTTTCTCAATAATTTTCACAATAATTATTGCCCTGGGGGCTCCTGCTCTATCAGCCTGGGGGAGCAACCCAGGGGGGCAGGAAAGGAATGGAAGTTTGGGCAGGAAGGACGATACTCAGGAGTGGGGCTTTGGCCCGAGGTCAGGGATAGTAGAGGTTCTGATAGAGGTTTATATTGATTTGCTAGAGCCGCCATAACGAAGTACCACAGACTGGGTGGCTGAAACAACAGAAATTAATTTTCTCATAGTTTTTGAGACTAGAAGTCAGAAATCAAGATGCCAGCTGGGTTGGTTTCTTCTGGGGCTTCTCTCCTTGGGTTGTAGATGGCCGTCTTCTCCCCGTATCTTCACATGGTCTTTCCTCTGTGTGTGTCAGTGTAATTTCCCCTTATTATAAGGATACCCATCAACTTGAATTAAGGCCCACCCTAACGACCTATTTTAACTGAATTACCTCATTAATTATCCTGTGTCCAAATGCCATCACATTCTGAGGTACTGGTGGTTAGAACTTCGGTCTGTGAATTTTGGGGGGATACAATTCAGCGCATGAGAGGATGGTATTGGGGAGGGACATCAGTGGCTCCTCAGAGGAACCCCTAGAGGGCAGGGATGCTGCCCTGCCTTGGCAGTCTTCATGGTGCCTTCATCGTCGTGGTGGGCGTTCAGTACAGGTTTTTGAACGGAGTTCTAGCTTTCACTTAGAAGTGAAATGGGATTCCGATTAGGTCCCTCCAATACATTCAAGAGCTTTTCTTCTCAACCTCTTTTTCATGTATGAATATTATTAGCATTTTGTTCACCTTCTCATTTTTTTTTTTTTTGGACCTTCTCATTTAAATCATCATTGAAAATATTATGATCCATGATCAAGGGGTGCCTCGGTGGCTTAGTTGGTTAAGTGTCTGCCTTCAGCTCAGGTCATGATCCCAGGGTCCTGGGATTGAGTCCCACATCGGGCTCCCTGCTCAGCAGAGAACCTGCTTCACCCTCTCCCTCTGCTGCTCCCCCTGCTTGTGTGCTTTGTATCAAATAAATAAATAAAAATCTTCAAAACAAAACAACAAAACAACCATGATCAAAGATTGAGGCCTTCCCTTGTGATTTGAACAGTGGACCATGATTTTTAGGTAGGTTTATTTAGCTAATTTAAAATCCACCTAATAGATTGCTATGCAGGCCACATTTCTCCATAAAGATAGTTTGTTTACATGTTTATTTCACTAAGGGTCTTTGTGAAATTTTTGTTGATGGGTTTTTACCCCCCGATTTTTAAAATTAAAGAAAAAAAAAAGAGGTGGCTCTTAAAATGTAGACAAGTCTGTCTCGAGCATCATCTTCACTTCTCCCTTTTATGACCTTGTTGCAGATGCCAGTGATGTTGATCTGATCTGTGTGACTTGTTCTCAGTGAACCATGCTGGTGCCTAGTAATTGCCATTCTCTTGTGTCCACAAACCACGTTTTTAAGCAACCTTTCTGGAACACTGACATCTACTTCCCTGGTCTGCAGTTCCCCAATGACACATGAATCTACATTGAATAGAGGAAGTAGGGCTAAAGTGTAGAGATCTACACAGCTGCTCCGTGGGCCATTAGGATTAGCTGGCGTCATACTTGAAAGGCTTAATGGGGAATACTGTCCTAGGACAACCATTCTGTAGTACTTGTACTGATGGAAAGATGCTAAGGAAAGCTCAGATCCAAGACAGATGACTTGTGTGGTTTCAGTCTCACCATCATTCTCTTGACATTAGACTATGTATTTATTCATACATTGATGTGTATTCTCGCTCTAGGAGACAAACTCCCTGAGGGCAAAAACTTTCCCTGTTTTGTCTGCTGCTGCCGCTGGCAGTTGGATACAGTTCTGATATGAAGCAAGTCACTTAGATACTCTGAAGCTAAAATTGCTCCTATGTCTAATAAAAGTACCAATATTTGTTCTACCTAACCTCAAGGTCATTGAGAACATCTTAATGAGATGTAAAGGCAATTTATAAACTATAAAGTGACTTGTAAAGATAAGCAGCTATAAGATATGTGGTTTTCGAATGACGAAAAACAAGATGAGACACTTGTAAAGAGCTTTACTGTCACGTAAGGAGTTCAGACTTGACGGACTACAAATCAAACCTTTAAAGGAATCTATTCATTTGCTGTGTTACCAACTCACAACTCAGCTTTAAAAAAAAGTGTTGAATTTGATTAGAAAAATCCAAAATAAAACAGCTATAGCCATATTTGAAGGCACAGATTATTGAATTTGTGGGTGACGCATGAACCTCACTTCCCTTGTTAATAAATTCCCTTCAAAGGTATGCTTTTCCTCTTAGATGATTCTTTTTTTTGAGAAATGCCCTTTGGTAAAACCTGAAAGGTGGCTGAGAATTCCTTGAAGCACTTTGTTTAAATAATCACATGAGAAGATCCCTCTTAAACTTCTCTGTAAGCAAACAAATGCTACAAAGCAGAATGAATTTTATACCTTTCGGAAGTCCATTAATTTACTTTCAGTGGCATTAAGTAATGAACACTGTTATAGCAAGGTCACAGTTCCATTTTATATCAAACAGCTATCCTTTCTCATATATGATACATGAAGCACATTTCTTGCTCAGGGCAAAATGTTTTATTAAAATCATTTCCTTTGTTCTTTTGTATAGACTGTTCTTTGTGACAATAAAGATTGTCTGCACGACATATCTCTTTAGGACAGCCATTGTATAATTAGACTAATAGAGCTTAATCTAATGCTACATTAATTTTCTTCCATTTTCTCCAAGAAGGAAGCCACTATTGTTTACATGACAATGCGATTTCTTTCTTTTTGTTTTCTTTTAATCGTGGGAGATTTATATTTGGGGCAGTAGAGAACATAAATATCAGGGTATGGCAAGGCTTTTCTCAATCCTCTGGGTACAAAGGATCCCTGATAGTTGAGCAAATAGACCAATTTTTATATCCTACGTCCCTGTCCCCAATACCACGATTTCATTATTCAGCCATTCTTGATGAAAGGGAAAACGTCCTGTAGCAAATGGGAGGGTGTGACCAGGTTGCTTGACTTTAGAACCATCCCCTCTGTCACTTGAACTTGGATTTTTACAGCATTTCACCCAGACTAGTGCCAAAGTCTCTCAATTGGTTTCCCTATCTGTCTCTGCTCCTCTAATCCACCTTCCCTCTGTGGCCTGAGAGATCTTCCTAAAATGTCAATTGGATCATGTTATCCATTCTCCACCCTCACTAAAGTTCCCTAACTCTTTCATATGTATATAAAGCTCTCCATCTCTGTCTGCAGAGTGGCTTTCCAGTGTTGACCCTCTCCCCCCATCACTAGCATTCCCAGATGCCCATAGGGGAAACCCAAATGCTCTTCTACTTTGAAAGTCCTGTGTGATACAAAGTGAGGTAATAGTGTTATCTTTTTATGCATTGAAGACACTTTAGGTATCAACTAGGTCCCTAGAGAGCAATTATGTAAAGTCCATTCGTATAATATGAATGACTTTAGAAATGAAAAATAATTTGTTTTTAATTTGTATTTCGTTAACCTTCTAGAGGTCCATGGTAGCTCTAAGTCAAAAAGAAATCATTTGGAGATGAGATTAGCAATGTCCTCACTGTATCAGGAGGTGGAAGTTTAAGAATTAAAGGAGAAACTGACACCACCTAGAAAATATTAGGGGGAGTTTTTTTTTTTAATAATTTTTTATTATGTTAGTCACCATACAGTATATCCTTAGTTTTTGATGTAATGTTCCATGATTCATTATTTGCGTATAACACCCAGTGCACCATGCAATATGTGCCCTCCTTAATACCCATCACCAGCCTATCCCAGTCCCCCGCCCCCCTCCCCTCTGAAGCCCTCAGTTTGTTGCCTTCAAGAAAACTCTCCCTATGGACTCTGGAAAACAAACTAGGGGGAGTTTTCTTGAAGGCAAGTGTGGTGGAGTAGTTGACTGAATGGAACCTGAATTCACGATGTCTTAGTTTACACATGGGACACTCCTTTACGTTCTGTGTAAGATAGCCTATCACTGATGACTCTCAAAGAATCTTGCCTCTTATATGCAAATCCTTTTTGAGATCTCTCCCATATTCACCCTAGGTTTGGGACACTAGCAGTGTGACACAAACAAGCTTGAAGGGTACAACTTCACTGGGGCTTTCCCTTTGTTGCTTCTCACTGAGAACACTTTTGCCACCAAGTGAAGACCTCTGGGTTAGCCTCCTTGAAGATGAGAGGCCACACAGAGAATTCCTGCTGTCCCAACCCCTCTAGATATGTAAGTGAGCTCAGTCAGCACCACATGGAGCAGAGGTGTACCATCCCAGCTAAACACAGCCCAAATTGCTGACCAAAACAATTGGGAACAAATAAATGATTGTTTCTTAAATCATTATGTTTTGGGGTAGCATACATAGCAGTAGCTACTGATACACTGGAAAAGCCAAGTTACCTAACTTCTCTTAGACCCATTTTGTCATTTCTAAATGGGGCTAATTTTAGTAACTTAGGGATGTGTAGATCAAATGAGAAAATCCATTCAGAGCCCTTAGCATAATAAGTGATTAATAAATATTAGTTATTACGACAATATTACATATCGGTAACTATTATAGCAATCGAACTATTATAATTTTATTTCACTAAAGTTTGGAGTCAAATACAATGTTTTCATATTTCTTGATACAATTTCTGAGATATTACGTACTTTTCATATGTGAACAAATAGAAATTAAATGACACACTTGACAAGTGCTTTCCAAGTTTGGCCTCTCTTCATTGTGTAGCAGACGATAAAGCTCTGGTTTCACTTTTTGAGTAAAATGCCACAGAGAAGGTATAAGACTTCACGATGTACATTTTGTATATGGTCCTCCTCCTTGGGCATATTTTATAGCCCTCAATAATCTACTTCGGTGTTTATTTCATTTTTTTATCTTGTATTTTATGTGTTTCTAAGTTACCTCAAATTCTTTTAACACCTTTTTGAAGAGGGGGCACCTGGGTGGCGCAGTCAGTTGAGTGTCCAACTCTTGGTTTCTGCTCAGGGTTGTGGAGTTGAGCCCTCTTGGGCTCTGTGCTCAGTGCAGAGTCTGCTTGAGTTTCTGTCTCGCTCTATCCCTCCTCCCTGTGCTCGCTCACTCTGTCTCTCTCAAAAAAAACCCCAAACAAAAAACTTTAAAAAATTATGAAGAGGAATTTAAAAAAAGAATATAAAAATACTATTTGTGTAATGATATGGCCCTTTGATGAGTTTATAACATGAGATAAAGTTGAGTAAAGGGTAGTAGGTGAAAGAAGTAGTTTGGCAATGGGTATTCTATTTTTTTTAGGACTATCTAGGAGAGTAGAAGTCTATTTCTATGACTATGCAGTACTTTCAGTCCTTTAGAATAAAAACCTGTTCTTATAATGATGAAAACAATATTTATTCAAATTCAGAGTTAGTGCCTCTGAAATATTCTGTGTGGCTTTGGTCGTACCATTTCTGAGATGAATATCAACAATAGATTTTTAAAAAATTTCTGGCTTAATTTCAGTACCATCTGTTATCTTCTTGATTAATATATCTGAACTTCTGTTTCCTCATCTGCAAAATGGGGTAATAGTAGCCATCTTGCCATGTTGTAAAGATTTTAGACGCATTTTGTGCCTGGAACAGTGCTTGGATTATTGGATGTGTTCAATGAGTTGAAGATATACAGAGCAGAGCTTCTCACACTTTAATGCATACATGAATCACCTGGGGATCATCTAAAAAGTCAGATTCTGAGCCAGCAGATTTGGAGTGAGATGTGAAATTTTGCTTTTCAACAAGTTCCCAGATGATGCTGGTGCTTACAGTCCATGACCTTATTTTGAGTAGCAAGCATAGACAGCAGGAGTTGATAAATAATGGACCATAGGCCAAATCCAGTAGTTGCCTGTTTTTATAAATGAAGTTTTACTGGAACGCAGCCATGTTCATTTGTCTATGTACTGTTTATGTCCGCTTACACACTGCAGTGGCAAAGTTGAGTGGTTGCAACAGAGACTGTATGGCCCACAAAGCCTGAAATATTTAGTATTTGGTATTTTATAGGAAAAGGCTGTCAGTTCTTAATACAGAGCACTGTAAGTTCATGACACCTTGAGAGGGGGTAATATAATGCTGTTGAGGGAGAAGGATGACCTGTCTGAGGAATCAGGTTATTACAATATGTCTCATGGGGTCCTCAGATGCTGGGAATAGGTGGGACTTGATCTGTGAGTGTCAGGCACTGTGTATAAGATACAACAGGGCTGGATGACAAATGAGCAGGCTTTGGAGTCTTGGTGCTGCCAGTTACTACCTCTGTGACCTTGAGCAAGTCATTTTAACCTCTCTTTGCCTTGGTTTGCTCAACCGTAAAATGAGATTCATCAAACCAATTCATGGGTTCTATTAGAGAATTAGTGATCATATATAAAAGATATTTAATGTTTAACCGGCTTTAGAGTAGGTAGTAACTGTGTTATGGTCTGTGTGTCCTCCTGAATTCTTATGTTGAAACTTAACCCCTAAGTGATATTAGGAAGGTGAGGCTTTTGGGAGTATTAGGAATTAGTACCCTTATAAATGAGGCTCCAGAGTGCTCTCTAGCCCCTTCTACCCTGTTGAGAATACAAAAAGAAGTCTGAACCCTGGAGAAGTATCCTCATCTGACCATGCTATGGCATCTTGAACTCAGACTCCCAGTTTCCAGAACTGTGAGAAATAACTGTCTATTGTTTATAAGCTACCCAGTCTGTAGTACTTTGTTATAGCATCATGAACAGACTAAGACACACTGTTCCTATGGCCCTGGCCAGTAAGAGTGAGTCTTGCCAGTTGTGAGAGACTGGCTGCCAGAACTTCAAAGCCTTTGTGATGCTCAGAGTCAGGCGGGTAGCTGTTTCTGGGTTCTACACAGTCCTCTTTGGGAAAGGGCCCTGGTGAGAGCTTGGTCTCAGATGGTGGGGCTGGGTTTCATGTAGCACTCCAGTCCTGGTGGTAATAGTTTAGAACCCAAGACCAAAGTCTTATCACAGGGATAGGGAAACAATGGTGATTTTAGGGAGTACTTATCATGGCCAGTTGGTGTACTAAGTATTTTGCACACATTGTTTCCTTTTTTTACCCCCAGTTTTATTGAGAAATAATTGACATACGTCTTTGTATACGTTTAAGACACACAGCATTATGGTTTGATCAACATATATTGTGAAACGATGACCACCATAGGGTTTATGCCATTCAGGGTGTGTCTGCTGGTAATGTCTTTGGGCAGTGGATGTACTAGTTGGGCACGGGAACTGTTTGAGCTCTGAGGATAGGGATGGGGGTGGGGGAGAGAACAGTTGGATAGGACTGCTCATTTGGTTCCCTACCCACGTGACGCTGTAGGTTCCACAGTTGCCTGAATTCTCTGGTCAGTCATACTAGATGGTAGGGACTGGGTACTATATTTAGCTGTGGATGGGGCTATAAATTGGCCTCCTACCCTAGTAGGGTAGCAGGCTGAGACCCAGGGCCTCCACACCTTGTTGTCTGAGAGCCCAAATGAGACCAAGAGTGTGTACTAAATTTCCTGGTCAGGTGAGGCAATTGGTGTGGAACCATGGGCTGTGCTCTCTGTTCAAGTGCCACTGTAAGCAAAGCTATTGGATGGGCTGTGTGGTTTCTCATGTGCTCTGGTTAGATTCCCTAAAGGCTGTATTCAGTAACGAGCAGGTCTATGAATTGATTCTCTGCCTAGGTACAGCGGGAGAAGCTGCTCTAAAGCCAGTAAAGCTCTTTGCTGTCTTAACCCAAGTTCCTGTACCCCAAGCTCCCCGGCCAAACAGGGCCACTGGCTTTGCTCTGCCAACTATTGGCTCTGTTGCCCTTTCCTAGGGTTGAGCATTGCTGGACTGCAAAGCTTCTAGGAAATTGTCAGCAGCCCTTCTGGTCAGATGGGGCCAGAAGGCACTTTGGACAGCAGGTGGGGCTAGGCCTCAGTTGTAGGCATGGGCAGGAAGGGGAGGGGCCACTCCAGACTACTCTCAATTTCCCAAACTGGCTCTCCAGTTGTGGGGGGATGGTGGGCAGGAGCTACCCTCAGCCTTGGCTATGAATTAATCCCTCTGCTTATGCGTAAGACTGCAATCCTCCACACCCATAACTGGTTTTCTTTGGGGTGATCAGCTCTGCCCACCTACTTCTTGGCTCCAGTGTTGCTGGGCCACACAGCTTCCAGGAGTTGTTGCCAGTTCTCCTTGTCAGATCGGGCTGGAAAATACTCTCCACAGCAGGGGAGGCTGTGACTCTGCTCCCTGCCTGGGCATGGGCAAACTGGGTCTAGGGCCAGCAAAACTCCCTATTTGAGGATATGAATTAGGTAGATCTGTACCCTGAGAGGTTCTCTAGTCAGAGTGTGTCCCCAACCTGGTTCTTTAAATGAGCAGAGTTGCTGATTGGGATCACTACTTGGGCTCTCCTGGTTTGTACTTGGTCTGCCAAGATCTCTGTACTGATTGTTGCAAGCCCACTTTTCTCACAGTCTGGTTCCCAATGGTTGAATCATGCAGATTCCTCTGCAATCCCAGTAGTACAAGATCAAAAGAGGGGCTCCCACAAAAAGACCCCAATGTTTGGGAACTGTTAGTCTACTTGGGTTCTCTTTTTCTCACTAGAAGAGCCGGAGGCTGAAGGGAGACCTCTCCTGGTACTGTGCTGGCCTGGGAGAGGGGCCATGTGATCAATGTGTAGCTGCTTCTCTTACCCTTCTAATGCAATCTGTCTTGGTCTTTGTGATGTGTGTGGGGGGGGGGGGCTTGCTTCAGCCTCACCCTCATGTTCTAGGATTCTCTCAGAGGTGTCTTGCTCTTGAATAGTTGTTTGTTGTTATTGTGAGGGGGAGGGAACTCAGGAATGACCTATTTTGCCATCTTGATGATGTCACTACATTTAATCTTCTCTACAAACTCTGCAATATAGATGCTATTCTCCTAAATAAGGAGAAAACTGGGGTAATAATTAATCCGAGGTCAACCATGTAGTAAGTGGCAGAGCTGCATTAAACCCTGATTTAATATCCATGCTCTTCCACTTGGCCATGAAGCTTCCATACTGTAAGTTAGATGGGAAGGCTGCAACTTGGTAAAGAGATTAGTTCTCAGGGGCTCACCCTAGACCTGTTGGAATTCTAGTTAATTGTGGGAATATCAGTTCCAGGCTTCATTCACTGCTCAGAAGGGGTCTCCTAAAAGCACAGCCAACCTGACTAATAAGGTGGGAAATTGTGTGAAGCTTAGAGGGCAGATTGGATAATAATAGTAATAATGATCCTAGCAATGGCTCCATTTATAAAGTACTATGATGAGCCATGTGCTACATACACAGTTAATTAAGATAACTTGCTATGAATTAAGAATTACTCATTTCAAGAGAAGTTGAGTAGCTTGTTCACAAAGCCTGTGTAGTTTCCATTACAGATCTGAGTGGACAGATAAACTGAGCCATGGAGCATAGGGATTGACCAAGTCTGGGGCCACATTTGTTCTGATATTAGCTAAGGAGGTAAGCTTGGAGAAATCATATATCCCTCTAAGTCTCAATTTCTTTACTGTAAACAGAGGGAATTTCACCAAATAATATTTTGTGGATATCTGAGCTCTAACATTTTCAGGTTCTATGAAATTTACAATAAACTTGACTCATACTATTTGGAGATATTTGAACTTTTAAGAATTAGAGTTTTCAGGAACATGTTGAGACTTTTAACTGTTAGAGTTCATAACATTCATTTAAATATTTAAAGGTGAGGGACCCATGTCTAAATGTGGGTTTGTTCTTTGCAGATGTTTTGTCTGGCTGGCAACTGAGGGTTTAGAACATTCTGCCTTGAAATCAAATTGCATAATATTATGCTTCTGTGATTTTCACCTGGCAGTTGTCACATCAGATCTGGCCTCCATTCTGGAAACATGCACAGAATTCCAGAGTGAGTGCTTCACGCATGAACTGACTTTGCTATTTGAAATGTTAAAAAACATCCTTAGTCTGTTGCTTTGCAAAGCTCCCTTAGCAGGAGGGGCTGGAAGGAAATGTGTGTCTTTTGAGTGCCCCTTCACTTCACTTCACTATGGGATTTCTGTTGAGGCCCAAGCTCAGGCATTAACCTAAAGAAGTGATTTGGTGTTCATGTAGTCTGATGGGGTGGGAGCTGTCTGCCTCGCATGGGATTCCTGTTCACTCAGTACTGTGCATGCCAGTCAGGCTTAGTGAAGTTTTCCTAATTCAGGAAGGTAACATTCTGGACACATTGTAAGCTTTGGTGTAGTTGTCTGAGAGGTCCTTTAAGTTTATTGTTTTAGGCATCATTACTAATTCGCTATGTGTACTGTATGGCACTGTACAGGAGGCTGGGGGTAAAGTAACAGAAGGAGAAGAAATGGCCCTCTGGGCTTTTTTCCCACTGGTTGGCATGCATTCCATCTAGACTGGAAGGCAACCAACCACACATTAAGTAGTTAGTGAAGAGGTTCAGTTTTTAAACTACTGCTAGGGAATGTGACACAGATGTTCAGAAGAAAGAGAGAACAATGGAAGGATCAGCACAGAGGCTAGACAAGTATTCTTGGAGTATTTGGTAATTGGGTGCCAGAGGAAAGGAGAGAAGGCTATAAAGAAGGTAACTTTACCCTGATTCAATAATGTAGGTCTATTTGTCACTCACGAATGGATGTTTTGACTTAAATTTCTCAGTGACGAGCAGCCTAGCAGCTTACTGGACCAGCCCTTTGGTAGTAGGAGGAAAACCTGTTTCTTAAAGCTCACACTTGGGAAGTTTGAGAAATGCACTGGGAAAATGGCATCTCTTTGACAAGATGTTAAGTTTTGGAGCCTATCTCTCCTCCTATCCCCTCGTTTTTCTTCCTCTCTTGCTTTCCTTATTTCTCTTTCCTGGACTCTTTCCATGCACGATGGGGTTCTAAAGTGCCAGTTCCAAGACAGAAGTAATGATAAAATGGGGCCAGGTCAAGGTCAAGAACTTGGGAGAGTATAGAGCAAAGCATTAATTATGGAGCCCCAAGTCTCACTGATGACAGGCCACAGCCATGGCAGCGGGCGTCTGTCCTCTATGGGAAGCTTGCCAGGTGTTACCTCATTTTAAAACAGACTCCTGTGAAATAGGCGGAACTATGTCCATTTCACAGGTAAAAACCCAAGGCTTAGAGAGATGACATAACTTGATTAAAGTCACGAGGAGTAGCAGGGGTGGGGTTTGTTTCCAGGTCCTTCGCCTCCAACGTCTAAGCCTTAGGCTGATAGCAAGAGACTGGAATCAAAGCTGGAATGTCTGAGAACCCGCAACTTAAGACAAACCCTTACAACCTACAAAGATCCAGAGCAGTCACGTGTGAACTCCATGAGCCTGCACAAACGGAGTCAGAGGCCTGTCCTCTGTGAGGTGGACCCCTTCGGGGGCAATATAGCAGGAGGGAAGGTGGAGGGGCTCTGGCATGAGTAAATGCCTCTGCCATACCCTGGCTCTGTGGCCTTGGACAAATTACTTCCGCTCTGTGAGCCTTATTTTTTGCATTTAGCAGGGATGTAGTGACAACCGAGACACGGAGGACAGTTAGCAGGCAGAGGGCCAGGACGCTGTAGGTGCGAAACCCCAGAGGCCCACTTTACATTTGGGTTTCACCAAGTACCTTTTATTTTTTTTCCTTCAGCTGAGTCTGCTGCTTTTCTCCTTCACTCTAAGGAAGGCACGTTTTAATCATTTTGATACATGCTGCTTAAACTTCACACATGAGACTTAGAATATGGGCTGAGAGGAGTTCAGCGTTCCTTGAGATGGCTGCAAGAACACCCTGTCACCTTTTCTATTAGACTGATGAACATGATCCTGACATATGCTATAATGCCATTATTCAAGATGAATTCTCTGGTGATAATTTCCACTTTATAGGAATATCATTTCAATTCAGCATTCAATAGCATTAATGCTTATTAACCTACTAAAGAAAAGAACTTGACTGTTCCTAGAGACTCATTTCTGAAAGTTCCTGGCTCTTATTCCTGCTGGAGTTTAGTTGTCAGAAATAGAGTTCCATTTGCATTTAGTAGACGGTAAAGATCTCTCAGAAGAAATTGAACACAGATCCCCAATTTATATTAATGTAATATAATTGAGGTCTTAGTTGTCAGACGCTAGGCAAATTTAGGTCATGTTTACATGTAAGCCTGCTTTTATCATGTTTGCATGTCTGGATAGGAGACCATAGCTGCCATTTTCAAAAAGGTAACTACATGCCATTTGGGGACCTGCTTTATGGAGAATGTACCAGTCCCCCTTGGTTTCATTACCATTCCGTCTCCTGTAAAAGGGCGCTGATAGCTGCTGGGATGCAGACCCCCTGTTTTCCCTGGGGAGGAAAGTGAATTCTGATTCAGGAAGTCTGGGGAGATCTCACGCTTTACAAAAATAACTTTGCAGCGTGGGGCTCCGGGGGAAAGCCTCGGAAGACCAAGGGAGTTGCTTTGGAAGTGTGGCTCCCAGGACTAAAGGCCTGGCAGGGCATTCTCAGCTGGCACCCCTAGAGGACCCTCCCTGCCTCTCTGGAAACCCCACTCCTCAGATCAGTAAGCCACAGTACCATCACTGTTTCTGTGGGGCGCTCTCACTCTCCGCATTTTCTCTCTGTCTTGTTTTGTGTTTTCCTGAGAATACTCTATAGAAAAGACTGAAAAAGCTCCAGAGGACATCAACAAGGTTGGGGCTTTACTGCCCTGGTTGAGTGTGTGGTTCTTTCACAATTACTCTAAAAAGCTTTCCCTTTTCAATGTCTCAGCACTCCATCTGGACTAGGGCTGTGATGTATTCTTCCCCATTCCACCTCCTACTTCGCGCGGATGAAACCCAGAGATCATGCTGCAGCCAATGTTTGCCCCTGAATTGCTCGCCCGCGGACTGAAGCTGCCTTATACCGCTTTAAATCTGGGCTTGGGTATCTTCTTATTTACACAGTGCTGTCACATTTATGGGAGAATTAAAATTAATACTCAAGCATGCATTCGTGGTTTGTCCAAGATTTTCTCTTCCACGGAAAGGGGCATTTAAATATAATACAGATTACTAAGATCCATACACCAAGAGCTAACATTTACTGAACATTATGTTAAGCACACGATAGACTTTATCGGTTTCGTTCTTATGACTCTCTGAGGTAGCGACCATTATGCTCCCTATGTTGTACATGAGAAAACTGAGGCTTAGAGAGCCTGAGTGAGATGGTGTAGCAAAGTGGCAGAGCCAAACACTGAAGCCGTCAGCCTGAATGAATACAGAGCTACTCTTGCAACAAGGGCGCCACAACATCCTTCAATAAGTACAGTAATAAAGTGCCACTTTACCGTTTGGGGATTGAAACAGGTTGCCTCTGTGATCGTCCTCACCAAACACTCAACATGTAAAAGCGACAATGAAAGCAAACAACGGTTTCTGGTCTATAGTTTAAAGTCCTCTATATAAAAGCACTTTAGAAAAATTGCCGGTTTTGGCTATTTTTTTCTCTATCATTATTTTTTTGCTATTTTTATTATTTCCTCTTATTTTGGAGGGTTTGCTCTATTGCTCCTTTGAGTTGAATACCCAGTTGAAATTTTTGGTTCTTCTTGTTTTGCGATAAATATATTTAAAACTATATGTTTTCCTGTAACTACTATTTTAGTGGTGTCCCTCACATGTTGACATAAGACGCTTTTACTGCCCCTCAGCTTGAATTATTTAAGTGTGAATAAATAAACCCAAAAGCTGCTTCTCTGAAGAGACAAACAGGAGAAACCAACCTATGGCAAGACTAATTAAAAGATGAGAATACTTGAGGTCTAGAATGAAATAAGAAAAATAGACACAATAAAACATAAAAATAAAAATCCAGTAAATCATTGCATGCTAGCAAATTTGAATGAAATGAAATGATACATTTCTGGAAATGAACAAAATGTTAAAATTGGCTTAAAAAGAAAGGGAATTGTTTAGTTCTATAACCTAAGGCCTCCAGGTTCAGCCCATCTCACAGATGAGAACCAAACTTATAAGAAATAGGTGGTTTCTATCTTATGTGGTTTTAGGAAACAGAAAAAGGGAAAATTGTCTAACTCATTTCATGAGGCTAGTATCACTGAGACCCAAGACAGATACGTATAGCACATAAAACTTACAGGCCAATTTCACTGATTATTATTGATGTAAAAATTGCGGATGAAATATTACCCAAATCCAACATTGTGTATTAAAAAGTCATAATCATTTTAATTCTGGAACCATAAAGATGATTTGACATGAACAATTTATAAATGTAATTCAATATGTTAATGAATGGTGAAAAATTTATGATACCTAAAAATCTTTTAGAGAACCAGACTTAATTCTGTAAAAAAAAAATTATATGCCAAAAGATTATGGCAAACATCATACTTAATAGATATGCTTAAAGACACAACAAAAGGATGGCCACTATCTCTACTACTGTTCAATACAGCACAAAGGTATCCTGGCTATGTGATACCAAAACTGTAAGAGGAGGCAGGATTGGAGAGGAAGAGACAGAACTGCTATTATTTAAAAATGACATGATCATTTATATCAAAAATGAAAAAGAATGCAAGCCTAAATTATGAAAACTAATGTTTAGCAAATTTACTGGGTATAAGGATAACTTAGTATTTTTTATATTAGCAAAAATTAAATAGAAAAGCATAGAAAATCTAGTATTATTAAAGGCTATGACTATAAATCACCAACATAGAAATTACTCTAAAAGATGCATAGGGCCATTGTGGATAAAGTGTAAAATTTTCTTAAGAAATCTAAAAGAAACATGGATAAATGGAGTCACAGTACTATGTTTATAGATGGGGTGTTATTGTAAATGTGTCCCTAATCTCTAATCTATTGATGTCAAGTTTTTGGGTATTTTAATTGAATATACAAGTTGGCTCTAAGCAGTATCTGGAGAACTTAAGGTACAGAAATAAGATAATTTTTAAAAAAGCAAAGAGGGGATTTTTTTTTTACCCAATATTAAATGTATAACATCATTAAATTTAAACATTTGAAACCTATTAACAAGGTTACAGTTGTATGTTATAAATAGCTTCACAAACCAGTGGAGAAAAGATTGATTATTTTATAGATGACATTGGAAGAATTGACTCATTATATGGGGGGAAGGGGGAAGTTGATCCCTACCTCACAGCATATGTAAAATATCTGTAACGGAAATAAGTTCTGAATGAGAATGGCACAAATAAAAAAGAAGGCTATGTTTGAGAATATCTGTAATTTTTAGTTAGGGAAGAATTTCTTGAACAAAACCAGATAGCTTAAAACAGAATAAAGGTGAAAGATTTAATTACATCAGAATACAGGTTATATTCAATGAAGGAGAACACAGGTAAAACTATCAGAAATTACAAACTGAGAGAAGTTATTTGCAAAGCATAAAATAAAACATATAACATCTAAACCATAGAACTACAAATCAATAAGCAATGGGAGGAAACCTATTACTTAGAAGATGAGATATCTATGTGTCATGAACTGATGGATAAAATTAACCTAATAATCATATCAGGATATGAGTGATATCACAATATCATTTAGAGAAATGCAAATTTAAACAATGAAATAATACTTTATAGCCACCAGATGACCAATATTAGCACATCAAATAATGTCATGCCTTGACAGAGATACGGGGAATTGAAAAATGGTACAGAAATATGTCAGTGAAATTAAGTATGCAAAACTTGATGCCTCGGTATGTATACCAAAAAAACTGTTGAACAGATTCATAAGGATACATGTGTGATGATGTTTATTTGTCCAGTTGTTTATAGCAACAGGATGTAAAGCAATTAGGTGCCTATCGCTAGGAGAACAGATAAAGGTGATCTATGCATACCGTGGAATATGAAGCAGTGTTTGAACGTAAGTTAGGTTTACAGGAAAGCAGGAATACTTCACTTAAGAACAGTGTTACGAGGACAAAGAAACAACTTATTTTTAACCTAATACTTTCTATGTATGTTACATATGAACAACAATACTATATATATTTGAAGAACACATGTGTCTCTAAGTGGATGTGTGGAAGCAGGATGAATGGTTGTCTATTCAATACTAGAGTCCGTGCCTATGGTGAGGAGGGGAATGGGAGCGTTGGTAGAGGACAGGCAAAAAACCAGACGCTTGCGTGCATTCATGATGAGAGTTGGTCATGAGCTGAGAAATAGGATTAATTCAATTTTGTGCACCTGAAGTCAAAATGAAAAGGGAGGGGAGGGAAAGATTAGGTATATTCTGTAAATGAAATGAATGATTTTTACATATTGGGGCATTATTGATCCTCCTGTTTGAAAATAATAATAAATCATTATGTCTTTAATCATTTGGCCTAAAATAAGAACCTTATTTTTCATGAATTGTTAGTCAATATTTATTTAATGGCTATCTTTCTTATTTTAAGGCTGTCAGATGTGTCCATATTGTTCATTTCTCTATCCCCAGAACCTAAAACATTATGACTGGCCCATGATACATGTTCAATAGAGATTTTTAAAATAAATCCGTGAAACCGAGTTGCTTATCAAAAACACAAAGTGCAGGCTCCCTAACTGTTTCTGAGCACTTAATATGTGATAGTAAGTGGTGTATACTCTTAACCCTCAGAGCACTCAGTTGTAGGCTTCCTTGCTTGTGCTTCGTAGATGACAAAACTTGGGTTTAGAGAGTTTAGATAACTTTTCTAGGTTTCTAAGTGACGGCGCTAGGATTTTAACTCAGGTTGTTTGATTCCAGAGGTCTTTTAGTTACAGGACATGGCCAGATCCTGAAAGAAAGTAGCTATGCTCTTTTTCTCATTCATTTTGGTCTCCAAATTTTGCCTTGAGTATATCTCTAGAATATAGAAAGGGAAACATGGGAAAAGCACACAAGGAACAAACTTAAGCTGCCCAAGAAGAATATTCTTCTTCGGCTTATTCTTCCACCTGCGTCATTACACATGCAACCCAGAATAATGCACCAGAAGGCAGGCCAGGCCTTAGTGTTGATCTGGATAGATTATGAATTAATCCAGCGGAATCAAATTCTAAACATACGTTATAGTTTTACATTCTATCTACTTTCCATTATAGGATAGCTGTAAGATCGTATTTGTTTTCCTTCGAGCTTATTAGCGTTTCTCCAACAATGAGATTAGATATATGAAGAGGTGGATCCAGATTAATTATGTGAATATGTAATAAATCGTACTCCTGAAAATGCCCTTTAAATAAAGATAACATATCTGTGGTGCTGGCATCGTTTTAATTGAAGTCATTTTTCTCCTTCCTGAGTGGAGGATAAATGTTCCCTAATGAACTTTGTCACCGTGGCCAGACCAAGTTCATTAACAGCATGACGCACTATTAACTTACTATCTAGAATTGTGGTTTTGGAGATTGATTACAGAGGGCCCTCTACCCACGCTCTTTCCTGCAGTCCTATCTGACCAATTCTCAGATCTGCTGGCCTAAAGGAATGGCTTCAGCAGAGCTCGCAATAGTAGATCCTGACTTCTTTCCGGAGAATGTCATGTCTTTGCTGGGCGACAGCATCAACAGCATCCACTGCCTTGCAACGCTTACCTTTATACTCCTCTTTAAGTCAGAACAGATGCCATTTGCCCCTCAGAGATTTAGTCTACTTTTTTTCTGGACTGCATAGCTAAATTATGCTAAGTCTGGGCCAAAATGAAGCTCGAAGTTAAACCAAGCTTTATGATCTGGAGGAAACAAATTGACACGCCTGATTGTAATGACAACCTGTGTCACAGACAGTGAGCCATTGCCGGATCCTTGCCTGTCTGTTTCCAGAGCCTTACTAGAGTCTACGGCCCAGCACAGGTGGTAACGTGCCTTGGGCTCTGCCCTACAGCTGTTTGATTTCCCTGTGATCTTGAAACTGTCTCCCTAGGGCTATCAACTAGGTAGGGAGACAGATGCATTTAGGAAATGAATGTTCTCAGACTTACTTCTCTAGATACGGTCACCTTTTGTGTTACAAACCACATTTTCTTGTTTTCATATCAGAAACTTTTGAAAGTAGTGAGAACCTTGAATTCAGTGAAATGCATGTAGTTGGTTTCCAGAAATGGAGAGCATGCCTTCTACCTGGAATAAATAAGTGTCCTTATGTGGTTCCAGGAGGACCCCCATAAAACACCTGTCTCCCCACTCAAGTGGTTCCAGAAATTCTGTTAAAGTTGCTCAATATCTAATGCTTTTCCTTCTGTTGAAAGGTAATATATAAACACTAAGGCTTATTGGTCATGTGGACACACTTGGGTTTCCAGACCCTTTTACTCTTGGTGCTTTGCCTTATTCCCTCCCTTGCCATCTCTGTGAGCAACTCTCAGATGCCTTCCAGAAGTAACTGCATCTTGGCTGCAAGTTTTCTCGGGTCTGCTCAGCAAGACAGGAGTTCCATTAAGAGATGGTGCTTCACCAGTGGAACACTCCTAACTAGAGACTGGATAAAAAATAAAAAATCCTGCTTTCTCTGATGTCCTTCTACCCTGGCTTCTAGGGCTTTCCTGCTGGGATTCCCTATCAGTGGCCTGAAGAGGTAGCTGGTTTTATGTCACCCCTTCACAGGCTGGAGGTCTTAATTTCTGGTCTTAATTCCCTTCTTCCTATAGGTGTTTCCTTCCCCTCACAAAGAAACAACTAGCGCTAGAATCATTGTTTCAGGGTTTGCCTTAGGAGAATTCCAAATATGAATGGCAGTGAGAGAGCACATGAGAATCTTGGATCTTGAACAAGAGAGGGGACCTACCATTAGAAAAAAGAAAATGACAAAACCCAAGAGCATATCTATTAGGGGCAAAGATCTGTGGAAGGCATTTTCCCGTATGTTTCTCCACTTAATGACAGTTCTATGTGGTAGATCCTTATCCCCTTTTATAGATGGGTAAATGACTGCTTGATAAAATGAACTTACTCAATGCACAACAAAATTGAGGGAAAGATACAGAGATTTTTTATACATCTCCTACCCCTACACGTGCATAGTTATCCCCATTATTCACTCCCCCACCGGAGTGGTACCTTTATTACAGTTGATGAACTAGATTAACACACTGTAATTACTCAAAGTCCATAGTTTACATTATGGTTCACTCTTGGTGTTGTATATTCTATGGGGACCTTGTCTTTTCTGAACTTAATGTTCTGAAATAGTTATAGAGTCACAGGAAGTTGCAAAGAAATGTACAGGGAAATACTGTGCATCCTTTACCCAGTCTTTCTTGATGTTAGCATTTCATACAACTGTAGTACAATATAAAAAAAACCAAGAAGTTGACATTGGTATAATCACTAGAACTTATTCAGATGTCATCAGTGATTCATGCACTCATGTGTATGTGTTTATATAGTGCTATACAACTTTACCACATGTTTAGCCTTGTGTAGTCACTCCTCCAGGCAAGACATTCAACTGTACCATCCATCAGCACAAGACTCTGACGTGACCTCTTCGTAGGCTTTCTGTCCACTCTATTTCTATCTCTAACCCCTGCCTACCACTAGTCCATTTTCCATCTCTGTAATTATTTTATTTCATGAATGTTACATAAACTAATGTAGTAGATATCCTTGGAGATTAGCTTTTTTCACTTAGCAGAATTTCCTTGAGGTTCATCTAGGATGTTTATAGTTTTTTTTTTCTTTTTAGTACTGAGTTGTATTTCATGGTATGTATCTATCACAGGGACCTTTATTTTTTAATCTCTGTGTTTCCTGTGTGGCACCTGGCATGTGGTTGTAGCTCAGCATAAGCTATGAAAGGATAATTGACTCTGCAGATAACTTGCTGTGTCAAATATTTTGCATGAGTCGGGAAAGCTGAAGTTGGTTATTTCTACACCATTTAGAAGAGCCAGATCTTATGACCTGCTGATTCGAATTCACCACCATGAGTCCTTCTAGATGACCAATCTCTTCATTTGACTGATGAAGAACTGGATTAAATAAGACAAACTGACAAAGCAACTGTATTTGCATGTTGTGTGCTCTGGCCAGATTTGAAATTGGTGGTATGTTTGAATTTAGCCTTTCATGTCTCGATAACCTCTTGTGATTTTTACCCTGGCAATGAAGGTCAACTCCCAGAAAATGAAATTGCATTGATGATGGAGTTTAAGTGTAAAAATCTGATTGTCAGAACTTTCCCCCCCAACTTATATTTCCAATAGTAATGTTTTCTATTTCTATTATGCTTGAAAATTATAAAAGGCAGTTTTACATCCATCATCTTTTTTATTCCTGAATTAATACTGTGAGGTATGTGGGGAGTACACAGCACTGGTGGGGCTGAGTATTATTGTCATTGCACTTGTCAAATGAGACCACAAAACTACAGAAGTGTCAGGTGATTTGCCTAAGACTGAAAAACTACTTAATGAATGAACCTGGCTAGAACTCTGATCATCATTCCACATTTATCCTATTGGACTGCTGTTTCTCATGGGTAAGCAAACCCTTTTTAGAAAACAAGAAATCTTTGCTTTTTACTTGGAGACTATTTTCATCATTTGTCTCTCAAAATCTTAGCATCAAAGTATCCCATGTGTGTATTCCTACAATATCCACTCGCTGAAAGTCATGTTTGTAAAAAAGACAGAAGCTCTATCTTGATTGTTTTTCCCCAAACAAATCTTAGAGATACTTAGAATAAACTACTGTATGTTATTACAGATGATTGCAGTAATTTATTTTACCTGGGAGCAAGATCCAGCTATTTAGTAAATCTTATAAAAAATCTCCAGATGGCTTAATTATATCATTTTAAAAACCAAGCATATAAAAATAAAATGGATAAATAAGCGTAATTTGGAAACACACAGTGATGAAAAATGAAAGTTTGAGTCTTTAAAAATGAAATCTTTACATTCATGATAAAAATTCAACAGACTAGGAATAGAAGGGAACTTCCTCAACTTGATAAAGAACACGCACAGAAAACCTACAGTTAACCTCATAATTAATGGTTAGAAACTGGATGCTTTCTCCCTAAGATCAGGAACAAGGCAAGAATTTTCTCTCATCACCTCTAATATCATACTGAAGGTCCTAGTTACTGCAATAAGACAAGAAAAATAAAAGGTATACAGTTTGGGAAAGAAGAAATAAAACCGTCATTGTTTACAGAGAATAGGATTGTGTATGAGGAAAATTTGAAAGAATTGACAAAAGGTCTCCTGTGACAAGTGATTATAGCAGGGTCACAAGATAGAAAAGTAATATACAAAAGTCAGTTGCTTTCTTATATATCAGCAATAAACAAATAGAATTTGAAATTAAAGAAGAAAGTACTATTTAAAATTGTACCCCCCCCAAGAAATACTTAGGTATAAATCTAATAATATGTAAAGTATCTGTATATAGAAAACCACAAAACTCTGATGAAATTAAAAAAAAAAAAACAGATATTCCATGTTCATGCATTAGAAGACTTAAGATGCCTATTCTTCCCAACCTGATCTACAGATTTAACACAATCCAAGTTAAAATCCCAGAAAGCTACTTTGTAGATACTGATCAACTGATTTTGGAGTTAATCTGGAAAGGCAAAGTTCTTTCTGGAGAAGAACAGGATTCATACTCCTGGCTTTAAGATTGACTGTAAGGTTAATTAAGACAGTGTGGTATTGGTGAAATGATAGATACATAGATCAGTAGAACAGAATCGAGAGCCCAGAATTAGGCTGAAACAAATATAGTCAACTGATGTTTGACAAAGGAGAAAAGAATATTCAAATGGTAGTCTTTACAACAAATAGTGTTGGACCAACTGGACACTAATATGCAAACAAACCTGGACATAGATTTTATATCTTTCACAAAAATTAACTCAAAATGGATCATAGACCTAGATGCAAAGACAAAACTATAAAACTTCTAGAAGAAAACATGGGAGAAAACCTAGGTGATCTTGGGTTTGGTGATGAGTTTTTAGCTATGACAAAGCACATTCATGAAAGAAAAATTGATATGTTGGTCTTCATTAAAAAATGAGAACTTTGGCTCTATGAGTTGGAAATTTTTTGTTCTAATAGCAAATTTTTAATCCAGCTGAATTTTTGAGCAGAAATAAAAAGAGGAAACTTTTCAAGATTTTGAGACTTATTAATAGATGTTACATCTTGTGCCCATTTTATTGGATTGTAGTAAGTGGTGATATACAAAGTTCATAAGAGTGTGAGGTTTTTTTTATTTTTAATATTTCACTATTACATGACACTATTTCTGGGGCAAGGGAAGTCAACTTGTATTTACTGAGCACCTATTCTGTGTCAGGCACTGTACTAGATACTTACATGCATAACTGTAAGAGGAAATCTCTTCCAATCTTAGCCATAGAGTTCATACATCCTCATGCTACTCACTGATTCAATCCCTCATTCCATACAGAAGTAATAGAAGAATGGTCTGTGGGACACACACAAATCAAGAATTTGGCCACAAAATAGAGAAAACTTTTAATTTCAAAGGTCTTCCTGATATTCTATAGAATGAAGTGGTGGATATAGATGTAAATGTGCTATCGTGGGTTCCCCTCCCCCCTTTTTTTAATGTTCCAGGAGGCCTTAGTGGACTCACAGAAGATGGAACTACAGGAAGGAACATGCAGCAGGAGAATGGACAATTTAGGATTAAGTTGAGAAAAGCCTCTTTTTCCCCGAAGGGGAAAGTTACTCTTGAGGGTGAGGAGCCGGGGGTTGAGATATTATTTTATTTCCTCATTCTATTTTATTTTTATTTTTTAAGAAGGAGAGAGAAGGGGGACAGGAAGAGGGAGAGAGAGAATCTTAAGCAGGCTCCATGCCTGGCATAGAGCCTGGCGCAGGGCTTGATTCCACAACTTGAAATCATGACCTGAGATGAAATCAAGAGTTGGATGCCTAACCAGCCACCAGGCATGCCTATTTTACTTATTTCTATTAAGAACTCTACCATGTATGTGTTATTTTGACCATTTTATAGATAATGAAGGGAGTCTAACAGGATAAGTAATTTTTTCAGGATCACAAAGCTAATAGCAGAAGCAGAGTTATATGCTTGTTTAACTCTAAGGGTAATATTCTTCTCTTTTGGGGTGGTGTAGTGTAATGGTTAAGTGGGTAGATTCTAGTGTCAAGTTACTTTGGCTCATTTTCTGGGATTTCCATTAGCTATTTAATCCTGGACAATTTATTCATCATATCTGTGCCTCAATATTCCCATCTGAAAAATAGTGAAAATCCTATGCTCCTATCAGATTGCTGTGAGCAAGCAGCAATGTAATGTAATGACAAGCTTCTAATGTATTACATGGTACATAATAAAAGATCGATACAGGTCAGCTAGAATTATTCCAACATGACCTTTCTTCTGTCATAAGCAGCCAACTATATTTTAAGCTGCTATTTGGATTCACAGACATCAAAAAATATCTGACCAGCAACTTGAATCTTAGAAGGGCCATAAATAAATGACTGATGGTATTTTGGGAGGCTTATGTGGAAGGAGTTTCACCATAATTTGTTAGTCTAAACCAGGACAGCTCATCTAAACCACTCCTCTAATCCATATGTTCCTTCCAGTATACTTGTGGCTGAAATGTAATTTATTCATATCTGTCTCCTTTGACGAGGCATTCAATACCTCAAGTCTATGTATGAATTGGGGTCATGATATATACAAGCCACTACATTTTTATAGTTTACAGGAGTTTACAGTCTTGTCAAGAGTGTTTTTTATAAAATATTTTAACATAAAAAGTGAGAAGTGCAGTAAGAAAAGTGTAGATTAAGTGCTATAGGTGTTTGGAGGTAGAAAAGATTGCTTCTGGCAGGAAGATGTGGAAAAGCTTCAGAGAAAAGGTAGCATTTGATTGGTGCTTTGACCCAAGAGTAGATTCAAACATGTAGAGATAATAGTAAAGGCGATCTAGAGGGGGAATAAAAGCAGGGAAAATATAAAGGTAGGACAATGGAGTTCAGTAAGTGAGAAGTGTATGTGAAAGAGATTAGAAAGAAAGTTTGGTTGAAATCAAGTTGTGGAAATCAAAAGCAGTCCAGGGAATTTGAATCTTATGTACAGGCTAAAGGGTACCATTGAATGTGTTTAAGAATAATAGACTCTGACCTGCCCTTTGGGAAATAACTGTGGTGGCCAATTACAGGCTGGGCTGAGAAAGAGAGAGAGAGAGAAGGTGAGGAGGTGAATGAGGTATTGTGGAAATCCACAAGGGGGTCTGAAATAAGGTGCTGAGGGTGAAAAGGACATATCTGCAGTGAATTGTGGGAGTCGACCTGGCAGCCCTGAGCCATATTTGGATGAGTTTCCAGGGACTGAGAGGAATCTGATAAATTTTGAGGCTGTGTGGCTAAGAGAATGCTGGGAAGCCTAGATAGAAATAACAGTAGGAGAAGTAGAATTGACAGAAATACTGAAGTCACTGGGGATCCTAATGAGGATGAAGTTCACCTCTAGCACCTCCAAGTGGAACGTCCAGTAAGATGTTAGAAACAGGAGATGGGGAACAGTTTATCAGAAATGAAAATAAACACCATACGCAGGGGTCATTATGATCCTTGGGTTTCTTCTACCATCCTTGTGACTGACTAGTATCCCCCGCTTCCCTCCATGAGTTTGTTAGTGTTTGTTCCATAAACCGTCTCTGTTCGCATGACCTTCATCTTACTGATGCTAGATCCTTTACACCAACCCATATAATATTAAAATCAGATGGTGTGACACTTCAGAAATTTCCTTGTTCTAGAATTTCACCGTAAAGATGACGAGACTAAAGAGCAATGTAATTAAGTAGTCTCTGAAGGTTATTAGGTATTAATGATGGGTCTGCTCACTTCTCCACCAGTGGATTTCTGCTGTTGCATGAGCTACCTCTCTCCAAAGCTGCCCTGTATCCGAAGATACTTCTGCTCACCCCTGAGTCACAAGAAACTGCTGACCTCAGGAAAAGAAAAAACAATGCTCGGAAGAGATCCCACTGAAAGAGAAAGATGGTTCTTGAAAAGGGGGCCCCAGCTGGCTTGCTCAACTTACTAGGCAAGTTGTGTATATTTGTTGCACATTGAGATGAACAAAACCATGGAAGCTTCAAGGTAGCAAGAGGCTGAGGGAGTGCACTTTCTCTTTCTGATTATGTATTTTTAAAAGTCCCCAACAAACAGTAATCTCATAATTAGGACATGCGTTTGCATTTATTAATGATATTTCTGGAAAACATAATTCATTGAAATCAAAGGGATGTTTTGTGTGGGAAGTAATTTGCTGTAAATCCCTGGGTTGAGGTTGAAAAATTAGAAAAAAAATAAGATACTTATTTTCCTATTGGAGTCACGGATTCCAACCACATCAAATACACAATGAATCAATTATATCTAATTTTAAACCCAAAGTCCAAAATTAGTTTGGTAAAAATGAACAAACCATATACTCGATGAAGTGTGCAGGTAGAATTTCCTTTTTGTGGTTCATTAACAACGATATTAGCAAAATTATAAAACTCTAGCAACAACAGTTCTTTGTGGTGCTAAAGACTGTGCCTTAGGTCATGAGCAGTAATTGAAGTACTGAATTTTTATAATTATAATACTTTATTTACCATGCTGTGATCTTTACAAGGATTATAAGATGAAAAACAATTTATGCCAAAATATAAATGTTTAAATGTGGCCATATGGACTCGGGGCGAATGACAGAGTTTCTCCAGCTCTCTGACTTGATCACACAGCCTGGGTGAAGAGGGAGTTTGATCTAGAAGCCTGGGCCGAGCTGTGTCATGAGCGATGAGAACCTGGTGTGGAGAATATCGTGGGTTGCCAAATGATACCTCCTCAGAGCTATTCCACTGCAACGACATCTAAAGCTGTATTTTGCCTTTCCCTCTGCCTGGTATGAAAACTGAGCTTATCACAAGGAAGGGGTGTGTGTGTGTGTGTGTGTGTGTGTGTGTGTACACGTACAAATCTCCTACTGAAGATGGCGTTATGTCCCAATAAACCCATCATAAGTTGAAAATATCCTAAGTCAACAAGGCATTTAACACACCCAACCTAGCAAACGTCGTCGTTTCACCTAACCTACCTTAAACGTGCTCAGAACACCTACATTAGCCTACAGTTAGTTAGGTAAGGTCTTCTAGCACAAAGCCTATTTTATAATAAGGTGTTGGATATCTCATGTGATGTATTGAATATCGTACCGAAAGTGAATAACTGAATGGTTGTATGGGTGCAGAATGATTGTGAGTGTGCCCATGTTTACCCTCCCGATCGCCCGGCTGACTGGGAGCTGTGGCTTGCTGCCGCAGCCTGGCGTTTAGAGAGTATCATACTGCATATTGCTAGACTGGGAAAAGATAAAAATTCAGAGTAAAGTTTCTACTGAATGCATGTGGCTTTTGCACCATCATAAAGTAAAAAAAATAAATTTATAAGTTGAACTGTTCTAAGTGGGGGGCCATCTGTATATGTTTTTGTGTATGCACCTGTGTAAAGGAGATTTTGAAGACTGAAAACCCGGAATCCCATGTCTGTTGGAGACTTGTCTTAGTAACCTGTTTGTCTCCAGTCCTTACCAGCCTGTTGATAGGGAGAAGACAAATCGGTATTTTGTATCCAAATAGTACTGGCTCTTAGCTCTCCCCAGTTCAAGCACACTGGCCAAGTACCCTCTCTTAGCAGGTATTTTGTGAGCACTTGCTCAATCAAGTCTTTGTCCACTGGGCACTGCTGGCCTTCTTCCAGGCTTTCCACCGCAGAAGAGCACTACTGTGTATAGACTGCTGTCTCCTGCTGTGTCCCAAAGCTAACAACCACACACCGAAACAGAGATCCATTCCCTTTGATCCCCGAGTCCAAAAGCCTCAGTATATTCTACAAGGGTCAGGAGAGGGGGAGCTTTTCCTCTCCACGGGGCTCAGACTTGTGCCACCGCATCTTACACTGCCTCCACCTCTGATTTACCCCAGGCTTGGCGAGACCAAGATTGGCCACCTCAAAGGCAGTTCACCCATCAGACAAATAGAGGTTTGCAGAGCCCCAGGCATTGCATAAACTTAATCTCAGTTGTCCCTCTCTTCTGCCTTCCTCAACATTTCTCCCTCAGATCAGAAAGATGGCAGCTGTTCATTTTGCCTCTTAAGGAGTCTAGCACTGGGTTTCATAGCATTGGACTGAACTATGGGTCTTAGCAGTCTCCCAGGGGTTAAAGAGCTACTCGGTGTGCTGCTTTCCCCCTTGGTCTTCACTCTTTTTGTGCTGCAAAGTTCTTGTTTGTTATGGAGATGAAGGCAGAGGGACACGCCCAGTAGTCAGAGCAGACCCTGCGTTTTCAGCCTCAGTTTTGAGGTGTGTACATTTCCTGAGGCGTCCTGCTGCTTTGTTTCCATGGGAAACAAAAGCATTAGAACGACAGAGTCTTGCCTCCCAGATGATGCAGAATAATTTATGATTTCAATTAAATTGCTCCCAAACCTGTTGCACTGTCAACCTGTTGTGGTGAATGCAAACTAAATAGGCCATATTTTTATTTTAAAGAAGAACCTTTTCCAGGCAAAGCTGGAAACCATGCATGACATGAAGCAGTAGCTAGAATTGCTCTTTTCTCCATAGGAGAGTCAACATCTAGATCCATTACGTTTGGTATGCTTGTATGGATTGAAAATTACATTAAAGAGTCAACATCTAGATCCATTACGTTTGGTATGCTTGTATGGAATGAAAATTACATTAAAACAATAAAGCCTTAGTAAAATTCAAATTAGTTCACCAAGAGAGTGGCAAGAGAAGCTGAAATCCATAAGTCGAATTTTAGACTGTAGCTTTGGTCCCACCTTTTCTCACCAAACCCATCAATTTGAATTGCAACAGATAGCACACCCGATTGGAAGATTTGAATTTCCCTTTCTCATTCTTTAAACACTCTGACTCTAGTCAGAGGGGGCCATTCATCCATCCAGCATCCACCATGTGTTGTTTGTTCCTAAACATGGGCAGCAAAAGGGAATCCAGGAACACCAGCTGGACAGGCAGAAGCTGGGTATTTTGTTGGCTTGTTGTGGGTTGTGGGGTAAAATGCCAACAGTCTCCTTTGGCTAGAAGCTTGGGTCGCTTAGCTCGTTCTCCCAGTGTAGCTGTGATTGACAACACTCATAACTTGTCAGTCCCTTTTTGGCCCAGGCTAGACAGAAAGCATCACTGTGAATGACATCTTTACCAGAAATCTCAGAAGGTACTGAGAGGTTTGTCAGTCCCAGAGAGGAATGAAGCTCAAGTGGAAAGATGGCCAAGAGGGTTGGGAGCGAGTGAGAAGTAATTTTCACCTCCAGGAATCATGAGAAGACTAGAGACAGTCTCCGCCTTTCTTGAAGTTCAGTCATCTGAAGCCTTCGGAGAGTGAAGCTTCTAACAGGAGACAGTGGAAACACGTCCTCTGTCTTAGGAATGCCCTGTAGTTCTATCAAGTTTTTTTGTTTGTTTCTTTGCTTGTATATAATGCCTTGCATCAAGCGTTACCAAACCAAAAGAAAAATTTACTTTTTCAGATAATCATAATTTGCTTCTTAAAATACTGAATCTAGTTAGGCATTCAGGGAAATTTTCCTGAAAACTATTCTAGCATTTCTGACCTTAGGGGCAGAGCCCACTGATGTTATGGAACATACTCCTTGGCATTCTGAATCTCAGGCCCCCATCTACAACATCAGTTTGCATCTACTGATACATATAATAGCTTCTGTTATGTATCTGGGAAGGTAGATATAGGAAGAAGAATGGAAGAAATGACATAGTGTCTGTTACCCTGTCACTTCCTTGGGTTTCGTGTACTGGTATCTGGAGCTTGTAGTCTAGTTATCAGGACCCCAAAGTGGGCACAACTGTTTTTAAGAAAGAATTTGTGATATTCTAGACCCAACCTAAGCTTGATTAGGGTCCAGGTGACAAAGCATAGCAAAGAATTTGGAAAGGATTTTTTTTTTTCTGTGACTGGAATCAACATAGCTCAATAATAGTCTGTTATCTTGGAATTGATAGTGGCTTTACAAGGGAGATTAGGGCTGGCAGTCTTGCTTGGAGTGCTAGGACACTTCTTTCCAAGTTGATTTTATGTTCACACACACATTTTAATTTAGATCGCAGGTTTAATTGGCATGGGTTCTAGGAGAATTTTGCTGGAAATTTTCAGGGAAGGGGGGAACTGAAGCCCACCCAAGCCATCCTGGGCCACATGGTCTTTCTTGTCATGGTCTTCACGTGAACACAAATGGTTCAATGGTAGCAAGTAGTCTCTTAAAAAGCAACTTCAGAGAAGTGGACGTTGTGGTCATTCACACATGGAAATAAGAGCAAGAGAGAAACAATATGGCGGACACTGAGATAGGATGAGCTTTCTTCTTAGCATTGGAGATTCAGAACTGTACTTGGCATAACTATAGATGGGAATCTGTTGGTAATCCCTGGTAACATTGGGAGTATATTAAATATTATCTTCTTGTTCTAGATTTCTCAGAACTGGCTTATAACGCAGAACTGCCCTTGTAGAGCACAGAGGTATGTAGAGCATTTTGCCTTACTCTGCATGGGCCCAAACTTAATTTGGAGGTTCAATTTGGAATTCCATGTTGGCTATTTCCACAAGCCCAACTTCTTGAATTATTTGTGTTCATTCCATATTTCTTCGAGGTCAAAGAATTTCTTATTGATCTTTGTATATCTGTCAGTGTCTATCGTAAAGCTGTTCATGTGGTAGGTACTCAATAAATGTTATAGAACAATTTACAAAGATGACTGTGCTCTCAGATTATTGGTAGCCTTATTCCTCAGAGCAGGACCCTGTTCATGTGGATCCAGACTTCTCTGATTTATGACAGAGTCCCAGTGTAATTTCAATGTTTCTTATGCTTCCTGAACTCCCATACTCACCCCAACCAAATCAAACCTTACAGGTAGACCTGGCACTTTGATTGCTCTTGAATTTGATGCAGCTTTTCAGAATTTTGATACAGTATTTGTCACCATCTTCCTTTCCAGGAGAGATGAGCCATTCTGCCCATGGTAATTTTTCCTACAGAATTGCTTTCAGTTCACCTTTGCTTGCTCTATATCATAGAACCTACTATTTATGATAAATCCAGAGGGAGAAGGTGGTGTGAACAGATGTACAAATGTAGAAAAATTTAGGACCCTCTCTAGAGAGCAGTGAGTAACTTAATATGGCTGGTACCAAAAATATAGGAAGGGAGTCAAAGAATAGAAGTTTGGGAAGCTAACTGGGGCTTGGAGTAAGGAATTTGGGGTTATGATGTAGATAATTAGAAGTCATTTGAAATTTAGAAATAAGGAGTGATCTGAGTGAAAATATTCTTTACATACATTAAATGCAACTAGTTAAATTTACTTCAGTTAATAAAGTAAACATTGTATTCAGATAAGGATTAAGAGAAGTCTATTTAAGTAGACTGAGATTTTATGGTGGAAGTAGTTATTATTTTGGGGTCATGAGTGATTTAAAATTGGGAGTGTTTTCTTAGATATAAATATAATGGTTAAAAATACACATAGTTGGAAGTATTCTGTCCAGGGCAACCCAACTAAAATTCTTCAAAAGACTTAATCATTTGAGCATCTCCCTTTCTCTGGTATGATTTTCCCTTTCTCCAGATCTCAGGAGACCATAGGGTGTTCCTTAATACAAAAGTTAGGAAATGGCCTCCCCTGGCAGAATCTATTATATGTGCTCCTAGATGGTCTACTGCAGTTGTATCTCCTGATAATGATGTTTCAATTCATTTGAACCATACCCTCAACTGGGCATTTACAAAAACTCCTTGTTTTCTCTCTAGTTTTAAACTATAGTTCCCTGAGAATATTGCTAGATCACAATCACCAAACCCCATTCTCTAATCTTAGGAATGATGGCTAATGTACCTTCTCCAGCGTTTGACCACATCTGTTCTGTTATGGAAAGTTAAATGATCAGTGCACTTTAATTAAACCAGAATCATCATTTTTTGTTCACAGGTTTCCTTTTCAAGAAGTATTTGTTTAGGAGATGAACTGGGAATAGTCTAGTATTAACAGAGGAAAGCTGAGTACTCTTTACTTCTTGTGTTCACTCCTTTCAGCATTATGCATTGCACAGAATCCAAGAGAGGGGAATTTAAGGAGGGTCTTGAGGAAGGGTGGGAGCCGTGCCAGGGGAGAGTTCCATATAAGACACATATAGCCTCGCTCTAAAATCACTCACATTAGAAGTATGAGTTTGAATGTACTGTGAAAACATTACAGATATGGAGGAAGATCTTATATAGTTAATTTGGGGCTAAGCTGTCACCTTAATTAAAACTAGCTAGATGGTTAGTTTACACTCCTGGGCATTGGCCAGAGGTTCGCACTAGCTGCTTCCACACAGTTACAGCTGGCCTTTTTAGCACTCTCTGGATGTTCAAGTTTCACTTTCCTTCCTCCGTCAAAATTTATGTTCCTGGCTTTTCTTTGCATAAATCAGTGACTGAAATATGAGCAGAATATTTGATTGCACTGGGGTACTAGCCCCATAATATCCTTCTTAGTCTTTGGGAAGCAACAACCTATTTAAATACAGTGTTGTCAGGTTAGCATAGTCAGGGTTGAAATGGCTTGTGAAATACAGGTGGAGAGAGAGCAGCATAATCAGCAGCTGTGGGTCTGTTCTTTTCCACCTGTGACCATAAATCAAATGGTCACCCTGATGAAAGAAAATTAACAAAAGGTTTTCAGGGACAAAGTTGAGGAGGTATCTGAACATTTGGGGGGAAAGTTGTTTCCTGGAGAATGTTATTATAAAAGTGAAAAAAGTCAAAATGAGATATCATTTTTATGATGCTCTTAGAACAAATATGAAGGTTTCTTTAGAAAGGACTAAGGGTTTTGGGTTTCTGCATCACCCTAGTGATGAGCTCCTGACCAGATATAAAAATAGCCTCCTAGGATTTTCTATTATAACTCCCTAAACAGATATTCAGAGTCACACAATCTGACTTCAGTCTAGTTTCAAAGGCAAGCTTAATGAACTGACACAGCATAAATGGATTATAGTATTTTCTTTGTAGTTGTACAGTTAAGGAAAAACATTGCCTGATAACCAAAAGATAGGGTGATAATGGACATAAAGAGTTTCAACTTTTCTTGACGGTCACCTCAGAAGTTTAGGCTTTTAATAGAGAATGAAACAAATCTCAAAGTTTGTAAATAATCTAGCTAATCAAGCTCTAAAACTCTGAGGCAATTAATAAGATGATATTACTACTACTTAATTTACAACGGACATCTAAGCACTTATAAATCGCTTTTCTAATCTTGGATTTTCTCGTTGGCCGGTGTAAGGCAGCGTAGGGATAGTAATAATGATCACTTGCTTACCCTGTGCCAGACACTTACGTTATCTAATCCTTTCCACAGTTGTTTGTGGGAGACTTTATTATAATTTTCTCCTTATAAATGAGGGACAAATGTTCACAAACGTTAAACAACTTGTTCAGGTCTGACATTTAACCAGTGGTGGAGCTGCTGTTCAAATTCAAGTCTCTCTGATTCCAGGTTTCCTCTGTTGTTTTTTTGCAATATCTTTTATTGAGTGAATATTGCCAGGAATAGAAGTTTACAGAAGGATTTCCTGCTATATTCCACTTTCCTTAATGGTATCCTAGGGAAAAATCAAGTCTCACTTTGTAGGGTAAGTCATGTCAAGGTTTTGCCTTTGGCAGTTAATACATTTTGAGGGATATGCACAGATGACCCCTGATTTATCTGAGAAGGGGGGAAAAGTGAATAGGTGTGTATTGAGCATTTACTGTGTGCCAGGTTTGTAGACACGGTATGTCCTTTGATCCTCATGACAGTCCATTTGGTAGAGAGGAAGCAGGTTCAGAAAAACAGTGACTTGCCCAAGTTCACCACTAAGTAGGTAAAGAGTTAGGATTTGAACCCAAGGCTATCTGACTGTAGTTCCCCTCCCTTCTCTCCCTTCCTGCACACCGCTCAAGGCCTCCTAAAGCACAATATCCTTTGTGGCAACCTCTGTTCTCTTTTTTTTCCTGATAGAACTATTAGTATAGGTTAGAAGATGGAAAGCTACTCAGGTTCTTCTGAGAGCCCCCAAATTCAAGGTATTATGCAAGTTACTAACATAGAGGTTAAATAGATCACACTGAATAAATGATGTATTATTTCAATGAGTATGTTTAAAATGGAGAAATTGACCCTAGGCAGCATTACACGTTTTCCACAGTGGAGTTCAGCTATTTTCTTTAGTCAGACATTTTAGCGCAGACATTTTGCAGCTGTGAAAATGAACTTATGTGCTTTTAAAAATCCAAGGCAATAAGGAGAAATATGTTTAAAACACCGAGCTGTTCATGGGTTGGGTGTCAACCAATCAAGGATAAAAAGAAATGGGTACACTGGAAATAGGTTTTTTTTTTTTCTTCTTCTTCTTCCTCTGAGTCTTGATTAAAGGAAGCTGGGATCCGCCTTTACTTGAATGCTTGTGGCAGTTTAAATTTGCCCTAGCATGGTTCGAGTCTACTATGGATGAGGGGCCTTGGGTGAGCTAACAGCTCTGGGAACTGGGCCCAGACAGAAATAACAAGTAGGTACTAATCTATGTGAAACTTGAAGCTCTAAAGTGGGCAGCTGTGTCTGATGTAATTTCTCATCCCTGTGGTGCTATTGTCCTTTGGGTAGCCTGTGATGTGAGACTTTGTCTCAGGAGCACTTCGGGGCAGGTGTTGTGCCTATGAGATTAGACCTATGTCTTACTCAGTACTCAAGGAAAGGGCTAGCTGGGATTGACCCCCATGACATCATGGATGGCTCTGACATGACATTTTAAATGGAGGCCTTGAATATAGTCCAACATTATTGATTTGTAGACATCTATAGGGTTTTTGTTTTGTTTTGTTTTTGCAAAACAGGAGTTGGCACAGAGGCAAACTATGAGAAAACCTGAGATAAATTACATACACTTGCTGAATTTTAAATTCAAACATTATTATTTTTATTTTCTACTGAACTAAGAGATAAAACAGTTTTTTTTTTTTTTAATTAAACCCAGTGGACTGGTTTGAACCTGTAACTAATTCATTAAACTGGAACCAGATTAGAACATCAAAATATTTTTTAAATTACACATGAGTCACTGAATATTATTCAGTTAGAGTCCCTAGTGCCAAGGGCTTGTTCACTATCCTATCAGAACTAAAATTCAAGTTCACAATTTTCCCTGCCATGTGTCTATCTGTGTGGGGACACACAGATGCTATTAGATGCCTTGGTAGTAGAATGGAGAGAGAGAATACCTACTAAATCAGTGCTTCGAACATTTTGTTTTAGCTACAAATTTTCTCCCTCCCTCCCTTCCTTCCCACACTGACACTGAAAGTCAACGTACGTCAGATAAATGTTGAAGCAGGCCCTGAGGCCCCAAGCCCAAGTGATAGATGATCTCTGATGCCCCTCTAAGGAATACCAGCACACCATGGAACATGGTCTGAAAAGCCCTGCCCTAATGATATTGTACAGGATTTGGGTTCTTTGGTTTCAGACATTTCTTTGGCATAGATGATTCCTACAGTTCTGTCTTGACATCTCTCCCAAACGCTAATCTTACTTCCAGTGGCTAGCTATCCATTGTTCACATGGAATCCTTACTGGCATTCCAAACTTGACATGCCTAATACTGAACCGATTCTATGTTCCTCTTATACTGGCTTTGTGTTAACATAGCCACCATTCTTCCAGGTAACCAGGCTTATAACCTGTTAATTCTTTAGTTGATTCATTAATTTATTTCTTCTCTCCAACCAAGAAAGAAAAAAATGTCCTACCTCGTTATGAGACAAAGCACTCTTAGTGTCAGGCGTGGTCTGTGATGCTATGCTAAGATTTGAAGTGAGCAATGGGGTCAATAAGGGGTACTTGGATGAGGAGGGACCGGCAGGTACCTCAGAAGAGGATACAGAGCAAAGCTGAGGCAGCAGTTGAGAGGTTTCTGGAGTCATGGCAAGGCTGGAGCTCAGACCTGGGGCAACCCAGGAGAGCATCGTCAACGGTGATTAGTTTAACCCCACGTGTGGTAATTTTCACCTGGGTTGTCTTTAAGGCACTCCATGGCCTCATGCATTCAGGGGGCTAGGTTCTTCTTTTGGCTTTACCATTTACTAGCCGTACGTCCTTGAACAAACAACTTTCTGAGCTACAAATTCTCAAAGGTAAAATGGGAATTCCTTCCCTGCCTTTCAGTTTGTGGTTAGAATTAAACAAAATAATAATGAAATATGCATCATAAGTTTTAAAGTGCTCTGTGCATGATGATGGTGTTAGGTGGCAAGCTCTCTGAAGTCAGCCTTTCATTTGTTCATTCATTCAAATATTTGCCAAATGCATGCTGTGTCTAGGTACTATGCTAAGCACTAGACAATACAGTAGTAACTACAACCTCTACTTCTTATGGACAGATTCTGCCCTACAGAATAGATGGGGAGGTGCATTTTAAATTGTTATGCAATGAATAGTTTTGAGATATATTACACTTACTATGTGCCAGTCTTATTCTAAGCCTTTAACTTATTTAATCCTCCTAACAACTTTATGAGCAAGGCCAATAAGGTCATCCCATTTTACAGATGGGGAAACTGAGGCCAAGAGATTAAACAATGTTCTTAGGGGTCTCGTAGATAGTAAGTGGTAGAGACAAGACAAGAACTTACTCTGGCTCTAAATTCTTTGTTGAAACTAATAATCACTATTTCAGACTACCCCCCATGTGTGAGCTGGAACATCTGGTGGGTGAGAGCAGTCACTTCCAAATTCCATAGATAACTACTTCTCTGATCTTTAGTTCCTTTATCAGAAAATAGGGGAGAATACTAATACCTTCTTCATGGGGTTATTTGGAGGATAAGATAATACTTGTAAAGGATTCAACACAGTAACCAACATCAAAAATGCACAATAAATGTTAGTTTTTAGCTGTTGATTATGGTAAGTGCAATGGAGAAAAAGCGCAGGGTGCTCCAGGGAGTAAAACAGAAAGACCTTGTTTCGACTGGCAGGCCAGTACTTCTGGAAGAAACCCTGAAGCTGAGACCCAAAGAATGAAATAAGAACAAAGGTGTTAGAAGGACAAGGGTGGAGTGAGCATCCTGTGTAAGGACCCTGGGCAAGAAGACTGTTAGTTCCTTCCAGGAAATGAGTAGAGGTCAGTGTGGCCGAAAGAGACGGAGCAAGAGAAGCAGGAATGGGAAATTAGCCTGGACAGGTGGGAGGGGGAACTTGTCCATCTGTTCCTCCCTTGTCATTCCCACTACCATCAGGCTAATGTGAGCCCCATTATCTTCGGCCTAAATTATTTCAATGACTTTCTAATTATTCTTCCTGTCTCTACTCTCTGGCATCTTCCATTCATTGTGCATATACAAGGGAACTGAATGTCCTAAAGCATTCCTTTGATCATGGCATTGCCCTACCAAGAAACCTTCAAAGGTTTGCCATTGCCTATCAGATCAACTCCAGACTCCTTCACCAAGCATGCGGGGGCATCTCCAGTCTTGTTTCTACCTATTTTGGGTCTTCTCTCTCACGACTACATTTCACATGCCCCAAACTCTTTGCAATCTTGCCCTATACTTCCCTGCCTGGAGTGCATCTCTCTTACCCCTTTGTTTCCCGTCTTGACCTGTATAAGTTTCAGGACTGTAAAAAATGTTTGACATTAAAATATTTTAAATGTAAAACCTACATGTAGTAAAGTACAAAAAATCATCCATAATTCTATTACCCAGCCTAACTGTTGTTGGCATTTTGCCACGTTTTTTTTCCAGTTGCACATGTGGAGGTTGAGAACTTAATTCTTACATAGTTCTCATTATAATATCACATCTATAAAAATTCTCTCAAATGTTATTAAAGGGCTGCATGATATTCTAGTGTAGAAATATACCATAATATACATAACCATTCCCTGATGGGAACTTCAGTTTCTTTATCCATAAAAAAAAAAAAAGGCCTATTTCTTAGGGTTGTAGTAAAGATTAACTGAGACATATATTAAAGTCCTCTCAACAGTGCCTTGGACGTGGTGGGTGCTCAATAAAAGATGATTGTCGTTCCTTTTATTTTGCCAGAAAGTCTCCCCATGATTCATCTGCTCTCAGCTGAGGAAAAGCATACGTACTGGGGAAGGAGGGAGTGTTCCCATAGAAAGGGCTTCTCTCTGCCCCTGAAAGAAGTCCTAGCTCTGCCTATGAGAAGCAAAAGGCTTCCAATTCCCTCACAAGATAAACACTCTTAGACTCAGAAAAAATTATCCAGGAAATGCACATTTGTATTTTTAGCAATTCGTTGGGTCAAGGAAAGAGGTTGGAAGTTTTACTAAAAATGTGGTTTGAAGACGATAACAACTAAGTTTGCTTCTGTTTTCTGTGGCCCTTATTTCTACATATAATTGTAGATTTTAGACTTCAGACTTTTCTAGCTTAATTGTTACAAGCAGAAATACCTTTGGGCCTAGTTGTTACTCTAATAAATCTTCATAATAAAATGTCTTACTTTATCCCGTTACTCCCAACTTGATTGCAAGTCCAAGAGCAATCCCATCCGTCTGGTGTTTAGAGCCTGGAAATCTTTGGTAATTCCATCTGGCGGCCATCTTTTACCAAGTTACACATTCAGTACTTTGAGTGTTTCTTTAGGTCTCTATTTCTTCAGCCATGGCTGAGCAGGCTGCTTGAGGATACTTCTGTTTTTTGCATTTCAATACCCATATGATTTCTGCCTTTTATTCTTAGAGGTGACAAGCAGTCCCGTATCTTAACAATACCTGTAATCCCTGCAGTGGATGGAGCTTAGTGTATGAGGCTCTTGAATCTCGCTCTTCCTCTTTCACCAGACTGTAAGCTCTGAAGCCAGAGGCCATGTTATGCTCTCCCCTGTATCCTCAGAACCCGAACTGTGTCTAATACATGGTAGCTGCGCAATGAGTATAAGCCAAGAGAATTGATGACTATTGCTTCCTCCTCTTAGTAGAGAACCTTTCTAGGACATAGGCTTTAAGATCCGGCAGAGCTAGGTTTTAATGCCAACTCCACCCGTCACTGGTTGTGTGTTCTCGGGCAGGTCATTTACCTTCTCTTGCCCCAACTTCTCCTCTGAACAGTGGGGAAAATAGTTCTCATCTTGCCATACGACTAAAGGAGATAACCTGTGTGAGCGGGCTCACCACTTAGTACACTCATAGCCAAAGAACTTCCTTTCCTTTAGGAGACATCCCAATTTAAATTTTAAATTCTCTTTACCTCTCCTCTCTCAAAGACAAAATTCAGAAGAGAGTAAAATGTGAGGGAAGGGCTGTAAAAAGAAGTAGGAAGACTGGAAAATTTGGCAAGGACACAGTTTTCTAATCACTTTTTCCGATTTTTATTTTAGTGATTTTAATTTTATAAAAATAGGTTCTTGTTTGTCAGTCAGAAAGATTAGCTTCTCTTAACCTTCCTATTTCTCCCTTGTGAGTCATAAGTGAGAAGGAGGCATGAAGGGAGTGACAGAAAGTGTCAAAACTCTCCATACTCATCCCCTGAACGCAAGAATGCGGCTCCCTAGGCCTATCCTGGTAGCTACGTACTTGGGTACTTGGTCTGTCCTCCTCTTGAAATCAGGTGAGGTTAGGGAAGCATTTGGGAGGATGGTTAAGTGCAGATCTATGGTCAGATGGATTGTGAGGACAAAATAGCATAATTCATGTAAAGAAAACTTGAGCAGAGTGTCAAACATGATGAGCCCTAAACAATTGCAATATTTATGATGATGATTGAGGATGATGATGATGGCTGGAAGGGAAGCCCCACAAGGACAAGTAAAAAAAAAATTGTGTTAGTTTTGCTAATTTTCTTAAACCATTTTATTGAGGCATATTTGACATGTAAAAAGTTATATGTATTTAATAGATACAACTTAAGTTTGGGGTGATTTCTTTTTATTTTATATATCTTACCTTGTTGCCACTTTATTTTTTTATTGGGGAGGGTGGGGTAGGAGGGGCAGAAGGAGAGGGAGAGCGAGAATCTTAAGCAGGCTCCATGCACAGCGGTCAGACTGATGTGGGGCTCAATCTCACGACCCCGAGGTCATGACCTGAGCAAAGAGTCAGACACTTAACTGACTGGGCCACCCAAGTGCCTGTGGGGTGATTTCCTTTTAAATGTAGGAAAGTGAATTTGAACTTGTGGCAACATAATTTGATACTGGTTAAAGTTTTTTTCTTATTGTTGACTACATATTAGCTATAAGAAATAAAACTAAATTTACTTTTAAAAATACCATCTATAAAGTGATTATAATTTTATTAAAATCTCTCTTTTTTTTTTTTTCTTTTGGTGTACATTGAAATGTGCCAAGGATGATTTGTTAATGTCAAGGATGCTTTATTCTCAGTAATCTGTTTTCTTTCAGGTTACTTTAAAATTTTCACTCTTGTATTTTTTGAAAGAATTTAACTTTAAAAAAAATGGTGATAACATTTCTTTAGAATAACACAATGGTTTTTAAAAACAAACTAACAAACACAATTAGAAGCAAAAATTTTAATATCCTAGTGATAGTTGATTGTGCATTATAGGAAGCTGGATAATTGTTATATTCTAAAAGGAACATAGAAACAACACACAATAAAGATGACCTTAAAGTGAGCCAACATCTAAGCAAACAGAAAAAATAAAACATGTCTGCCTCGCTGCCCTATGCCACATTTTCCCAGTGGGATGGATGGGTGTCTGTCTAGTACTAAAATTTCTTTAGGGAAGGAAATGGAATTATTTCTTTGGTCATGCATTCTAGCCTGATCTAGGGCGGGAGGAATGGGCTGGAAGATAAGATACCTAGATCCCGTTTTCCATTTTCACAAATGGTTTGGTATGAATCTGTTGGCATATCATGAAAGCGTACTCTCTTTGATTTTTCCATCTATGAAATGGGGATGATAAAGCCGACCCCACATATATTTTAGGACTGTTTTAACAATTTAATAACTGGCAATTTGAGCATTTCAACTTGCACACAATGTCCTGACAGGTCAAATGACATTTATCAGCCTGTGGGTGAAACTGTAAATCCTTATATATCCTTGTTCACTTTCCTTCTTGGGTTAGAAACCTCTGGGAAGTCCTGCTTTTTTTCCCCACAGCATTTATGCTGTTGTTTTCCTTTGGAAGTTTGAATTTCATTTTCTTATCTCCTCTATTTTGTTCTTGCCTCTCTCTGATCCTCTATATTCCATGACTATCTATAATTTTATTTCTCTGCAATATGTATTTTCATGTTTGTTTCAAGTGATTCATTATATGGACCCATATTTTTAGGCTCTCCTACCCCTCTGTGTTCCCTGGGTCTCCTACCGTATCCATATTGAAATTTAATTTAAAGGAGAACCCTAGAGCTACCACAGAGATGTCATTCCTGCAAGCCGAGTAGTAAAATGGGTCACGTGCACGTCGATTGACCCTTCCATTAAAGCTTTTAAAGAAAATCTGTTTTTAAAGAATTGTGTTAACAAGATACTAGAGCGCAGAAGGAAATTTCTCATGTTGGGTAGTCACTAGTTTGACCTTAGAAATTATATGATTTCTTTGTCTTCAGTATTTGCTGATAAATCAATTAGCAAAGCTGAAACATGTGAACACACACATTTTCTGCATGAACTCTGAAGGACTAATGTGAACTGAAGTGATAATGACGTTTACTTTATTCTCTACCTTGGTAATCCTATATATAAATTTTCAACTCTAATAAAATAACTCCATTGCCGAGAATGAGAAACACACAGCTCCAATGTTAGTCCTGAAGTTTGGGCACTTTAAGTATCTAGTGGACTGGTGTAACCAGAGGTTTGAAGAGATTCAAAGGCGTTTAAAAAACAAACACACTGGTTTTAAGCAGGCCGCAACATACTCAGTCTGCAAGCCTTCCTGTCTTTTGGTTTCACTCTTTATTATCCACTTCCCCTCAGCCGATCACATTTCGTGTTCTTTAGAACTCAAAGATCTTTAAGAGATGTGTCCCATTTGCCATTGTTACTGTCCCTTTCCTTACACCTGACTCACCACTGAGTTCTGCATTTAATCCTAGTGTCATTCCCCTCTTTAATGCATAAGTCGAGGGGCGTATACTGCAGAGGGAATAGTACTGGTCTTAAATCGGATTCTGGATCTGATCCTAGAAAGCTACTTGACAGTAGGCAAGGTATTAAATCTCTTAGGATCTCTTTTTATAGATAGTAAAACAAGTGGGTTGAGTTTGATAATGTCTAAGCTTTCGTCAAGCTGTGATTCTGCTGGTCATAATGTGTTCTATTAGAATCATCAGTACCCTGTCTCCTGTTGACAGTATTCTTAGGCAAGCCAGTATCTTCGATAAAGTCTAATCATCTAATCCAATTGAGTAATTTTACTTACTAGGAAATTGATAGATGAAGAGATTCAGTTTGTGTCAAATAAGTTAGACAACAATAGGGTAGATTCTGGGCTTTTCCACATAAGCCAAGTGACTTCAAAATATGTTAGTCACTCACAAACCAAAGGAATGATTTAGTAAAGGGAAGGCTAACTGGTATTTGTTAAAATGAGATTTTCTGGATTACTCTGAGTTTGAAAATCAAATCTTGTCAGCCCAAACTTGTGAATTACATTTACACTTCATCCATTAAAAGAAAAAAATCCATAAAACAGTTAAAACCTAGTTTTGAACATACTCTAGTTTTAAAACAATAGGCTGCACTTAGACTGTGAGGAGAAGGTAATGGGGATTTCAGACACTCCAAAGCCCTAGCCGAACACTATGAAAGATTCACGGTTCTGGCTTACACGGTGTTTCTCCAGGTTCAGTGGTCTCTCAGCATGTTTCTGTGTTGGGTGCTGTTCAGTTAACTTGTTTGTGGCATAGTCTTCATATTTGTGAATACATTTCTTAATTTCTCTTGCTCATATCTGACTTTGTCTGTCTTGTCCCCACGCTACTCTCACACTCCACTCTAGCTGTTTGCCCATCCTGTGGTTAATTCTCACTCTCGTCCCCACACAGCAGTGACAGTGACGCTTATACTTAAGGAACAACACTCCTGTCGGGTGCCCCAGAAGGGGGAGACTGTTGGGGAGGGGTGGCAGAGAGGAGGGTGTGCTGAGGATGTGATGAGAGAAAGAGAGCAGAAGCAGGATGCCCTCGAGGGAGAGAATCGAGCAGAACCCTGGTTGTTGGCTTAGCCTGCCGGGCTATTCCGGTCACCGCAGGACGGCTCTGGGTCTCCTTGGTGTGCGAACTCTTGTTCCTGGGCTTTGAGCTGTGTTGCAGGCACTCCTTTCCTCTCAGACCAGTATATGTGCAATGTCAGTTTCGTTTGCCAGCCTCCGAGTTTGTTTTGCCATAGACATGACATTTTCAAATGTCTCTGTACATAGAATTAAGGTGCTTAGCAAGAGAACCCACAATAGAGTTTCCAATCCACAAGAGGATTTCCGCTGCACAGAGTATGCGATCATCATGTTGGACTGCTTCCAGGTCCCTCTCTTATCGTTCAGCTAGGGTGCCCTCCCCAGGGTCATCGCACTTTGGTGTTTCTAAAGCCAGTGGCTGCGGTGACCCTCTCTTGTTTGCCCTCTCTACATTTGTAGATCACTCCCTCCTGGAAATGCTCTCTATTTGGTGCATTTCTTGGGCAGTTCTGCTTACCTCTCTGACCATTTTGGTCTTCTTTTTTGGTTTTCCTCTTGCTCATTCCTGAAATTATCATTTTTATTTCTTTTTTTCAGGATTTTGTTCTAGGGCTTCTCTTTTTGTCTACATGCTCTCTCTGGGCCATGTCCACAGCTTCAATCTCTATCTCTGTGCTTATGCTATACCTTCCCAGGACCTTAGCCTGTGTCTCCAGCCTGTTTTGCTATTTCTTTTAGCTCTCAAATAGTATACTTTTGACTACCTACTTTACAAACCTTTGATACAATGTCCATTTGATTATTTTTTTCTTTCAGTAACCTATTTGTTTTTTTTTTAATTTTTTATTACGATATGTTAGTCACCGTACAGTACATCCTTAGTTTTTGATGTAGTGTTCCATGATTCATTGTTTGCTTATAACACCCAGTGCTCCATGCAATACGTGCCCTCCTTAATACCCATCACCGGCCTAGCCCAATCCCCCACCCCCCTCCCCTCAGAAATTGATTATTGCTTTCTATCTATGTAACTCATAAGCAACACTCTCAAGACACAAATGCCGTTTTCTGCCTCAAATGTGCTCTTCCTTTCCCCCTGTCTCAGGGAGTAACATGATCCTCCGACTTTATACTCTGAACACCCCATTGACCTTGATATACAGTTAGTCACTGAGAACTGTGAATTCTATGGTTTCCATACCTGCTTATCACCACTTGCAGCATGCTGGTCCAGGCTGCTACCATTTCTTAGTGTCACAGCCACCTTCTAGGGAGATTTGCTTCCAGCCCCCTCCAATTGCCAACTCCACTCTACTTTTTATATTACTAGTTCTCAATATATGGTCCCCAGACCAGAGACTTATTTGAACTGCAAATTCTCTAGAGCTGAAACATGAGAAACTCTGGGAGTGGGCCTACCTGTCTGTGCTTTAACTAGCCCTCTTGGTGGCTACGGTGCTTCCTAACGTGTGAGAACTCCACCAACCTCATGGCCTGATCGACTTCATGATCATCCTTCTGAACTCCTTACCCATCACCATGTCAGCCTCTCTCCTGCCACAGGACCTTTGTATGTGTTGCTTCCTCTGCCTGAAACTTTCTCCTCCTCTTCACCTGGCTGAGTCCTCCCCGTGTCTCCGGGTCTACTTAGATGCTACTTCCACCAGAGCTCTGTCAAGGGCTTGGCTTAAGCGTCCCATAGCACTCTGTCCCATAGCAACATCAATTTTTCAAGGGCTCCATTTATCATAATTGTTGATTTTGCCTGGCACAGCCTCCAGGAACTCCCTGAGGATTTGGACCATGTTTGTTCTATTCACTGAAGCTCTCCCAGAAGCCAGGATTATTCCAGGCACATAGTAGGTGACCCACAAAAAAGATTATTGAACAAATGATTTTAGTTTGAGCCCAGTATCTCTGTGGCTTCATGATGCCCTATAGCTGCTCCCCAGCTCCCCGAACCTGCACTTTACCCTGTATTCCAGGCCTCTGCCATATCAGCCAAGGCATCTGAGCTGGTGGCCTGGGCGTTAACCTAGATCTATCCTCCTTACATCGCCCTCCCCCCAACCACATCAGGACGGTCAGTAAGCCTGTTGAGGAAAAATTATGCAGAACCCTGTTATTAATTATAGAGACATCTAATAATTCAGTCTGGCAGAAACCCTTCAAGTCAGCTACTCTCCTCCATTCTTTGCCAAGGCTACTCAAGGTGGGCAGGCAATTACTGACCAGATATTTGCATAATGGCTTTCCTTTTGTTGCCTTTGTTCTTTTCTGGCCCCAACTAATTGCTTGAGAGCACCGCTATTAGTTCTCTACTTCTTCTGATAGGAACCTTCTCTACTGGTGTATAAAATTTAGGTAACTTGCTTTTTCAAAGCACAGTGCAGAATTTACTATTGGTGCTATCAATTTGGAAATATCAGAGGAGAAGACAAGACCTCCAGGTGAAATAGAATGAGGACTTTTTATGTATATTTTCTTTACCTTGTGACTTTGAGGGCCTACTGAGAAGGGGCTAGGAAAATAATGCAGTTTTTCGCTTTTCAATAATCTTTATAGCAGCCTTTCCTTCTGAGTCAGCTGTGGACAGACATTCACTGACCCCAAGTTTATGCAATCCAAGGAGTTTTGTGTTATTTTCATTCAACCCAGGACTCCCCACAGGGCCACAATCATTAAAGAGTAGGGGGGCACCCAGGGACCTTGACACTATCACCTTCTTCACCTCTTATCCACTCCTGCTCCTGCTCGTCTATTCCTACCATCTCTGCCTTGTGGTCTGCCCACCCCCCTCCCAAAGCAGCAGATTCCTCCCCAGTTAACTTTTCTAAATAAATTCTTAAGCAGAATTCTGTCTTATAAAATAGACAAAGCTGCTTTTTATAAGGGTGTGTAGATTTTACTTACTAAAAGTCAATGTATTCCTCAAAAATTAAAAATAGAATTACCATATGATCCAGCAATCCTATTTCAGAGCATGTATCCCAAAGAACTGAAAGCAGGGTCTTGAAGAGATATTTGCGCACCCATGTTGACAGCAGCACTACTCACAATAGCCAAGAGGTGGAAGCAACCCAAATGTTTATCAACAGATGAAAAGATAAACAAAATGTGGAATGTACATACAATGGAATATCGTTCATCCTTAAAAAGGCAGGAAATTCTGACACATGCTACAACACGGATAAACTTTGAGGATATTATGTTAAGTGGAATAAGATAGTCACAAGAAGACAAATACTGTATGATACTACTTACATGAGGTATCTATGGAAGTCAGATTCATAGAAACAAAGAATGGTGGCTACCAGGAGCTGGGGGTAGCGGGTAATGGGGAGTTATTGTTTAACGGAAGTAGTTTCAGACACAAAATGAAAAAGTTCTGAGATTGGTTGCACAAAAATAAGCATAGACTTAACACTACTGGACTGTACAGTTAAAAATGGTTAAGATCGTAATTTTCATTGTGTATTTTGCCACAATGAAAAAAAAAAGTAAATGCACAAGAAAAAGTCAATGTATGAGAATGAATTTGAGAAATGCAGATATTTGAAATCTTGGGTCTTAGGTGACCATTCATTCTTAGTATTCAATATATGTTCTGAGAATGAATTTGAGAAACACAGATATTTGAAATCTTGGGTCTTGGGTGACCATTCATTCTTAATATTCAATGTATGTTCTGTTTTTGTTGTATGACATTAAAAAAAAAAATCCCATAGCCTGGTGACTCTCCCTACTTCCTTTTTAAAACAACTTGCCTTATAATTCCAGGCTATTCACCAATTAAGGATCTCAGGAGAATATTGAATTAAATTTGAAACAAGAATTCAACCATTATTGATATGTTAAAATTTGATTTATGTCACATCGGAATTTTTGTCAATTATTCTTTTAACAGTAATTAAACAAATATTTTAAAAAACAAATTGAAGGCAAATATGTTATAACCTTTGCAAAAACTCCATAAACCCCAGAGTTTTGGTGAACTACAGTTTGAACACTACTATTTCAATAGACTGTAAGTTTTTACGTGGTTACCACCTCTCTCCAATTCACACATCGGCTAGACTTCTTTTTCTAAAACACCGAAGTGACCTTGACATTTCTCTGCTTAAACATTCTTGGCATAACTTCATCCCTGTAGTGTGGTGCTCAGCCCCAGCTGTACCTGGATAGCATTGAAAATTGCCACTTCAGGACCTTCCCCAAACCAAATAAATTCAATCTCTTAGGATGGATCTGAGTGTATTTCAGAAGCTCCTCAAGTGTAATGTGCAACCAGAATTTAGAACAACTGACTTAGAAGAAAGTATATATATTCCTTAACACGCCTCACTAGACTGTGAGAAACTGATCTTTCCCTAATGATGCTTAACTTCAACATGGCCGTGAGCACATTGGGTCGCATGAGGTTCAATGGGCACATGTACACTCTAATCCCTTCTTCCTGCTTGGGCTGCTTCCTCTGACTCTAGCCTTTTCCATTCTATCCCCTGACAGACCGGTGTTCCACCTTGAAAACAGTTCAAGTATCACCAATTTCATGTTAGTCTCTCCCTTCCATTACCCTTCCCTCCCTCCCTCTCTCGACTGATCAATGAACAAACTGTACAGCAACTTTAGCTTTTCCTTTTAATCTCCCTCACTGCCTGGCTTATTGTTGATGTGTATCCCTGGGGTAAGTTTCCTTACCAGAATGAATGCATGAATGAACGGACAAACGAATAAATAGAATATCTAACAGATGCCCCAAAATCTGATCACTTTACCTTTATATGCCAATTCAAATTCTGTAGTGCTTTACAGACTTTTATTATCTATAATTTGCATCTCAGAAAAGTGATGCTGTGTAGTTATCTCTTGACTGGACTCAAACCCAGGGTCCTCTGTAAATCCCACGCTCATCCCGCCAGACCCTCTCCTACCTGGAACTATTCCCTGGCTTCAGATGGAGAGTGTAGCTAAAAGGTCAGGTAATCTGAGCTCATGACTGTGTACTCTGTAGAGATTTGGAGCTGGTATTAGACTCTAATGAGAAACTTAAGGTCTATATACCTCATCTGTTGTCCTGTATTTTTCTAGATTCCTTGTCCTCAAACTACCCTCCCTCCAAAAGTTTAAAAATCTGAGTTCTTATTAAGGCTTCCATGATCTGCTTTCCATGCCAGTTCTTCTCTCCCCAGAATTTAATATTTGAAATATTGCAGAGCCAACACAAAAGAGGGAATTGCAGCCAAGGAGGTTATAAGCAGGGTCAGTTTCTTGCTGGTAGAGCTCGGTCAGAGAGGGAAAGATGAAAATGAGTGCCAAAAGACCTTGTCCATAACCATGTAAAACAGTACCCATGGCAGTCTGGAAAATGAAGGGTGAATGGCCCCTCACTCAAAGAGATTATTGTGAAATGACTGAGATGGTGGCACTCCAGCACTTCCAAGATTTCTGCTTCAGCAGTCTGACTGCAACTCATGGTGAATGCTGTGTTTGTTGTATCCCTGCGTTAGTAATGGAAATGACAATGTGACTTTGTCCCCACTTTCATGCTTTGCATGCCAATCTTAGCCCAATCGAAATTTTCCCTTTGATTATTCTGTGGGCCTGGCTGTGCAAACTCAGTGTTGTGCGCGTTTCATGAGGAATGAAGCTGAGGAGAGGCAAGTGGCTTTTAGATGCCAGGATACTTATAAGTGAGCTTTACTTTCTCCAGTACTCTGTCCTATGGGTCATCTTCTCTGTCATGATGATGATATTGGAGACAAACTTTAAACTAGACATTAACGGAACGGTTATTGAGCTTCACATTTTGTATCTTTGTACCTATTAACGTCACAATCAACATAACATTCCAAAGTGCCCTGCAATCATAATTGAGTCAGCAAGGCAATGATTTCCAGCTGGCTGAGGAGCCTCCTTTATGGTGTGATAAAAATCCATTATGGGCAAGAGGCGTAAGAATGTCAGCTTGTGACCTAAACTCCTCCCCATGATGCCTGTTTAGGGCAGGTAGCTCGAGACTGTGTGACTAACCCTGTTCCTTTATGAGTGTCAGGTGTCCGCAGGAAGTCTGGCACTGTGTAGCGAAGAACAGCAGGCACACCTGTGAAGCCTGAGCCTCAGGAAGGAAACCCCACTGACCCTCTTCTCTTCTCTCCAGCGATAAGCCACATAAAAACCTTGATTTGAAACAAACAATGGAGTAGATGTGTGAACTGGAAGAGGTTCGCTTATAAATCACATCTTTTGATTTTGATACAGATTTATGGGAGCTGTTTGAGAAACAGATTTGGAGCCCGATACAAAATTGGATCTTTTGTCTTTTAGACACATGGAAGTTCTTTTCAATCTGGCTGTTGTTGAAAGTATCTGATTCATTCCTGGACTTCAGTAGTTATAACACGGTTTTGACAATCTCCAGGGTGATGGTGGTGGTCAGGGGGCAAAGGGATAGAGGATGGGAGAAGACTATGAAATATTCTGAGGGATCTTTTAAGGGAGAAACAAGAAGCAGTTAACCTCATCTAGGGTGGGGGGAACAGACCATAATTTAACTTGTGTTGATGTTGTCTCATGGAGAGTGGGACAAGGGCGTGATGAGGGGAGGTGATAGGACAGCATTAAGGAAAGAGCTTGGACTTTGGATTACTATAGACTTGGGTTCGTATCTCAATTCTTCCAGTTACTAACAACTATGTGACCATAGGAATTAGGTCATGTCATTCTGAGTTTTTTTTCCTCATTTGTAAAATAGAAAATGTCGTTCTGGTTAGAATTATTGTATAGTTTAGATAACATGGGGGAAAGGCCAAGTTTGTAGCAAGTATAAAAATCAGTGGTCTTTGTTCTTATTCTGCACTGTTGTTGTTGTTGAGGCGAGGTTATTAAAATATCTGCATCTGGATGCAGGGGAGTGTGTGAGTAGGACTCAGAAACTTAGTTCGTAAAGGGAAGGTGTCCAAGATGGGAGGCTGAGGATGGAGAGATATCAAATCTGAGTGGGGAGCAAATGTATGCCTGGACATTTGAAGGTACAAATCCAAGCACAGAGGTGGCAGGGTTTGACAAAAGGGTGAGGTCGTTGAGTGGAAGTTGAGTCCAGACACATTCTCAGGCACGTTTTTCTCTTCCATGGTGCTGCTTTGGAAGGTCCAAGTTTCCATGCCTGAGGATGTTTCTGGAGATTTAACCCAAATCCAAGACATACATAGTGCTTCTGACCTGCTGGTGGTAGCCAGTAAGGACCATTTATTTTTTCAGACTTCACTGTGAAATGGAAAAGGACTCATGCTTCTCTTCCTGTGAAAGTCTTATTGGTCTACAGCCAAAGCCGGGGTGGACCTCAGGCTCCTCAGGGAGGTGACATGTAGAAGTGGCACGGGCATTTGTTGTAACTGTAAACTGATAAAGATTGTAAACTGTAAACCATCAATGTGAGGATATGAGAAGTTTTTAATGTGCCCAAACACCTCCTTTGGCTGTGATATCCATCTAAAACTCAACGGCCTCATCATATTGATGTATTGATTTTTGCTGCTTTTTGCAAATATATGATCACTAGGCATAGAATTAGAAGACTCAGTAATTCCATGCTTAAGCTGATAATTGCATTCACCATATCTATAGCGGATAGTCTAATAAATAACTTCATGAGTTGTCTGTTCTTGGAATGAGAGTTGCCGACAGGTTTTCCATAAGAGAATAAAGTGAAGAATGAAATCTCTTGAATAATACTGTTATGAGACTTTTGTATTATTTACTTTACTCTGCAAGTTGGTATCTCAATCAGCATAATTAATTCATTCACCTCACTTTTTAAAGTGTTTTTATGTTAACATTCCTCTTTATGTTTATATTCACTTATAAATAATGCCTACAGTTGACAACTTACAAATGAATTTCTCTAGATGGAATCTTTCCCTTAAAGTCCAGACTCCTATATCCAACCTCCTACAGTACATCCCCACATGAGTGTCCAATAGCCATTTCAAATTCAACATCCCTAAGACCGACCTTCTAATTTGCTACCATCCCCAGCAAATGTGCTCCTTCTGCTATATCTCAATAAATGGCTACTCCATTTTCCTATTGCTCTGACCTCCTACTTGGAGGTCATCCTTGTTTTTGTCTTTCTGTCATACCTTACATGAATTCATCAGCAAATCCTATTGGCTCTAGTTTCAAAATACATTCAGACTCTGGCTACTTTCCACCATCTCCACTGTTTCCAAACTAATTTCTTGCTCAGGCAGTTTCTTCCTAATTAATCTCTCTGCTTCTGTTCTTCTCACACTTCCCTGCTCCCACAGACCATTCTCACCACAGCAGCCAGAGTGAGCTCTATGTTAACTGTAAAACACATCATGCCACTCCTTTGCTATGATCCTTTCAATTATATTCCATCTAATTCGAGAATAAGGTCCTTCATGATCTGCCCTATTTTCTGCCTCCCACATATCTCCTAATATTTTTCTCCCTCTTCACTTTGCTCTTGCCTCAGTGGCCTCTCTGCTACTGATCAAACGTCACACATATTGGGTACATAGGGAGGGAGGAGGCATCCCAGAAGGAGAGAACAGCATCTTCAAGGTCTTGGTCCTCAAAGATCTTAGCGTGATTGGAATTTCAGTGCCTCTGGGGGGTGAGCCCATACAAAGATATAGGCTTAGCCAGGGAATGAGTGGTCTGGTATGTGATGTCCAAGAGTATGGAAGACGATCAAGTGTATTTTGGGAAGCAAAACTTCACACACTACAGACATTAAATAACCATTGGTCAAAAAAAGTAAGCCTTGTCCAAAAATCAATAGAATAAAAGTTTGTCATCAGCTGGTTTGCAGAGTAGATCTCAATGGGAAAAAATCAGATCAACGACTCAGAAAACTACTTAGAAATCAGTTTAGGAACCTTAACTTAATTCAACAAAAAAGCAGACTCATAAAGGACCAAGTCAAGTTTTTTTGAAACTGTTCTCTGGCTAGACTCTATAGTACATTTAATTGTGGGTATCAAGACAAATCTCATTCGATTGCCCCTCTAGGAGGAACTGAGTCAGGTGATAAATGACTTCTTCCTGGCTTGCTTATTTTATTAGACACTTTTTTCATTTCTGGTTCTTGTTCCCAGATGTATCATTTTCCATTTCACACATCATAAATATGTACATAAATATTTTAAGAGTTTGTTTCTCCAGGTTGAATATATGCCATTTAATAGATGTTAGTTCCAACTGAGAAGAACCTAAGGTCCTAAACCGCTCTGGCCTTTAAGCTTAAGGCAACCCAGATAGCATCAGGAATAGCGTGTTTGAGTTCCAGGGACCTCAGAGATCATCCACAACATCCCCAACCCGGGGACCCCGCTGTCCCTACTTCATTTAAAAAGGAAAAATCGAGTAGCAAGGAGACTTGCCAAACCTCATAACTGTGGAGTCCAATGACTCGGAACACACAAATGATGTTTTCTGAGGCCCTATTACAGCCAAAGGGTCACACACACAAAATAAAAAGAACGGGTGTGCACTAGAAGCCCTGGGAAACATGCTAATAATACAGGCCCTTCTTGTAAGATTCTGATTCAGCAGAAATTTTCACTTTTCAAAAATACCTCCCCACCATGATGTGAATATAGACAGCCTGTGTACTACAGTTTGAAAGTGGCTCAAATGAAACAAAATATTCAGGCCCAAACAATGAGTTTACCAAAACATATAGACCTTCTAGGATTATAGTATTACCCAGGTGCTAGACTGATCGATACTACACTAAAAAAATTCTTCTCTACTAACCTCTCCTGTTATGGAAAATACATAAAGGCCTTCACAGTGCTCTTTGTGGCTGATACCAACATAACATAACTGCAAATCTAGCTGTCCCTTTCCAGCAATTTGAGTGTCAAGCTCACCTAATTTTGATGCATTTCACGTATGTGTCATTCCTTAAAAGAGTGTGAGATAAACATGAAATAATGTCTGTGTCTTCAGTTAACCTGTGTCTTAGGAAACAAGATGTGATCCCTTCTTTGGGGGAGGCAGAAGCTGATCAGCATTACCTTTGCGTTCCACCTAGGACTCTCAGTTTCTCAGAGTCTGAAATAATGTGGCCAAACTATGCCTTGGGAAAGGCTGTGTGTGAGGACTAAGTGAAAGACCACGCATCATGTAGCTTGAACATGATCTACAGGTACTGGTAGGATTAAGATAAGTCCGACCTTCCTTAAATATTGCCAGTAAAAACAATAAGCCCCACCCAAAAAAGCCTGTGGAAAACAATGTCTACTACAGATGCGAGGAGGGTGTACTCTTCTGGGTTCACATGAAATATACAAACTTGAACTGGGTTATTATTAAAAAAAATTGCATAAAACTGAAGCAGCCTTTAGGAATCATCTAATCCAGTGATTTTTACCAAAAAAAATTATAGCTACAGATTCTCTTTTTCAAACAAAGTTTTATATAGAACCCCCAAATATAAAAAGATAAAGGCAGAGCTGCTCTGAATGAAGCCAGGGTGAGGGAGAGGCTGGCCTGATCTCAAGCTGCTGACTGCCGGACTGGATATCCTACATCAGAGCCCCAGGGCTGCAACGGAAGAGCACTGTTTGAGTCCGCGCCTTCTTTTCTGAGAGCAGGGACAGGCCATGGAAGTTAGGGATTTGCCCATAGCAGGAAGGGGTGGAGCCACATTTGAACAGCTCACCCTGACAGTCTCTTTGTACTCATCAGAAGGGCTGGCTCAGTGCTGCCAAAGCGTTTCTTCAGGGACATTGGTCTAAAGCAAGGAAGACAGGAGTGCTTCCTCCCCGCTAGGAACGTCCAAGGCTGAGAAACAACAAGCTCCTCGTTTATGCGTACCTTGAAGCTCCTCTGGGTAGAGTTTATGGTTTGACAACAAGAATGAGCTCTGGAAAAGGGAAAGGCGGTGAAAACCTGGTGATCTTTGCAATTCAGCAGGGTGTGAAACATCATAGTCAGCCCTTCCTTTAGGCAGACTTGTATATATGTTGACCCCTTAAAAGAATTTTTATTATTTTAGCATTGCGTATTAATTGTATGTGGGGAGTCTGAGATTTTCCTCTGGCAGTTCTCAGGTGTGTGGGACTGACTGAGAGGATGGGAATCACTTTAATAAACACCCCTCAGAAGGGGATTTGAGAGACATTAGCCTCCTCTCCATTCTAGAACATACCATGTTTTATAAGTTTCCTCTGCAAAATTCTGAAGCAATTTGCTTCCAGTCACTAATCTTAGGTGGTTTTTTAGTGGTTTGTGCGACATCATTCAACACATTGAAATAAAGTTAGTAGGCTTGCTTTTTTTCCCCCCTTCAAATAGAGACCAGGAAATCTCCCTGTTGGGGGGAAAAAGAGTGTGCTAGTTCTGTTCAAAACATAAGTGCCGGATGATTTAACTCTAGAGTTGACCTTTGAACAACATGGGTTTGAACTGCATGGATCCAATTCTACGTAGATTTTTTTTCAACAAATACAGTACGCTACTGTAAAGGCATTTTCTCTTACGATTTTCTTAACATTTTCTTTTCTTTAGCTTTATTGTGAGAATACAGTTTAGATACATAGGACACGCAAACTATGTGTTGATTGCTTATGTTATTGGTAAGGCTTCTGATCAACAGTAGTAGGCTATTAGTAGTTAAGTTTTTGGGGAGTCAAAATTTGTATGTGGATTTTCAACTGCATGGGGACACGGGGTTTATTCAAGGGTCAACTTTATTTTAAAAAGTAATTAAACTCTTAGAGGAAAGGAGGATGGTTGAGGACATGAGCATCGGAATCAGATTTGAATACCGTTTTAACCAGTTATAAGCTGTGTGACTCTGGCAAGTAACTCAACTGCTCTGTGCCTTAATTTCAACTATAGATAGAAGATAATAGTAGTGCTAATTTTATAGTGGTGTTGTGAGGATTAAACAAGGTAATGTACAAAGCTCTTAGTGAAGTAGAAATTTCTCAATTAAGTGGTCAGCTATTATTCGTTCTGAGTGGTGGGACAAGGGGTGATTTTTCTCCCTTAATTCCCTCCCCCCCAAAATTTAATGCAATTGTATGTCATGGTATGACAGAAACGAAAGTTATAAACATAAAAGAAAAAGTATCCATTTTTGAAAAACTGAAAAATTTGAAAGCTCTTTGCTTTCCCATATTCAGTGGCAACGAAACTGATGTTTACTTTTTAAATGTAATAGTGTTTATGAAGGGGAGAAAAAGAAATGGGGCGAATGGACAGGTAAAATTGTCCCACCCACTCTTCTTGAAAATATACCTTCTCCCTTCTCGGTGTCTCTGTAGCACCAAACAAGAGAGGGAAGTGGGAATAAGAGGAAGAATGAGAAAGGTGACATACAGTTTTTCTGGTTAAATGTTCCCAGGGTTTAAATCTAAGGGGATGGCATTTTAATCTCAGGCTGACCCTCCTCTCTGTCACACTTGTGGGCCACTTTGAGTATGAATATGGAAGTGGATCTGACTTGATCCCACCTCTTGGTAAGTTTAGATAAAAAGATCATTAACGTTTCTAGTTCATAATGAACAATTTAACGCATTAGGATTTTCCTCAGGCCTCTTGCTTTAGAAAATGGCAGAAGGGAATTCCGGGCGCAACCAGGCTTTCGCCTTGCCCTGCCATTTTGGTCCATTAACCAGGAGGAATCTGTGGAATGGCTACCCTGGGTCCGGGTTATAAAACTGACGCAATGGGTCCCTGCCTTTCCAGAGGCCCTCACACAGTCCTTTTTCAGATGGGCGTGGACCCTGATTGGGCTCACTAATGATGGCCGGGGTCTGAGTCCCCACATGGGATGGGGGGGCTGTTTCTGCCTGGGGATTGTGGCTGGTGATTGTCTGTGGGCTGTGTAAGCGGCATCCAGTTGAATCAGCACAAGCGTCAGGGTGTGAATGTGGGCTCAGGCAGAGCCACGTGTGTTGGCAAAACCGAATCCTTTTAGTGCTTCTATCAGAAATCTGGGGTCTAGAAACTTGCTGTGGACCTGCGGGCTTGGAAAGTGAGAGCTGAGAGGTCGGAATGTTGGAGTAAAAACCGATTACATTTGTTTGTAATAAGCTTATATTTTAAATCATTTTCTTTTTAGATAAACTTGACTTTATTTTTTTTTATAAAGGGTCCTTTTTAAAGGCTGTAGAAGATGTTTCAAAAACAAAACAACCTAATAAGTATTTAGTGTTTGATTTGAGCCTGAGGGGAATCACTTTATGCACATAGACCTGTCGGGCCACTTGGTTGTGTGACCCGAACGGTTATTAGCTGTTGAGTACTTTCTAGGAGCCGGGCCCGCGCTGCCTGTTTTATAGCCATTAGCTCAGAAATTACTCACGGTAGTCCATTGCAGGACCCTCCTGTTTTCTCCACGGGGAACCCGAGGCTGAGAGTGGCATAGTAATGCCTGCAGAACTAGGAGTGCCATGATGTTGGGAGTAACTCAGCCTCTGTGTCTTCAAACGTGAAATGAAAATCATAATAGCTACCTTCCAGGGTGCTTGTCATGAAAAAATGAAGACACACACACATACATAAAATAAAATATAAATTATACATAAAATGTATTATATAAAAATTAAAATATTAAAAATTACATGTATGTGCACGTGTGCGTGTGTGTGTGTCTGGTATATAATAAACATTTGGTAAATATCATTATTTTAACAGAGGTCTCCTTTCTACAAAGGCCAGTTTGCTTCCATAGAGGAATATGTGGTGAGAAGTGAACGAAGAAGCTTTCATTTGGTTTGCTAACACACTCCTAGGGGACAGTTTAGTTACCCTCTATCATCTCCCTGCTCCAAGTTTCCTGAAAATCCTTTCTCTCTTGCATTAGTGAAATGAATTATTCACTCACAGGAAACTTTTGCTTTTCCTTCTGGTGATAGTGGCAGGGATTTGAATCTCTCCTTCAACTCCTAGTTAGAATGAGCCCCGCTTCTACCTGGGTGCCTTTTTTCCCTGCCAGGCTCTGACCGACTGAAAGGCAGCGGCTGAATTTGGTGAAGATTATATTTCTTGGCTTCTGCAGGTGTTCTGTTAATTGCCATGTCCTAGTCACAGTGTCACCTGGACCCTCGGACAGGAAGATCACTAGAAAATATGGTCAACATCCAGAATTCTGTTTGTTGAGGAAGAAAGATCCTTGGATTCCAGGGTTTCTTTCTTCCATCCTGGATTTCCCAGAACTTCCTAGGCCTTAGCTCAGACTGGGATAATCCATCTGTATTGGAAAATTTATTAGGTGTTACTTATTAAAAATGGTTAAATGAATGGGGTGCCTTGGTGGCTCAGATAGTTAAGTGTCTGCCTTTGGTCATGACCCCAGGGTCCTGGGATCCAGCCCTGCATCAGGCTCCCTGCTCAGTGGGGAGTCTGCTTCTCCCTTCCCCTCTGCCCCCTGATTGTGCTCTGTCTCTGTCTCTCACTCTCTCTCAAATGAGTAAATAAAATCTTTAAAAAAAAAAAAAAAACGGTTAAATGAAAATTTTTCCTGGTAGAAAAATGTACCAAACCTGAAGAAGTTTACACCCATATGATATTAGAGGAATAGATAAATAGACCAATGGAGTAGAATAGGGTGCCGATCATGTCCTCCAACCCATCTACTATGCTTATGTGATAAATGTGGCATTGTAAATCAGGAAGGGAAGAGACTGTTAGGCCCATTTGGAGAAAAATAAAAAAGAATATTCCTCTGATACCATCCAAAACAAATTCCAGGTTGATTAATATTCTAAACACAAAAAAGTATATTGCCCTAGAAAAAGTATAAAGGAATAATGTTTTAATCTTGATGTCAAACCTGGAAACCATAAGGGAAAAGATTGGTATATTTCACTGTAAAAAAATAAAAACTGTGACACAAAATACATACGTAAATGTAGAAAAAAAATATTCAAAAACATGTTGGCAGTGGTTACTTTTTGTGAAAGTAATGCAAAGGGCGTGTGGCCATATATTACTTGGATTGCTAGAGAAACATTGAAAAGAAAAATGTTTAGAGAGAATGTATATGTATTTAGCTATTGATCTATCTGAAAAAAATGATAGGGTTTTTAATCACTACACAATTTTACCAAACAATTGTATCAGTCCTATTTCTTTTATTAGTAGAGATTATTTTTTTCATCTTTTTTTTTTCACATGCTTCTAGAAAAACTCCCACCCCTTACCCCTTTCTCATCTTCTAAGAAAGATTGTAATAGAAGAGACCGCCTTCAAAAACTTACTTCTAAAGACCCAGGATTTATTTTAAGCTGAAATAAAATGTTAACTAAAATAGTCCTTCCTCAGGCTCCCTGTTTAACCTGTTACCACAATTCCTACCCCCCCCCACTGTCTATTGGCATATCACAGAATCCCTTTTTAATTGGGGTCTCCACTCGTGTTTGCAGCTGGAAATTATTTCTATCTTTCAGGGTAGGAGAAAGTCGGGGTTGGAAGCAACCTTAGAATTCATCTAGTCAAATATGCCTTCCCAAACTTGGTTCCCCTCCCAATATCGCCTCTTGGTTCATGAAGCTGCCTCAGTCTCAAGAGTCAGGGGAGACAGAGCAGAGAAATAGTGGATAGGGGAGCTGTGGCAATTCCTAAACCTTAAAATCGTACCAAGTTTTCTATACCTCTCTACCATATAGAGAAAAAAATCAATTAAAGATCATTTTATAAAAGGTTTTACTTTCCGGATAGAACGTCTGTTCCACCAGACGTACTAAGCAATAAACTTACACGGCAGTGTTGGAGCATTTATGAGAATGAATCATTCCTAAATTATCAGCTTACATTATCATATAAATGATCACTTTTGTTTTCTCTCCCAATAGTGCTATAATCTCTAATAAAGCAGTTTATACATGTTTTAAGCAAGACTACAGTGCCCCAGAAAACTAGCATCATATTGCTTTAATAATAAAAATGCAAAATTATTCAGGCAGCTTTCATCGGATGCCCAAGTCTCTGGATCAAGTCCCAGTCAGTCTACCCTACACCTGAAGGAAAACAAGTCCGACTTAAGCCCGAATACAGAACTGTATGAAGTGTCCCCGGCTTGGCATATTTAAAGACCCAGATCAGACTGCCGCTGGTGGAATCGGCTCCTGTCTCAGACACTCTCCTCTTCCCAACTCTAAAAACTCCTCCTACAAGAATTTGGTTCTCTAGAACAGAAAATAAGCGGAAAATAATGATCCTACCTTTGATGCATGGTGGCCATGATATGGACAATTAAAAAGAAGTGCTCTAGTCTAGTGAAAAGGATGGCTAATATAATAGTTTGAACTTAAGTGATGCAGATTGGCTCTGTGGAAAAAAAAAAAAAAGAAATAACCCTGAGGGGGGAAAACAGACCTTCATAAATTTGATCATACGTCATGTGGGACAAAAGAGCCATTGAAATTAGCGTTTGTACAAGTGTATTTTGATGATGCTGTTTTCAACAAGTTCTGCCAAAGTCTTGAAACCGCAAGCGCTTTCAGAGTTGATAATTGCCTGGAGAGATAATCTACTTTCTGTTCACTGAAATCTAAGTGAAGGAAAGAGTATCCTGTCCAGAGAGTTTTAATTGGCCTGAAAGCCTTAATCAGATGATGAATTTTCCTCTGCGGACTCCTTTCTTAGTCTGTCAAGAAGAGCCTTGCTGCTAAATCTGAAAATGTTGGCAGACAAACATTCCTTAATAGAAGTAAGGACATTGTAGATAGGCACACACAAATACGATATACGAACAATGGCTCTGTCTCAGATGGTTTCTGTTTGTTTTTTGAGGGGGATGGAGGGGGGAGGAGTGCAATCTTTTGACCGTGGAAAAGAGCAGGTGTAATAATCAACTCGCCTTTCTGTCAAGAGAGTACATTTGAGTGCGTCCCACTTACTTGATATTAATATAGTAGAAATCTGACCATTTGGTCCAAAATCAGGAGTTAGGGATGATTTTTTTTTTTCTACATACAGACTTTGGCTCTTGGAGGGTGGGGGAGAGAGAATGCCTGAGAGCTTGAGCAGGCTTTCTTCTGTAACATCGGAACAACCATTGCCTGGGGCAAAGTGCCCTGCACTGTCTCCCATTAAGCCTCACCATTTCATCTTGGCCTAGAGATGCAAAAATCCTCTAATACTCCAACCTCGGACCAATTTCTCATTGTTGTTCAGGAATTTTTATGGTGGAGAGTGGGCTACTCTGGAGCCACTAAACTTGTCTGTTGGTTGGGATACAAATACCAGGAGCCACCCCTTTCCTCGCCTTCTAGAAGCAGAGATGCTAACGCCATCTGCCAGGACAACCTTTTGGCTAGCTGCCTTTTGTCTTCTGTACGTTTCCTTTGTGAGTCCCCTTGCAGAAGTTGGACATCACAAAACATCACAAAGATAATGTTGTTTTTGGTAAAATAAGTGATTTGAACCCAGGTTTCCCTGGCTGCTGGTTGTTCAGTCTGGAGCCTCATCTCAGGTTTCTACTCTCTTCCTGCTATTGTATCACATTTCAGGCATGAGAACAGGTAATTATAATACTGGGGAGTGCAGTGAACACCCTGCTATGGGAACAAAAAGTAAGGAGTCATTACTCTGCCTGGTTTCATCCATCCTGTTTCAGTGTTTCAGAGTTTTCGGAGTGTTTTATGTGCATTATCTCATTTGTTCCTCAAAATAGCTGTGAAGAGAGTGGAGTAGACATAATTCCCAGTCTTATGAACGAGAGTTCTATGCCTCAGAAAGGTTAGGTAACTTTCCAGGATCACACAGCTAGTAAATTTTAGCCTCGAGAAGGGAATTTATCTTCTGCTTCCAAATTCTAGCCTCCTGAGGTCATCATGGTGAGAGAGCCAATCGAGGTCAAATCATTATTATTTTAACATTTTGTGAGTCAGTCATATTGGAAAATAATAGTTCAAATTTCTGAACTGAATATTTATGATCATAAAACATTGTCTCTCCTGAATTAAATAATGTTCCTGATAAATTCTCAGCCAAAAAGAAATTGAAACTTAGCATTATTGAATTTCCTCTTTATATAACTTAATTCTGGTTTAGATGAGAAAATGAGGTTTAGCCAATGAGTAGTATAAAATTAGCCGAAGAATATAATGTAATTGCTTATGTTACTTTGTGAAATGCAAATAGCAGATGGATCATATTTAAACAGCCAAGTATCCTAACAATTTTTATAATAACTTCTTTATTTCTGAAGCATGCATTTTAATGCATATTAATATGTCTAAGGTAGCCATTTTAGGCACCAAGTAAATAATGTGCCCTCTACGACTGTTCATGTTAAGTTCTAAACCATGTATTATACTGAACTCAACATACATTATTTTTCCTCCTATAATCAACCGGACGTATAGAAAATTATGCCACCTCGAAAGAGGACTAAGTTCATTAAGTTCTTATTTTGCCCCAAATTTTACATACACCACCTCTTTTAATCCTAAATTTTACCATTGAAGAGTTGAGCTTCAGAAAAATTAATTTGCTTATAGTTACTCAACTACTTATGATAAAAATATTTAATGTAAGTCTTTGCACCATGCTGCTTCCTAAGAGAAATTATTGTTTAATTCTTATAAACATACATACAAACCAAATCATATAAAAAGTCCTATTTCTGGAAGTTCTAAAGAATGGATGTAGAAAGAAAAGATCATTTTGCAGAGGAAAGCTCAATGTAAACTGATTGGTGAAGGGGAATTAGTGATGGATGTCCAAAAAAAGTGACATATAGAACAATTTCCACCAGTATTTGTAAAATTAGACAAGCTGTGACAGGTAATTACACGATCCTGCCTAAAATTAAAAAAGGAGCAATTAAAATATTTTAGTCATGCTACGTACCTGTTTTTATATGAGTTTAGGATGATGGAGAAAGATGGCAGGATCTGGGAATGCAACCTCTAAATTGAGGAAAAACTTCTGACAAAAAATTACGTTTTTATGAGATTTAGGTGTGGAAATTATAGTGCACTTAGGCTACATAAATGGCAAAGTGAAGGGACTTTGATTTTAAATAATGTTCCTAACAGGGATGACATAAATATATGCACGTGAAGTATTTTTCCCAGTGAAATTTAGTCTTGGGAATGTTCTCTCCATTGAACACCATGTGTACATATTGTAAGAATTTTTGGATTACTCACAATTTCCAAAAAGTGGGATTGATCGATGCCTACCTGGCTTGGGATTCAATGTCTTTCCTCCTCTCTACTTGATAATAGTAAGACCATAATCCCTTGTATCTAAAATTGCCTTTACATCCTTTATTTCGTATTGGCTTTTACCCTATCAATAATCCTGTGGAGTAGGGAATCCTACCTGATTTATCATAATTTCTAGGAAGAAATCGATCACTGGTTGGTCACTTTATTATCTTGGATTTGTGCTTCTACATATTTGTAGGTTGATTCTTCATAGCTCATAATAGCTAGTATATATAATTTAAACTTGGTAAGTTAATTTTGAACGTGTTTGGGAGGGGACTGCTATAATAACTTAGCAGTCTTGATATATTTTTCTTACAGTATTAAGATATAATTCACTACTGACCGCAATAGTGACTCACTCCTCTACTCACAGGGTACCTGTTCCTTCTGTAACCACCCAGCCAAAGTTAGCATCTCGTCCCCTTCCCCACTCCTGGTCATTTTTATTATACATTCTAGTACTTCCACAGCATTTATCACCAGCTGAATTGGTCTTATTTATTTTCTTACTTTTACCATTATCACTCCCAACTAGAATGAAAACATCACGAGGACAAAAACGTTAACAAAAAATCTTGTTTTCACTGTATTATCCAGTACATAAAACAACAGGAGATTGAATGAATACAGGTGTGAATGAGAGAGGACAACAACATGGTCACCTTCGAACCATAGTTCTCCTCCCTTCACCCTCCATCCAAGCCGACTGGACAGTGAATGGTTGGCACCTGACTCAAGGTGGGGGAGGGGTGGCAATCCTTAGGCTCCACGGGGATATCTGATATAGCCTGGTTTGGAAAAGATAAATGTATATAGTGCAGCCCTAAGGTAAAGTCCAAGGTGGGTAAAGACAGGTGGAATCTGAAGGAGATATGCTCCCAGAGCAGAGCGAGAAAAGACAAGCGGGGAGAAAGCAAGCTCACATGTTTCTGTAGCAAGAGGAAGAGAAGCCCTGTGAGGAGCTAAGTGAAAGTGGTGGAGACAAGGAGGGAAAAGGCACAAGCCCTGCTGACCGGGTCCTCAGTGCTGCCTTGATTTCCAAATAAGCTGCAGCTTCCAGCTCTTCCTCCACGGGGACCTGCTCTGTCTGGCATCTCCTCATCCGTGGTATAATGTGCTTCCTTAGTTTCTGTGCCCTTAGTAGACCTCTGTTTTTACATCTAAAAGTGCCTAATCCAAATATCCTTCTTGATGTCTAATTTAGAGTGCAACATGTTCCGTTCTGCTCTTAGAAAAAAACATCTAACGATGGAACAGGATTTTACAGTTTAGGGAGTGCTTTAATGTATATTTTGCCATTTTGCCTGACAGCCACTCTTCTCTGTGAAGTGGTTCTTGATTTCCTCTAGGTGGGAAATTTCTCTCTTCTGTACTTTGGTATCACTTGAATCTCTTTTAGCCTGTATCGCAGGCTTTATTTGTGTAAATGCCTTACTTTTGCTACTAGATACTAAACGTCTAGGAGGCAGAGACTATGCCCTGTTTATTTCATCCCTCACAGTGTTTAGCATCATGCCTCCTATAATGTTGCTAAATAAACTCTTTGTTCAAATATTGAACTGGTTTTAAGACTGAAGATAGATTGATACCATGAACTCTGATTGCATTTATCTATCCTAATGAGTTAGACCTTAAATTATAAACTTTGGAGTTGTTATTTAAAATATTTATTTCTTCAAATATATTTGTATATAAATATAAAAATATTTATATTTGTTATTAGATTTGTCTTATAATCCAGAGAGTCCACAACAATTTCTGGAAAATGTTCTGTAATAATTGCATGGCTTTGTGTATAAATGATCAAAAAGAACATTTACAATAGGCACCCTCCTACAAAATTAGTGAACTTAGTTCCAGATCCATTTCTTTTAGTTAATCCAAGCCTTTGTTTAGATTTTTAGTCTTCAAGATTATAACTTTTCATACTACGTCTTCGTGAGGTTCTTCAGATTTGGTGATTGCTTTTCCTACTGTGCAAGTGGCATTCTGAGGACAGATCTGGAGTGAATAAGGTTATTATCCATGGGACCCACATTTGCCTCAGAAATGCTAGAATTTCCTTCTGTTTCATTTTGCTATTTTGTTTTTAAATATTCAGAACTGAAGAGGGGAGAATAAAACCAACAACAGAAATGCACAAGATGACAATTTTTGCTCTAAGGGCAGTAGTGATAGCACTAGAATTTTGCATAAAATAAATAAATCTCCCTTTCTGTTCTCACTAGATATAAGGTTCTAAGCAGCTATATTATTATATGCTGAGGTCATATGTTTGAGATCCTTGGTACTTTTACATGAGTATTAGTTAGAATAGGATATAGGAAAGATCAGACAAGATAACATTTGGTGTTTGGATGATTCTGTCCTTGAAAAAAAAAAACAGTGAATTTCTGTTTCTTTAGCTGCTCTGTTAAATGGAATATTTACACATTCATTGCTCATTCAGTAAACATTCATCGAGCACCTGCTGTATCTTGCTACGTACTGTGCTAGGAACAGAGGCAATAAGATAAAACATGGAAGGAGACACACAAACAACTGACTGCAAAATCCTGTGGTAGGTACCCAAGTAGAACCTGATAATTTACTATAATTGAGATATGCACAAAAAAGAAGACCATCAACCCTGCTTTGTAAGGGAGTAGGAAGATTGCTCAAAGAGTTTTATGGACTGATGCTTGAAGTTGAAGAAAGAATGGCGTTTTCAGATAGCAAAGTCTTATAAGGACCTTTCAGAAGGAAGGGAGATTGTGGGCAAAGACATAGTAATGTAAAATGATATGGGCTCTACTGGGTAACTGCACAGTTGTTCAGTTTAGCTGGAAAGAGGAAGTAGAGTGTTGGGGAAGGCGTTTGGAGAGGAAAGGAAAAGTAGATAATGGATGGCTTGTAAAATCACCCTAAGGAATTTATCCTTTATTGTGGGGGTAATAGGGAGCCCTAGTAGGGAAGGGTTAAGAATATAATCGCAAGACTAGAGTTTAACTATGTGAAATGTAATTTGGGGGGAGTAAGGCTGGGATAGTGAAATGATTTCTCAAGTTGACACATATTGTTAGAGCATTGAAAGCAGCAATTGAAAGTGAAAGACTGTTTTGCTGTCAATTGCTGTTCCTATTCTTCACACGTATAGCAATTTTAAAGTTCAGAAACTATTGGCTAAAACAAGTTTAAGCACATGGTCAAATACCATTCCAGAAAGCATATTATGCCTAGCTGTCTACCTGCCTATTTTATTCTTTACCTCAAAGGAAAATACAGATGCATTAAAGAATACATGAACACAAGTGAAAAAAGAGGAAAGTGGATTATTATCCACTTTCATTGGAAGAGGTGTTTCCAATACATGTGTCCATAGGTACATGAGGAGTAGTGGTGTAGAATAGAGCTTGAGTCAGAGGAACTGGGTTTGAGACCCAGTTCTAACATGTTAGTCATATGACTTCGAAAAGTTAATTGATTTCTCTGATCTTCAATTTACTCAGCCTTAAAATGGGGTAACACATTCCTGCCTTAACTATTTTATAAAGTTACTGTGAGAATCTTGTGAGACAATGTTGTAAGTACAAAAGTGATTAATTTATACATATTTTCCAAACAAGGAATCCTGAGGAATGCCAATAGCAAGAGATCATAAGTCATTATTAGAGAAACTTTCTTCAAAATGCTTGCACATATCTACTCCAGAAACTATCCATCTCCAGGCTCACCACTCTCTGTTCTGTTTTCCACTATGTAATGCAAATGTAAGAATTTATTTTTATGAACTGATGGTGCCTGAATTGGAAATTTTACCATTATGAATGTTACACGATGATTATTTCTCCAAGCAAATAGGACATTTTCCAGAACTAGCCTCATGGAATATATATATATATATATATATATATATATATATATACACATACATACTAAGAAAATGTAGTTGGGTCAGTGCACATGGTTTATTTTTAATTAAAAATTTTAAAGAATAATAGTTTAGTACAGAGGAAAGAGAATTTTGAGTGGAATCGTTTCACTTGTTCATTTAACTGGCTCAATTAAGCTATGAAATTATATCCATAGGAAAAATATAGATTCACATATTCACATAGTTCACCTCACTTACAAATATTCAATTACCAAATATTTATTTAACATATTATTAGAGGTTGTTCGGGAAGATAGATTAGCAACATTAGAATTGGAACTTCAGAGCACTTCCAGTGAACTTCAAAGCATCTGCAACTCTGGCAAACTCAAAAGCTTGGCTATTTTTTATGCTCTCTTTATCCACAAAGTAATTACTATGTGGGATAATATAGACCTGATTAGAGCCCAAGTAAAAGCATTGTTGAGCTCTGTCAGTCAACTGTTCAGGGTTGTAGGAATTGGCTGTCTTGTTTGAGGGAACTGGAGTGAGTATCCATAAACCCCACTATGGGGAAAAAAAAATCCATAGACAAAGGATCACAAAATAGTTTCTTTTTCCTCTTCATCTTAGAATCTGAAGACTTAAAACTCCAACTTACTGTACCAAGATTGCTCAGGTTCCTGGCCAGTAGATGGCTCTCTATTTTTTTTTTTTTTTTTAAACTAAGACACTGTCCAATGTACTGAATTTAGTACAGGTTGAGAGTAACTTCTGTCATAAAGATAATTGAAAGAATGGAGCTTGTGTTTTGAGGCCATTTTTTCACTAGTTAGGTGAACTTGAATGGAGAGACCTATTGAGTGTTGAGTGTTTTAAGTGGATCTTTTTCTTCTTGTCTTTATAATTAGAATGCAAGCTCAGTGAGTCCTTTCATGCACATTTACAGATTTTTTTCCCTTCTGCTCTTATTTCTCATCCATGTTGCAAATTGATGATAAAATTGTGTTAGATCTGTATCATCTAATTGTAGGCAATGCTGACATATTTCACTGCATAGCATGCGTTTTTCAATTCTTATACAATACTATTAAACACCTATCATAAAAGACAAGTTGTTTTATTGCATAACCATAATTTATATCTAATCCTCAATGTATAAATTATTAGGTGTCACCTACATTTTAGATTGTTCTATTTAAACGAGGAACTATAGAAAAATGAGAAGTAAAACTAGACATATATATGTGGGACAACTAAAAAGTAGAAAGAATGAAACTATAATGAGTTAGAGATTTTATTCAAAGGGCATATAGGGCCTCAGTATTTATAAAGCATATGGTTAATTTGTTGAGGCAACAGAGGTAGATGTGGTGTTATGGGAACAGTACAAAATGTTTAAATGAGAAGATGTCTGGCTTTCTCTCTTGGGAAAAATCTTGAAATCTGAATTGCAGTTTCTTAATCTGCAAAGTGATAATATAATATTTACTGCATAGCTTGTTGAATGGTTACACTCTATGAGATGATATCAGTAAAACTTTTGTGTAAATTGTAAGATAGCATACCTTTTTGGTCAAAGCTCATTTTCTTCTTGGTAGTCCATGGAGTCTATTACTCATTTCCTTTTCTTTTTGTAAAAAAAAAGGAAAGTGATGCATTTTATATTTCTCTTGACAGCCATTTCTTTGTGGAGGGGTTTTTGGTGTATTGGTTGGTGTTTTCTGCTCCTCTTCCCACTTTTTGCTCCAGAATCAAGTATTCAAGCTTTTCCCCCCCTCCACAATAGCTAATGGCAATTAGGAACTGAGGGATAAAGACTTTGTTACTCTGAGTTATTAACAAAAGAAACTTTTATTTTAGCAAGAGCAAAAAGACATCATTACTATTGGTCACTGTCCAGAGAGAGCTTGGAAATATTTTAATTATAGTGAACTTCTATTACAGCAGTGTTCATTTTAATGAGACCTGACTTTCTAGTCTTATCTTTACTGAAATATTTTCACATTTTCTCCACTCACTTTTTCCGTTTTCAGACTAAATACAAATGGACTTGTAGGAACATCTTTTTGGTGATTAAAAAATGATGATTAAATCATGGTCTTCCTTTAGAGGGTTATAATTTGTCTTCCTAACATAATTGTAAATACATGAAAACCAGAAAACCTTGAGAGAGAAGCTTAGATGTGTCATTGTAGAAAAATTGGTGAGAGACTCAACTTTTAAGATTGTGAACTTTCAAGATAGTGATGACTTGTAAAGGGCTAAAAATATTTTGAGTGGTCACAAACCACTTCACTCTGAGTATTAAGGGAAGCATCATCTACAGGAGAAAGAGCCAATGCAAACAAGCCTAGATGTGATAAGTAACAAAAAGGAAAACAGATGTGGCTATATTTCAGGTATCTTATTCAATGCCAGTAACAGGGAAACAGTATTAAAATGGGCACTGTTACCTGGAAGTATAACTCATTAACATGATATTTTATCTTCTGCCCCTTTATGATGTGAATGAGAAAAAATGGCATGCAATAAAAAGATACAAGTTGAAAGAAGAATAGATGTAGAAGCCATTGCCAGAAACAGTCCTGCATCATCTCCTAAAATCACTGAATTTTAAGATAGAAGTTCTGATGTTTTTAACTCTATCAGAAGGTCAAAGACAAGTCCATGGCTCTAAATATTTACATTTGTATAATTCTTGATCATTTACAGTTTAAATGTATACAAATGTATTGTGTATACAGTAAAGAACTGTATAATTCTTTACAATATAAAATTTTGTGAAAGTTATCCCTTTAAATTAGTGAGTGCTCACAATGTTTAATGAACCACATCGTGAGGAAAACACATCCTCTACTTGGAGGAAGCTTAAATCCTGATGAGGTCTGGGGCATGTAGACCACTGACTATAATATTACAGAGGCTCAAGGAAGGAACCAACAGAGGATATTAACGTAATTTATTGTAGGAACTCTAGTTAGCATCTATTATTTGGTCTTTCCTACATCTTTCTTTTGGAAATTGTCCCTTTCTCTCATCATATGTTTCTGGTAGGGCTATCAGTAACAGGGCAGTCCTCCCCCCGACCCCAGATGTGGTCACATGAACCAAGGTGGCAAATGAGAATGCCATGATCAGTGCAGGGCCAGTCAAATCCACGCAGGGTCACGTAGAGTCCCTTTTTGGGTAAATAACGTGGATGTTTGAGAGCCTTTCTGTCTTTCTGAGGGCAAAGTCTATGTAAGTCAGAAGTTGCTGGTGGCTATATAGTCTTAACACATGGAGAGGAATTTCTGGAAGATGTAGCCAGTCCAAAAGACAAGAAACCAAGAAATGAAGAAAGGACATCTTTGAGCAGCAGATCTAGCTATGCCCAAAGTAGTCAACTTCTGACATTTTTACTTATATGAGCCAATACATTTCAATTTGTTTGGCTGTGTTTGAGCTGTGTTTTTGTCATTTATATCTGGAGTCTGAATAATAGACTCCGTTCTTTTGAAGCAAGTCCTAACTTTATCTATGACCTTAAAGATTTCTCTGTACATTCCAGTTAGGATAAATGTATTTATTAGTTCAACAGGGATTTCTCGAGTGTCTTCCTCCTAAGAGCTGTGGAATACTATGACGATTAAATTGATTGAATGTACCCAAGATCATAGCATGAATGTCATCAGAAGGTTTTGTACTCTTTCAAAGAGGAATTCTTTCCTCTTCCATTGTAGATGCTCAAGATATCACTGGCATTTATAAGAGTGTATTTGGAGGGATTCACATTTTATCTGTGATTTCAAATGGACAAACAGAAATGTTATGGAAGAAACACTGGAAATATACTTCCAAGCTAGCATAGTTACACTTACAGAAGTGTAGTGATTGGTCCAGTTTCAACAATTTTTCAATAGTCTTTTAAGTCTGAGACATTTGTGAACTTTGACCCACATGAAGAGAAAAAAAGATACTGTTCTTTCTTTCTACCTTTTGGTTACATATCTTCTCCTTCACCTGTGTCTGATTATGTATTACATTATAATCCAACTTTTCATATTCATGGCAGCATCATGTAGGAATTGATTTTCCATACATTCCTTTTTTTAAATAACTGAAAATTATCCCCTTACATGACAAAATTGATTTATAACATTAAACACTTGAAAGGGATCTTTAAAAGTTAATTACATATTTCCATGTTTTTTCAAAACAAAGTAAAATAACAACAATATAGCTACCATTTAAAAAAATACTTATTTAAGTAATCTTTACACCCACCATGGGGCTCAAACCCTTGACCCCGGGATCAAGAGTTGGATGCTCTTCTAACTGAGCCAGCCAGGAGCCCTTAGAGCTACCATTTAATAAGTGGATTCTGTGTGGTGATCCCTTTGTTAGCCATTTACACTTAACATCTCATTTAGACCTCCTATCATGGAAGAGATACAATTCTTATTTAACAGAGGAGTAAACAGAGGATCAGAATGGTTAAGTAACTTAACCCCAAGATCACAAAACCACAAAGAGGTAGAGCTGGGACTTGAACTCAGATCTGACTCTGCGGCTACTATTCTTATCACAGTGTCATCATTAAGAATGTAAAGTGTGTGCTTTGCAAAGATTAATTGATGATCTCCCCAGCTTCAAATCCTCTAAACTATATGCCCTGGTATAAATGCCCTCACACTTTTTTTCTGTTTTTTTCTGTTGATTTATGTATGACATTTATAATTTTCTCTGTATTTATTGTCAGAATGCTAACTGTAAGTCTTCACTGTTTTAAGTAGGTCTGGCAGAAGCAAAATGTGTCCTCCACTTCAGCTGATTGCTTCTTAGCTGCTTTAAATCTGGGTACGTTTTTTAGGATAACTGATCCCAGGTCCTCTGTAGCCATGTGGAGACAATGATGATAATGGTAGTAATATGGTGATCATTTATTGAATACCTTCTATAAGCCGCTAGATGTATTACATATATGGTCCACTTTATCCTTACTTTTAGACCTTTCTTTTGGTTGCTCAGGACTTTCCTGCTTGTTTTCTAGGTCTTAGGTAAATTTCAAACAGATAATATTGACTAATGGGTAAATGATATCTTGTTTAAGTGAGCTACTTAGACATATATATTCACATATATGCACACTCTGAAGCTCTGATTATTTACATTGACCTTTCTACCTCTGGTCAAATATTGGCAAGGGTAAAGATGGGAATGAGAACACCCAGAATGGTGATATGCCAAGGACACTTTTGATACAGTCATGATGTGCTGGTTGGAAAATGACTTAACTACTTCTGTTAAGTGCTGAAAGGTGTGAAGGCATCTTATTAATTCATGTGATTACTTGTTATTATGCATCCTTAGTACCTAGAGCTACAAGAGGTAGGAAGTTTATCTTTAAATAAATGCTTCTCAATTATACTAACAGCAATGTGTTTGGGTGTAATTTTTCCTGTGAGGCCATCAGGTGGTTAATCTGTAGAATATAGGTGCACATTTTAAAGCACAAGTCTGCTTGATAACATTTGCGGTTTACATTGTAAATGTATCTTTAGTAAAATGAATTTTGCTGAAATATCCCCACCTGAGGAACATTCATATGAAGTTTTCTTGATTTTTACACTCTCATCTAAATGTAAGTCAAGGGCATGGATTTTGATGTTGTGTGTGTGTGTTTAATACTCTGCTCCTCTCTGACACTGGGTTCAAAATAGAAAATAGAGGGGTGCCTGGCCGGCTCAGTTGGAAGAGCATGTGACTCTTGATCTCAGGGTTGTGAGGTTGAGCCCCATGTTGGGTGGAGAGATTATTTAAAAACAAACAAAAATCCAAAACAACAACAACAACAACAAAATAGAAAACAGAGAGACAGTGGTTTTCTGGAAGGAGACAGGATATATTAGCCTGATGCACTGACCTGTGCATTTTCATCTGGGTTTGGATACATTTTTTTACGTGACTTGTATGTTAGTCCCTAGGAGTTTTCTCTGAGTTAAAATTGTCAAGTAGTTATCTACGTGTGTACATGTGTACAAGTGTGCATGTATATTTGGGTGATGTGCCTAGATACTGTCTACTTGGATGCTGCAACCATGAACTTTCCAAATGTGTCTGAAGTTTATATTTGAACCTACATCTACAAGTAGCTAACAGTGGTTCTCATGATAGAGTGATTCTCATAATAGAGTTATTCTTATGACATACCTGTTCGTCAGAGTCCACCCTACTCGAAAGAGATTATTCATTATCACTTTGTTTTATTTGTCCACTCTCAGTATCCTTGGAACTTCAGAAATATTTTTAAGTGTTTGTATTCATGTTCTACTCTGTCCTGGTTGTGTTGTTTCAAGGATCTGTACCTCATTAATACTGATAATCAACAGTGTTGTTAAATATTGTGATATGTCTTAAAATCCAATTCTTTTGACTGCCATGGAATTTCTGCTATGAAGATGTGATTTACTAGAATTCTGATTTTTCAGCATGATGCTGTCTGAGAAGCTGATGTGACACCACACGGTCTAGTGCAGACCTCCATGTCTAGAAGTATGATTACCAGCTGACGTGATGCCACACGTCCAGTACAGACCTCCATGTCTAGAAGTATGGATTCTTTGGCAGGGAAGTGGATTTAGAGTTGCTGCCATGGCCTCCATCCATGCTCAAATTGATTTTCCCTGGAAAGTTTTCATTTTTTTCTCTCAGGTAATTCTACTTTGTGTCATTTTCCACCCTAGACAGAGTAAATTCATTTCAGGAAGGGAGAATTCCCAAGTTGTAAACTTAGAAGTCAATTCTGGAGGAAGCATTGTGCTTAATTCTGACTGCCAGCTGCTGCTTATGTGACTTTGGGCTCATTATGACTTTCCATCTTCTTAAAAATAGAACAGCACATATTTGTTTAAAATAGTTTAAATAAAACAGAAGAGCAGAAAGTAGAAAGTGGCCCTTTCCACCCTAGCTCCTCATTCTCATTCTCTAGATGTAACTACTATCACTCAGTAGGTATTATTCCAGACCTTCCACTATGTACATACAGGTATATGTATATTTTATTAATAAAAAGTTGACTTTGCTACATATAGTTTGTATCTTGATATTTACACTCAAAAATATTTCTAAGATCTCCTTCTGAATGAGTTTAACTTCATCTACTTCATTCTTTTTATTACATTCAAAGCATTCTAGAGTATAGTGGTATCATAAGTTATTTTACTGAAGAACCTTTAGGTTGTCCCCAGATTTTCAATATTACTAATAATGCTACAGTGAAGACAATTGCACATAATATCCTTGTGCACTTGTGAAAATATTTCTGGGGAATAAATGGCTACAAATGGAATTGCTGAGGTAGTAATTTTGCTCCTTAAAATTTTTGATAGATTCTACTGAATTACTCTTCAGAAAGTTTTTATTGATCTATAATCCCTAAAAGTGTACATAAGAGTAAAATGAGTTTATTAAATTGAACTCTAATTTTCTTTTGTATAAAATGGGACTAAATTACCTTTTTCTTAAGGTTGACCTGAGAATTAGATATAACACAGATAAAACATCTAGCACTGTGACTGGCCAAAAGTGGATACTTAATAAATCTTTATTTTCTCCAATTGCTCCACTTTACCCAAAGTAACACTGAAACAATTATCAAATGAGTACAATTTTCCCACCTGGATTATACACAGTGTTCCTGGCACTCCTGTATTCATATCTACATCAGTGCTGAGTTTCTTAATTCAGTAAGTTAGCTCTGGTCACTGTTGTCTTTATATTGGTCATTATCCTTCTATGACACGTGGTGCCCATTGTAATCAGAATTTCAGTATTTTAAAAGTACTTTGCAAATGTCTTCTCAGTCTTTTGTTATACCTCTTTGTTTCCATGTGATCTGGAGTTTTGAGACATGGATTTCTGTTTTGAATGATAAAACATGGAAGTGCTCATATCTCCTTGGTCTGACAAAAAGTCATAAAGGAGGGTTTGAGAGATTCGCAGATCCTAAATTCTGATGCTTTTTTGTTGGAGGACTCTGGGGGCATTCTGGCAGTTCCTTTCCAAAGTCCCCACACTTTCGTTGAGCCCTCCTTTACTTGATAGGATTTTATATAGCTCCCCTGTACTTCAGCTGATTCTTATCTCAAAGCTGGATGAATCTTGTCTGAGAAGTGAGATGTGACGCACGAGCATTTGGTTGAAGAGAAGAGTCGTTGACCTCTTGGGGTTTTTTAGGCACATGCAACTGAATCCAAGTTTAGAAGTTACCTTAGAGAACCATCCAGACCTGGACACCGGTATCTCCAAGTCTTGGCGGACTTTCTATCTGTCAGAATACTGCCGCCCAATCATCCCCACGAGGTGCCCAGTGTCCAATCACCCACCAACAGAGCTCGTTTAAGCTTTGGACAGCTCTGAATATCAAGTCCGTTTTATCTAACTTAATAGACACTTCTGCATTTCTTACTCTGTGCAGACAGTGTTCTGGGTGCTTTATAAATATTAACTTATTTAATCCTTACTGGCTGCCCCTGTCTTTCTGGTTCCAACTCTTAAGGAAAGATAAAATATTTCTAATGCCTTCTCTGTTAAGCAGCCTTCAAATACTTTGAAGACAATCACCAGGCTCCCCAGGGCCTACTCTTTTTCAAATTAAAGAATTCCAGTTCACTCTGTTGTTTCACATACCGCACGATTCTGAGTTATTTTATATCCTGACCACTCTCCTCTGAATGTCCTCTGATTTGCTAATGACTTTTTCAGGGATTGCAAGCTGTCTGGTTCTGGCCCACAGATGTGTTTTGCTTGGCACAGTCTTTTTTTTTTTTTTTTTTTTAATTTATTTTGTTTTTAACTAAAACAGAAAAAGCAAGAGAAAATGGAATGCCTTTCCGCAGGCTATGCATTCTCCAGCTCCAAGTTTCTATTAGCACCTTTTGTTTTAGTCCTGGCTTCACTCATCTTGGCCTCTCAAGCTATCTGCATTTGGGACCCCTGCTGAAATGTCATATCCAGAACTGAACTGAGATGCAGTCTGGCTACAGCTCAGTAGAGGGGATCCTTCCTTCTATCAATATTGCAGATGCAGCATTCTCTCTCACAACATACGTCCTTGCAGCACGTCCATAGCCCAGTAATCAGCCATTCCTCCACACAGCTTCTGAGGCTGGATTTGATCATTTTTCCTTCAGAATAAAGAATTGAACCTGCACCAAGTCATTATTGAAGAGTATACACTTTCTTGACAGTTGAGAGATGGAGGCAAGAGAGGGTTTAAAAAACCCAGCATTTCCCTTCAGGTCTCTTCCCGAAGCCTGACGGCTCTTGGGGGTTCCTATCTCCTCATCCCTTCTCTCAGCACCAGCATGTAACTTGACTGCCCCTGTGTCCTTTCCCAGAGTCCTTTCTTGGGGGCTTTTTTTTTTTTTGTTTAAGATTTTATTTATTTATTTGACAGAGAGAGACAGCCAGCAAGAGAGGGAATACAAGCAGGGTGAGTGGGAGAGGAAGAAGCAGGCTCACAGCAGAGCGTCCCAATCCGGGGCTCGATCCCAGGACTTTGGGATCACACCCTGAGCCGAAGGCAGACGCTTAAGGACTGAGGCACCCAGGCACCTCTCCTGGGGGCTTCTTGATCTCTTTCCTTAATACAGAGCAACTTAGTCGTGGGCTAGCTGTGCCAGACCTGGTGGTCACAGCTGTCCTCTCAGCCAACAGAGCCCCCGCTTAGCAGGAACTCCTTTCCAAAGAAGGCAGCAAGCGACTGCCATAACCAAACGTATTTTTTCCTACCGAAAGAGCTCACTTGTTTTAGAGCTAGGCAACACATCCAATCCAGTGCTCTCTTCCTACAGATGGAGAAAGCCAGATCCGGAAGTCACATTCGTTAACTAAGGCAGCGCAGCGAATTAACGGGAAGGTAGCTCTCTGAAGCCAGCAGGTCTGTATAGGTTAAATTGTCCTGTACACGATGTTACTAGAAACTCCGTGTTTATATAGGAGCAGACACTCACTAATCCTTAGTGCAGTAAGTCTTGGCGATATTATTTTAGATTTGACCTTGTCTGCACCAGAGGGGATCATGGAATTTCCTCTCCCCGTACAGACCCACTGTGGTTGCTGCACCCCGACTTGCGGCTAAAGGGTTGCTGTACTCCTTTCCCGGCTGAGTTTTGCCAGGAAGTGCCTTTGAGTTTCCTGACAGAGCATCTTGCAAAAGGTGAAAAAAAAATCACAAGGTGAGCATTTGCTGCTACACTCACACTGGAATCTAATGTAACAATATTACAGAATGATGGGATTTTGGAGTCAGAAGACCTTACCCGTAATCTAATCTGATCCTCCCCTACATTGAACCCTGAGGAGGTTTAGACCTGAAGGGATCAGCCTTTGCTAAAAGCCCTAGAACTGTTTCCTTTCAGGACCCATAATAGAACCAGGCAGTTCTATCTAGTCTAGTTGTGTAAGTCCGTACTGCTCTCATGTAAACAAACAAGGAAGCCTGCTTCCTAGCATTGTTTTGTGTTGATTGATAGCGAAGGGGATCATGTGCCACTTACAGTAATCTCTTAAGATTTTATAATAATCCTTACATTATCCTGTTAAACTGGTTGTAGCTCTGTGCTTAATAGATTGAAATCTATTATTCATAATGCCTTCTTGTTCTGTTCAAATAACATTATCCTTATGACTAAAATTTTATGGATTCATACTCCATTTCCTAGCACAGTGAGAGGAGAAAGCATTAGAACAAAGAGTTTTCATTTGTGACTTCAAGTCAGTAGGTATTTTTCAAGTACCTACTGTGTGCCTGGCATTATCTTGGGCACTTGCGGTGGTTCAGAGGCAATATATCGCATGACTATGAGCCTCAGAGAACTAATATTCTGTTGTGGGTGTTGAGTATCCAGAGACATCTGGAGAATAGTGTGCTATTGTCTCTAAGGATGGTGGGTCAGGTAAAGGCACTGACTTGAGATCAGGCGGGGTTGGGTTTGCACCTTGGTTCTTTTATATATTAGCTGTGGTATCTTAGTTAAGTCTCAGTGTCCTCCTCTGGGGATAAAAATAACACTCACTTCATAGGATTATTTCCAAGATTCTGTTAAAAGACAAGACCAAAGTCACTTAGCACATGCCTGATATAATATTGCTCGGAAATGTTACTGATGGCATCACTTGCGCGGGTAGAATCAAGGTGGAGTACGAGGGAGAGCCCTGCCCTTGGAGAATTGTGGACGATTGCTGTGGGGCCTTTACACCAGGTGCCATAGGTGTTGGTATCTTTCAAGCAATTAAAGGTTTTTGCAATTCTCCAGTGGGAGTAAACCACAGACTACGGAGAGAATTTGACAGCCATTAAAACCAGGGCTCTGCAGTTGGGAAATTTAAGAAAGAAAGAAAAGAAAGAAAGAAAAGAAAAGAAAGAAGTTAGCTGATGTTTAAAATCTTTATTATTTTGTGTCAATAAGGTCAATTTCTTCAAAACATGTTAGAAAAACCAAATCTCTCAACACATTCAGGGGAGGGAAACTTGGGCTATGGGTCTGGAATATTTAGATTTTATTGGTTGATTGACTGCTGGTTGATGGGTTAGTTGAGTTCCATTTCTGTGGGTCAGTGTTGCCTGTTTACCCACAACAGCAATCTCAAGCCTTGAGGAACAATCCTAAGAGTAAAGTTGGGAAGAGCAATCACCTCACTGGGGCATTATCTTCAATTTAATTTTGAATTATTTGTTCTTGTGAGAAGTGTCCGCCAGATAGACGTCTCCCTTCCTTTGACTGTCAGCATTTCCTGTTCATTTCAGGCTCTCAGACAAAGGCCTCCTGATTGGTTGTCAGTTACACATGTTCCCACCCTGCCTTATCTTGAACACCCTCTGTTGTTGCTAATAAATTAGGCACTCAGAGGAATACATTTGAACCAAATGGTACAAAGTACTTTGGAAAGACTTGAAGCATTTTGTTTGGTGATCTAAGATAGTCAAATGAACTTCCTAATTACTTGCCATATCTTGCTTCCTTCCAAGTTCTTTTGGTTCTCATTATGTATATTTTCTCCGTTTTTTTTTTTTTTAAGGATTTTATTTATTTATTTGAGAGAGCAAGAGAGCCGGGAGAGGAGCAAAGGGAGAGGGACAAGCAGACTCTGTGCTGAGTGCAGAGCCTGACACAGGGCTTGATCCCACGACCCTGAGTTCATGATCGGAGCCAAAATCAAGAGTTGGGCACTCAACAGACTGAGCCACCTAGGTGCCCCTCTCCTTTTCTTTCTTTCTTTCTTTCTTTCTTTCTTTCTTTCTTTTTAAACAGGGAAAATAAACTGAATATAGGGAAGGAAAATGGCTTTAACAATGCATCTGTATAATCTGAAAGAAAAAAGATTATGTCTAATTTGAAATGAAATGTTTCTTAAACAACTTTGCAGTCAGGCTATTAATAATTTTGCAAAGCTGGTGACAAATATCAGAGCACACTGGAATATTAGGGATCTGTGAATTGCTGTCAGTTTGAATTTGTATATATTTTCTCATCACTAAAATTACTGTGATCTAGTTTGCAGAGGAAGAAAATCTGTAAATAACACTATTGTCAAATATGTTTGTGTGAGACCATTTGTATGTATGCAAAATTAATTAGAGATCTCAACACAGACTTGGATAATTAATACTAGTAAAGATCAGAGACTTGTTGCCTAAAACAATCAATTAGGATACTTTTTCTAGAGTTCTCTAGATGTTTATATCCATTCTCCAATTCAGTTTGCATGTCTAGACAGAGCTTCTTTCAGAAAATTGATCAAAAAGAAGAAAATTCTGGCAGTAAAATAACCGAGCATTTGAAAGGCTGAGAAAAATCCTACAACTCCATTAGATTAGAGTTGAAACCTGCAACTTGTGAATGAACTGTACACCATTTTTTAAAATATGAGAAAATATACACTAGAATCAAGAAACATCCTGAATCCAACAGAGAGAAGAAGAATTAGTTCCCCATGAAAGGAAGCATTCCCAGTTATCAGTTATCAGCTCGCTGCGCTCCGGAGTTTTTGGTCCTACAGCTTGTTCCAAAGCCAGGAAGCATCGCCTTTTCTAATTTTCCATCCTCTAGACATTCTCTGACACATCTAAACGAATACTGTTCTCTTTAATTGTAACTTCTTTCTGCATAATAACCATCACCATTTCCTCTGCAAAATAAGCACAGTTCTCTGGGAGGTTCTAGCTTACCTACGGTGCATGGCACCCCGTCACAGCACTCTGCTCCCTCAGTGCTTCCCAACATGCCCACAGGGCTCCTGAGATGACCCGAAAGCACACTGCACACTTGGATAGGTTAAAAGAAAAGGAGGAAAAGAGAAAGGTGCTCTGGGATATTTGTGTTCACTGGTCAGTGCCCTCCCCGGCTGTGCGGGATGTGGGAACAGAGCAGTCAGCTGTGCAGGGTAAATAGCAACTAGCCCGGTGTCTGGCACGGCGAACCAAAGGTAGTGAAAAGGCCACTGACGCACAGAGCTGAGAGGGAACAGTATTTACTCTAGTGCTTTTCTACTTGACACATAAGACACTGGAAGTGGAGACATACCTTCATTTAATTAGATTAATTTTAAAAATTTATATTAAAAAAAAACCCCTGGAACTATGATCCATGAGATATTCTGTGTACTCTGTTTTAAACTATTTCAGAATATTTTTGTGGAGGATGATGGCGACAATGAAAATATAGTCAGAAATGGAAGGGACTTGAGAGGTGACTGAAGTCGGTCTTCCCACTTTATGGATGAACAACCCCAGGCCCTGAGTGTTATGACCACTGTGCACACGCTGAGGCCATGCCGTGCGGGGGACCCCCCGACCTTGTTAGCGCACACTGCCCCTTCTTTTTTTTTTTTTTTTTTTTAAAGATTTTATTTATTTATGTGACAGAGAGACAGCCAGCGAGAGAGGGAACACAGCAGGGGGAGTGGGAGAGGAAGAAGCAGGCTCATAGCGGAGGAGCCCGATGTGGGACTCGATCCCAGTACGCCGGGATCACGCCCTGAGCCGAAGGCAGACGCTTTAACGACTGCGCTACCCAGGCGCCCCTACACACTGCCCCTTCTTAATTACCTGGAATATATCTTTTCTTAGTGTTGCAGGCTCTATCTTGCCGCTTCTCTAGGCTTGCAAGTTTTCCTCCTCCTCACGGCTGTATTTCAAACAAGGAACTGAGTGTGGCGACTGAATTATTACAGTTATCTCTGTATTCTATGGGCAATTTAAAATTGGCTTGGGTTAAAATGGGAAACTTCGCGCTAGTCGTAAGAAACTCTTAAGAGACACAGCAATTCAATATGGTTCACATAATAATAGCAATAAAGAAGAAATTGAACATTTTTTTCCCCTCTCTTGCAACGAGCTAAAAACAATTTACGGATTTTCTTAATCCTCCCACAAGATCTGCGGCCATTTTTCTCACTGAGGACCGCAACCACAGAGGTCATGAGGCAGAGTGTGTATGGGAACAGCAGGTGCTGGAGTGGGAACAGAGGACTTTGTTTCAGGGTCCCTTGGTGGTACTAATGTGCCATTTGGTCTGGTTGAGTCACAGAATCTTTCTGAATCTCTGTCCACTCACCATTTAAATGGGAGGAGTTGGGCAAGGTGATTTACAAGATGCCTTCGTGGGCGGGTTCTAAGTGATTTCACGGACATTGGAATCCACAGTTTAAATTTTCTCCCATTTGATACCCCTGCTTAAACAAGTCTTCCTTAAGGCTCTGTAACTTTACTGTTCTTCCAGATCTTTCCTTGTTTATAAATTTTCTTTTTTCTTCTCCTTTTCCTAAGAAGAGTGGGAAAGACAGTAATGCCTTTTTTTGTGTGTTAGGAGGTCACCAACCAAAAAAAAGAAGAAGAAGGCAGTAAATGGACAGTTACCTTATTTATCCCTGGTGGAATGCTATGGTTGTTTGGGATTTGAAGTTTCTTTCATGACGTCACTCCTGCCCCTTCCTCCAAGTGTCTCTTGTTCTACTTTATCAGACTGAAACCATCCATTATTTCTTTCAATATTCTTCCTTCAAAATTTTCTCTTCCTAAATCATCCCTTCCTTTCTCCTCTACCCCAATACAACCATAACTGATTTTAGAGGAAGAAGAGCACCTTTGACATCCAGAAGCAACCTTTATTGTGGCCTTAATCCAGTGTCCAATTCTTCTGAGTCAGTGGTTCTTCTGTCTGTATACATATTAGAATCACCTGGAAGAACTAGAGAATAATACAGGTGCCCGTCCTACCCCAAAACAATTTAATCAGTATCTCTGCAGATCAGAACTAGGCATAAGTATTATTGTAAGGGTCCTAGGGGAGTTTAATGTTCAGAAAGGGTTGATAACCAGTGCTCCAGGGTCTCAAAACATTAATTAGCCTTTGTTTATTCTTCAGCTTTAATCCATTTTACTGGCTCCTTCTCGTCAATCTGCAAATGTGCTCAGCCTTCTGTTATCTTAATAAAACACCTTCTCTTGTCCCTCAAGCTATGATTCCATGCCTCATCTTTCCTCCCACTTTACCCTCTCAATTGTTCTGCTCTGGGGTCATTCCTGAAATAGCTTTCTTTGAGGTCACCATAATGGCCAAAATAGTCCCTCTGTCTTCACCATCCCCAGGCTCTCTGCAGGGCCTGACATTCCTGTTCATCATTGTCTCTCTGAAATTCTGTCTTCCCTTGGCTTCTGCGATTCTGAATTCTCTTGGTTTCTTCCCCAGGTCCTCAAAGGTTCCTTTAAAATTATACCTCTAAAGTGGCCCTGAAGTATAGCTGCTTCTCACCGTTTTACCCTAGCTGCTTGTAAATTCTTGATTTGTTCTTTCCCCCAAAGCGATCGCCTGAGTTTAAATGGTCACATTCATGAAAATGGCTCTGAAATCTACATGCTGCTTCTGAGTTACACGTTATATTTCACAAGGAGACATTCTTATCTGGATGTCTTTCCTCCATTTCAAATTCAACATGTTCCAAACCAACTCATCCTCTTCTACCAGTTCTATTCCTTCTCTGCGATCCCTCAACCTACACTGTCTTCCCAGTTTTCTGGGCTTAAAAAGTCTGGTTATCTGTCATGTTTCTCTCTCTCATTCACTCCCCATATCCCATAAATCCCCAAATTGATTCTTCTGTCATTTTTAAGACATCTGTTTCTCCTTCTCACTTCTAATTCTTATCCAAGCCCTTGTCTTAAGCTGCAGATCAAATATCCTGTCTTTTATTTACTGTTCCAAATTCCCAGTCAAAATTAGCCTTTCCTTTCTTGGTGGTCCCAAAGCACTTCATGGGTCTACTATGAGATTTAGCACATTCTGCTTTTTAATACATCACTGTGTGTACAGCGTTCATTACTTAATTGTAACTCCTGAATGTCAGAGACCATATCCTTTAGAGTGGAATTAATATTAAAACAAGAGACTTAACAATTTACCTGAGTAAACCACACACACACACACACACACACACACACCACGTACAACACAACCGAAGTGGTTATGCCCCATAAAGTTTAACGGTGGCATGAGGCTTTGTGAACATAGGTGATACTGTTATCGCTTTGACCAGTTTGAATTGATCACTCATCATACCAACACGTATTTATGTCATTTCATTCAAACTCCCAACAAACCTGCAAGGTCAATATTATGAGAATTCATTTTATAGATGCAGAAACGCACTGAAAGCATGAAGTGACTTGCCCAAGGTCACACAGCTAGTAATGGAAGAACAGGGGTCAAATCCAGACACAGAACCTCACAGTCCTCACACTGTGGGGTCCCTACCCTGTACTCACACGCTGGGGGAAGAGCCTTGGGTAGGGAAANATAGTGAAGAGCTGTTTTATTGCTGGAAAATAGTAAGATGTTCTGCTTGTTCTTTCTTTCGACTCTCATCGTTCTTTTAATTTCCCAATTGTAGAGTGAACCTGAGGAACAGGCAATGTGGGGGGCTTTCAGCGGGCATGGAGGAAGTCACTCTTTTGCTGTGCCAGCACCTCTGCTCTGTCAGTCCATCACTTTTATCATCTCTGTCCTTCCTGAAGGTACAGTCACTAAGAAATACCGATTAAAATGACAAGAACCAGGGTGCCTGGGTGGCTCAGTTGGTTAAGTGTTTGCCTTGGGCTCAGGTCATGATCTCAGGGTCTTGAGTTTGTGAGCAAGCCCCGCACTGGCTCCCTGCTTAGCAGGGAGTCTGCTGCTCCCTCTGCCCCTCCCCCTGCTTGTGTGTTCTCTCTCTCTTTCTCTCTCTCTCTCTCAAGTAAACGATATCTTAAAAAAAAAGAAAAAGACAAGAACCTTGGACGTGGTCATATGTTCTGATCAGCTGACTTCTGAGAAAGAATTTGACAGCCACATGAGGTCCCCTCTGGACAACAGCTGTCCATGATCAGGTCACTTGCAGAGGGCAGGGACCTGGGTCCTTCACACAAACCCCATATGTCTTTGGAAACTCAGCAGGACTTTCTTTTAAGTCATCATCAGTACTAATTTGCAAACAATTTGAGGGCAAAGGAACATGTCCTCTAGTCTTTTTATTAACCTTTATATCTTCCTATGCTACTGACTCTGAATGTGAATTATACTTGTTTCATGGCAATAGTGCGAATTTGAGTTCTTTATTTTTAAGGAGAAGCAAAAACGTAAGTGTTTCCTCTCGAAAGGGGCCCAATAACTGATTATTCACAAAAGCTGAATTAAATTGATTTGCAGTTGGGTCACTTCTACATCAGAGGAAAAAGAAGGGATTTTTTTTTTTTAATAAGGTTCTGTGAAACCCTGATAAGAAAAAAATGCTTTTTCTTTAAACATAAATTTTTATATACTCTCCAAATCTTACTATGATTTCAAGGTCCATCTATAACAACAGATGAGGAGGCATGGTGCTTTGGTACCAGCTGTAGTTTCAAGATCTGATTCTGATAAACATTTCAGGTTTGAATTCTTACCAGAAGTTCATTCAAATTTACCCATGACTATAATGCTCTGAAAGTTGTTATAATAACGCACACTGCTTTGGAATTTCTTGGCAATGGTGATTAATAGTAAAGACTCTGGAATCAGGATTGGATCATCTGAGGTTGAATCAAGGTCATAACACTTACTAACTATGTTACTTTGGACAGATTGCCAGACCTCTCTGTGCCTCAGTTTCTTTTTCTGAAAAACAGAGATAGTAAAACCTATTTATAATTTGTCAACAGGATGAGATGATGGAGTATAGTGCTTGACTCATGAATAAGTCATCAAAAATGTTAGCCATTATTAATTTGAATAGTTTCTGATAAAACAGTTTGGCTCTGGCATATTCCTTTTCAATGATTTCTTCTAATTATCTACTCTTTTTCTCTACCTACCCTTACTCCCTCTCAAGTTTTCATTTTGGGGTAAACCAATTTAAACAATGTCCCGTACCAAAAGAATCTCTGAAGCTGACCAGAAAGTGCTCATTCCTATGCTCAGCCAAGAACTCTGTCCCTTTCTGTCTCCCAGGCACCCACTCCATCATTACTTGCATTTGAGTGGCTTGCCCATACATCTATTTTTTTATTTTGTTTTCAACAGGTCTTTGTAAAAGTCTGCACTGGCCAATATCTAGTTCATCTTGCACAATTTTTTTCATCAAGTTCTATAAGCACATCTACACCAAGACTAGTCCCAAACTGCATTTCGTTTGTTTTTTGTTTTTGTTTTTGTTTTTTTCCTAGCATGGTGCCAGATGGCACTTAGGTTCTGATAATAAAGGAAATCTGTTTTCTTCCTCATATTTTCTGTCTCTGTCATAAATCTTAACTGACTTTAGATGAACAGCAATTGAGAGGTTCAAGTTTCAGGTGAAGATCCAGTTTGAATTTCACTTTAAATTTTTATTAAAAATGATTTGCTTTTGCAAATATGAATTAATTGAATGCCATTTTAGTGGAAGCTTTTTGACAAACAGTGATAAAAATCCAACCAAGCTGACACTTTGGCATAGGGCAGTTTCGTTTTGTTTTTGCTTATCTTGATTGAAGAACTATCATTAAGAAACTCCTTAGCTCTTATGCTTTTGAAACATGGATAACATCACACTGCACTGCCTAAGAAAGAAGGAAGAAATCTGAACACCATTAAAGGTGCTGTCGGAATTGACTGGTATTTATTCACAAATCTAGCAGACTACTGAGGCATAAAAATGTGTAACTTATTAGGTCATTGCTTCCGAATACAAATTACAATAATTTCAGGGTAATAGAGTGTTTGAATATCTACAATTTAAGGGAAGCAAAAGCCAGGAAAATGATTACATTTGCTTGAGTTAAAACAGTTACAGACAACGACAACAAAACATCAGCAACAACACAAACTTATAGAAACGGGAGGACCTGTGATCCAAATTCTACCTGGACTGAGGAAAGGTGATTTTATAGGAAAGCAGCCCATGTACTACAATTAATGAGCTCAAGGCTGATTTGGGGAAAATGGGCTAGGAAGGAAGTAAAGCTTATGATGCCACTGATCTATATTAGGTTATGGAAAGTATTATGCAAAGAGAATTGGGACATAATTTATATTTTATCTGAAATGAGTTGTCAACCTGAATTATCTTAGAGATTGGTGGCAGAAGAATGGATTCACTTTTTTGGTTTTGTTATTCAAAAGATAAGACTGCAGGAAAACAGAAAAACAATTTGACGATATGTTAAGGAAAATATGTGCGGTCTGTTACAAAACATTGTGCTCATTTGCTTAACTCTCCTTTCCTTTTTGCTCCTTCTCAGTGTGGAAGCTCGTGGGGGGAACACTGTCAAATCATTCTTCCATAGTTACCATTTAGAATCATGTCTGAAACCTTGCTCAGCATCTGGGTGAGGGCCAGCACCGTGCATTAGGGGTTTACTTAGTGGGTAAGGAAGAGAGCAGAGATAGATGTTAATCCACAGGAAAGCAGATTGTCCCGGTCAGACCTTTATCCATGAGTCATGTGCTTCCCTCTGTCTCCTGGGGCTCTGGGCAGAACCCTCTTGGGACCTTACAGTCTAGGCCTGTATCACTGGGGCCTGTGCAGATTGGCACCTGAGCAGAAAATATGTCAAATGGCCAGCAGGTGTCAAATTTAGTGCTTGAAAATTTGGGAGTCCGTCTGGCGTCAGCTTGAACCCCAGCTTTGCCACCTACAAGTTGTGTTACCTTGGGCAAGCTCATTACTCTTTCCGAGCCTCAGTTTTTACAAGTATAAAATGGGAATAATAGGAGCACTTGGGTCTATTCTGAGCTGAAAATGAGAAAATCCTTTTTTTTTTTTTTAAAGATTTTATTTATTTGACAGAGACAGCCAGCGAGAGAGGGAACACAAGCAGGGGGAGTGGGAGAGGAAGAAGCAGGCTTCCAGCAGAGGAGCCTGATGTGGGGCTCGATCCCATAACACCAGGATCACGCCCTGAGCCGAAGGCAGACGCTTAATGACTGTGCTACCCAGGCGCCCCTGAAAATGAGAAAATCCTTAGCAAATGCCTAGCATCATGCCTTAATTGCTAGGGGTTCACAAGCTACAGGTGATATTATTATGTAAAGTGCCTATCATGTACAAAGTGCTCAATAAAGGTCTTGTTAGCTGTGACCATATGAAAAGTGAGCGGCTATTTCTCCATGGTTCTTGCCCCCAAATCCTCTCTGGAAATGTCCATGTCTTAGTGAAACAGCCTCCAGAAGCAGAGATGATGTGTTCATAGTGAGGTGAGGCAGTGTGGCCTGGGGTCTAGAGTCAAAGGAACTGGGTAGAAGCCGGGTTCTGCCAATACTTGCTGTGGGACTAGGGTCAGGATTCTTAGTTCTGTCTTTGAGCTTCAGTTTTCCTATCTTAAAAACCTCCATTTTGTGATGATGCCTCCTATACTGAGTTGTGGGACTCAGATTAATTCCATGTGAATTCCATGTGTAATGTTCAAAATGAGGTAAGACGCAAGTTCACCAGCTATCAAGAGGCCCTCATGGCCTTCCTCTCAAAAGAAAGGGTATCTAGACCACTCCTGCATCCTTACTGGCTCTTTATCAACTGCCCTCACTCTTGTTTTGCTTTTTGAGGAAAAATTCTTTTAACGAACGGCCTGCTTCCTCACCATCTGCTCAGTCTTTTAATGATAGTGAACCTAATTTTGATGCTTAACCTTGTTTTGGAAAGTGACCTCTCATTTCGCCAATGAATTAGTAAAAGCCAAATCATAAATCTAAAGCCCTTCCCATCCGAACTGTCTGTAACGTTTGACATGAGTACCCGATCCTACCTTAATCCTAACAACAGACAACAGTCTTGAAGGGCTACTTCCTGCTGTACTGTACTAGCCACCTGCCCATTTTATTTAGGAGGAAACTGAGGCACAGAGATGGTAATTTTCCGATATCACAGAACACCCACATAAGTGTCAAAAAGAAAAAAAAAAACAGAGAGGTAGATTGGAACCCTGTTAATGCTGATGCTTCTTCTTGGTACTTTATCCTTTTTTAGCTTCGATTTGTAATCTTTCTCTATGAAAATACCCAAAGCGCTGTGTACTTTTCTTATGGCATCTGTCTCACTCCTAACCCCTGGAATGTGATATATAATCTATAATCTCTTTGAGGACATCCTTTAGCATAACGTCTTTTGGGGACAAATTATTTTTTAACAAAGAATCTTTAGATTCATTAGACAAAGAATCTTTCCTTGGACTGATAAATCTGAAGAGTGAACACTAAGCAGGAACATGAAAGCATCAGTTCCTTCCTGATCATTTATAACCAATGTAACACTGACTTTCTTAAGCTCAGAGTTCCCTTAGAGTGAATCGGTCAATAGGGTTCTCAATACTCTCTCAGGGGTAGAGAAACATAGCTGAAGCGCCCCGATGTGCACACTTTGTTTAGAAGTTGCATTGGAAGGTCTCATTGCTGTTCTGATTGATGACAAAAGATCCCAGCCAGGGGAGGTGTAATGTGAGTTAGGTAAACTCTAGGTAAGGTAATGCTCAGGAGAGGAATTTGAGCAAGTTTGTGTGATGCCCAGAAGGCCCATAAACAAGAGACAATGAGTGTTGTTACATTTTTCTTATTAGAAAAGAGCTTGCTTTAGCTCATTGTTAAAATTCCTGTTTGTTCACCTGCTTTGAAAAAGGAACAGGCAAGCGTGAGCATGGTGGTAGATTAAGAGTTTGCCTACTTGGTGTTGGTGTAGCGTTCTCTTGGTCTCTTTTCTAAGGTTATCATTATATGAATATAATGAATATATAATGAATATATATAATATGTACATAATATTATATAAATATACACATATATATTGGGCGGAGGGGCTGATGTATGAAGTCGATGCAAAGCACAGCGTGGGACACAATGGTATTTTAAAGGAAAATGTACTAAGATATAGGAGGACTGCTAGATATAATGAAACTTCGATTTTTGTAAGTGAAAATAATTGAATATGAGCAATTTCATAGGGTTCAGCTTTTTACAAGACACCTCAGCTTATACTGACCCAAATCCTATAATGTAAGTGAACTATCCCACTTAACAGAGACGAAGCTCAGAGAAGTTAAATGGTTTTCCCAAGGGCATGCACTAGATGAATTTTGAACCCAGGTCAACTTTCTTTCTGTTCCATAAAGGTATCTTCTTATAAATGTGTCTCTTCATGAAATTTGTAAGTAGAATTAAAAAAAAAAAAAGCAAAAGGATGTATGTGTTTAACTATGTAATAAGTATGTAGCAAAATGTAAACCCTGCTGAAAGAGCTCAAATCCTAGAGAGGTCCCTTCTAGCTTGGGGGACAATGAATGGAAAGGGAGAGGGAAAATAGAAAGGGTTGAGAGAAGGTTCTATCCAGAAGGGGACATTGGAGAGTTGGTACAAGTTTGACAGGTGGAAATGGAGAGTGGGGTGGGGGGAGACATTTCCTGGGTGTTTAAAGTGCATTGGGCCAAGGGACAGAGGCATGAGGATGTTGTGACAGGTATGTTTGAGGGGTGGCAAGTGGTACAGTTCAGTTGTATTAGAGGGTAAGAAAGGCGAGGTAAAGATTAGGTTGGAAATGTATCTGGACATCAAAACTTGGAGGACTGTGATGACCTGTGCTGTTGGGTGAGACTTGATTTGCTCGGCTAAGCAAGAGTCACTGAAGAGCTGTGATGGCAGAGGTTCCATGATCAAGGTCATGCCTTGGAGCTACTCATTAAGAAAGGCTAGGGGGAGAAAACAGGGTGGGTAGAGATTAGAACAGTTTTTTTATTTTTTCTTCGAAATTCATACATGATAGATCTGTGTAGGCTGTTTATTAAAGTTGTAGGCTTTACCCAAAAAGATTCTGATTGAATACAGGCCACATGAATTGATATTTTTAAAAAGCTCCCCCAGGTAATTCTTATGCCAGAGATTTAAGGATAGCACTTTGAAAAAAAAAATCAGACTAGAGGCAAGGAGGTTCGTGAGCAAACTATCATAATAACCAAGGTGTGAGAACAAAGGGGCTTTATTTGCATAGGGAGGAATAAAGATACAGACACATAAGATTTTTGAAGGAAGACTCAATAGGACTCAGGCCAATTGGGTCTATAGTTGGGGAAGGATTCAAAGAAGTTGGGCCATCAGTAGCACAATGAATGGAAACCTGAGGCAAAGTAGTTTTTTTTTTTAAAGGTTTTATTTATTTGACAGAGAGAGAGATAGCAAGAGAGGGAACACAAGCACGGGGAGGGGGAGAGGAAGAAGCAGGCTTGTAGCAGAGCAGGGAGCCTGATGTGGGGCTCGATCCCCATCACGCCCTGAGCTGAAGGCAGATGCTTAATGACTATGCCACCTGGGTGCCCCGGCAGAGTAGATTTATTAGGTCTTACCATGAGTTCAGTTCTGCCAAGTGAGTTTGGAAGTGTAGACAGCAGCCATAAAGTCTACCAGGTGGCAGGCAATGTGGGACTTGGGTTGGGGAGCAAGGTCACAGCTGGAGAGATGGTTTGGGATGAAAGTAGTGACAGTATTTTCTTTTTCTTTTTCTTTCTTTCTTCCAAGTCTCACTTGCTTTTTTAAAGATTTTATTTATTTATTTGAGAGAGCGAGAGCATGAGCAGGGGGAGAGGCAGAGGGAGAGGGAAGAGCAGACTCCACGCTGAGCAGGGAGCCTGATGCAGGGCTCCATTCCAGGATCCTGGTATCCTGACCTGACCTGAAGGCAGCCGCTTAACTGACTGAGCCACCCAGGTGCCCTGAGACAGTATTTTCAATTACTGAAAAGTATAACAAAAAATAAGGGAAGGAAAAAGAGGATCCAGCAAAGAAGAAAGATAAGAAAGAGCTGTAAAGTAGGAGGGGACCTGGGAAATGAAACATAATTATAATCAAGGAAAAGAGAGGATTTCAAGAAAAAATCAATCATTCTGTGTGTGTGTATGTGCGTACCATATATATATGTATGTGTGTGTGTGTGTATACTGTATATAATATGTACCATATATATATATATAATTGAGGGTCATGAGGGCTGTGAAAAAGCCAAATTGGGTGACTTTTCCTGCAATCACAGGAAACCACTGTTGTCAGAATTCATATACCAGTGCTTTAAAAAAAATGAATGGGGAGCAAGGAAGTGGAGGTGGTAAATATAGACTACAATTGCAAGATGTTTTTGATCAAAGAGAGCTCTAGTCATGTTCCAGGGCTCATAATCTCACCATCTATCCAGATACTCAAGCCAGAAGTCTAAAATTGTCCTCGACACCTCTTTCTTCTTTACGCCCATCCTCTCAGAAATTAGCCAATTACCAACTCTCTGATATGACTTGTTGAACATGGCTCCTCTAGCCACTTGTCTGCCATTTCACTGCTACCTGGTCTAAGCCACCCCCATCTGGATGATTACAATAGCCTCTCCATTGACTTTTCTGTACCCATTTGCTCACCTCTGTCTTGATCACCACATTGCGGCAGATCAATGACAGAGACACCTTTGCAAAGCACAAGTATCTTCTCTGCCTCCTGCTTAATACCTTGGATGACTTTCCACTGCTCTTTGCATAACAAGCAAACTTCTTCACAGGACCTATAGGGCTTACCTAGCCAGATGCTTTTTTGTCTCTTCAGCCTCATCTTTACCACATGCTGCTTGATCCCTGCTCTCTAGCCACACTGGCCCTTCCTCAGAGCACAGTCCCCATTTACTCTCTGTAACAGGCTTCTTTTTTATCTCATTCATTAATTAAAAAAAATGGATTGCCTTTCACTGGAGTGCAAGCTCCGTAGGAGTAGGAAGTCCCTACCCCTCCCAGCCTTTCCCACACACAGGTGTGACACTTGATAAACATTGAATAAGTGAGGGTGCCATGCTTCAGCCTTGCACATGCATTTTCTCTGCCTAGAAAGCTTTTCCTCTAATGCCTGCTGCTTTCACACTTTTTCTTTTTTTTTCTCACTTTCATGCTTCTTCGTTTAGCATCTCAGTCCTTTCTTCTTCAGAGAAGCTTTTCCTGACATTTTTGAGTACACTAATGTCTCTAATTAAATAATCTCTTAGTACTTATTACATTTGAAATTTTACAATTATTGGTGTGACTATTAGAAAAATATCTTTCTCATCCAGCACTAGAACGTCCATGGTTAGGGATGGGGTCATTTGTGAGCTGGCTCAACATTGTAACCCCAATACACATCATAGTGCCTAGTCCACAGCGGATACTCAGTAAATATTCGTTGAATAAATGAATGCATAGTTGAATGAATGCTGACATGAAATGAGGACTGATCAATTAAAGGCTAGCAGAATGGAGAGTAGATATAGATTTTTTTTTAAGATTTTATTTATTTATTCGACAGAGATAGAGACAGCCAGCAAGAGAGGGAACACAAGCAGGGGGAGTGGGAGAGGAAAAAGCAGGCTCACAGCAGAAGAGCCTGATGTGGGGCTCGATCCCATAACACCGGGATCACGCGGAGCCTAAGGCAGATGCTTAACCGCTGTGCCACCCAGGCGCCCCCTAGATATAGTTTTTTTTAATGTGGACACCTGAGCACATCAGTCTAGGGTAAGAATCTTCTTCCGGTAAACAGACTAAACACCATATGAAATCAAAATTACACACAAGGCAACGTTTCATATAGGCATATAAATCAGAGCATATCTCCTATTTTTTATACCATTTTTTCACAGTTGCATTTCAGCAGACACTAGATCTACTTGTCAGGAGGGAAATAGGCCCAGAAGATTGAGAAGCAGGTTGTAATAGACATTTTTTTTTAAAGACTTTATTTATTTGATAGCGAGCACAAGCAGGGGGAGCAGCAGGCAGAGGGAGAGGGAGAAGCAGACTCCCTGCTGAGCAGGGAGCCGAATGTGGGGTTCAGACCAGGACCCTGGGATCATGACCTGAGCTGAGGGCAGATACTTAACTCACTGAGCCACCCAGACGCCCCTGTAATAGACATTCTTTGGCCAGTTTTCTTTGTACCATGGTTATCGTTATCTTTTATACACCCGAAGAGATTTTCTCAAATTTGGTAACATATTATCTAGGCCTTCCTTCTCCTTTAGATATGCACTTCCTCTCTCTCAACTTTTTTTTTTTATTCATTCCAACAGAGAATTGAGTCCTGTACTGTTCTATTTTTATGTTTTTAAAGCAAACAGTTGCCTTGAGCTGTCTACACAGAAGCCCCACATGGCTGTTGCCCAGCACCACGCAGGATCAAATCAAACTGCTAGGAAGTGAGGTTAAAGCAGGCATTGGTTACTCCCACAGAGAGGGAGAAACCGGATCAATCCTGTTAGAGTTTTGCCTCTAAAGTTAGGTATTGTTTTCTTCCAGATGTCAGGTTGTTTCCCCCCTGCCTTAATTTCTTCATTTGGAATATACCAGGAAATTAAATAAAATCCAAGGACCATCAGTGGCAAATTCCACTGGAATTTCAGAGGAAATTCCAGTTCACTTTGATGGAGCTACAAATCCTTCACATGGTCAGAAATTCTCAAACGATTGTACGAGAAACTAAATTCAAGACATTCAAGAATTATCTCATGGGCAAGCTTTACCAAGTGAGGGGTCCTGGATGGCTCAGTCAGTAGTCGGTTAATCATCTGTCTTCCGCTCAGGTCATGATCTTGAGGTCCTGGGATGGACCCCTATCCACACCTGCCCCCCCACTGCTGTCCTTGGGCTCCTCCCTCAGCAGGGAGTCTGTTCTGCTCAAGGATTCTCTCTCTCCCTCCCCCTCTGCCCCTCCCCCTGCTCATGCTCTCTCTCTCAAATAAATAAATAAAATCTTAAAAAAAAAAAAAAGATTTACCAAGGGCTTCTCTCTCTACCTCATAAAGTGCTGTATGCAGCACAGCCCGAATGATCCTCTGCCTCTATGAGAAGCAACAAAGATTGTAGACTTGCGTTTGAATTGCCCCCCTTTTTTTTTTTTTAACTTCCTAAGAGTTTCACTTGGAAAGATACTTTACTTTTGTAGATAAGTTATGGAGTCAGATGTTTGACCTTTACTAGCTTTCCAGTGAAAAATTTAATAATTAAAAGACTTAAAAGTCTAACCAAACTCATTATCTATAAAGTCCTGAACTATGTCACCAAGCACAATGGAATTCCCCAGACATGTGTAGTGTCGTAAGGGCTTTATTTCGACAAAGTTCCAAGTTGAATCTTCCTTTGGTAGAAGCCTACGTGGATTGGTTTTATGAATTATTTCCAATGACAGAGATGTGTGAGTAACATAATTCCATGGATAAACAGGCAACCTCAGAACTCACAAAACCCCCTTTTCCTTCCTCTTCCCTAAGAGCCCTGTCTGCACCATAGTGCACAAAGGGGATTCAGTGCAATTAAGTTTTGTGTGGTTTCTAGAACCCTCCATCTCCAGTCAAGCAGCCTGGTAAGTAATGATAAGACGTTTACCTGATTTCTGTACTATGGCTCTACCTCGGGGAATAGGGTGAAGAGAAGAGTGTATATCAATCAAAAAGTTATTCTTAAAAAAATCATATATATTTAATTTGTTCTGTTCACCTAAGAATTATAAAAATGTCGTGTCTGCTATCAAGGAGTTTGCAACCTAGTTACCTGGGCCAAAGATTACACTTTAAAAATTAGTTACATGTTTTACTACTTGCCTAACTATTCTTATTTACACATTGAGTGGGTTTGGTGAAAACTGAAAACGAGCTTCCATGTCCAGAATATTCTAGAGTTTTAATTTCACACTCAGGAAAACACCAAAGTGACAAGGAACCTGCACGTGGGATTCATCTGACATTTTCCCTATTTAGTACAAATGCTGGCAAATGTAAACCAAAGCCCTGCCGTCTGGTGGTATAAGCATCTTCTCTCTCTTTCCTCGGAAGTCAGCAGGCTTGACATTTTGACAGCTGATTTATTTTTCCCCTCCCCTGAGCTGAAATTCTCACCCAGGCTCATCTGTCACCCTGGCTTTGATGAGGAGGGGGCTTAGGTGTTTGCTGTCTGAGGCTGTCAGACTTGAAGTTGGCTTCAAATGAAAAGCTCCACCATACTCTTTAGAAAGCCAGGATAGCTGCTGTGGGCAGACAGAAGAGCAGAGAAGGGATGGGGAAACAGTCATAGAAGCAGCCGATATAAGCCGGAGAATAGGGGGAGAAGAGATGAGAGGACAGGTGAATGAGAAGTTAGTAAGCACAGGGCAGGTCCAGGGCTATCTTATTAGAAAATAGTTTCATGCAGCACTTTTTTCTAAGGTACATGATTTATCTATCCCCTTGGTCATTTACACTCCTTAGGTCAAACTGGACACTAAGGAATCTAGTATAGACCGGCCTTCCTTCCTTCCTTCCCTCCCTCCCTCCCTCCTGAATTACTTATAGAGCATTAACTATTTGCCAAGAACTCTACCAGGCCCTGGAAATACTGAGACGATCATGACCCAGTCCTTAACCTCCCGGGACTTACAATTTAACTGGGGAGGAGGGCAGCAGGTTAGTGAATCAAAGATCCCAGCGCAGTGTGCTAAGGGCCATGGCAGAACCCTGCACAGAGTATTCTCAGAGCAAAAGGGAGCAATATTCTGTGAAGATTTAAAACAAAAAATCAAACCTTGAAAATCTGTGACATTTTAATGACAATGGCATATCCACCATGTTGGAGAGAGGCAGCACTATTGGGACCAGTTGCACGTAAAGAGGTGAAACTGAGAAATGACACGATATTAAAGGAAACACAAATGCACAAATGTGATCGTTAGCGATACAAACCGACCTTCAAGAATCTGAAATTGGAGAAGTTGTTGGGTGTCAGGTGAGGTTCAGAACTGATTAAAGAAAAATTTAGCTTATCTAGTAGATTCGTATTTGAGAATGTCTTTCAATAGTTTAATTGGAGGTGCTAATTTTTATTAAGCAATGAAAGGAAATTGAATTCCTTTGCATTAAGAAATTGGTAGTGTTAAATCTAGAATAATTGATGATGCTAATTGCCAATTTCATGCATGTCCCGCACTGAAGTCCCGTTACCTGATGTGTTCATTGGATCAGTTTAGCAATCATAAAGGCCAGGTAGTCACATTTCGAGTGGAGACGAAGGTGCTGAAAACACAGCCTGACAAAGCCGAGGGTAGGCGGCACTCAGATAAAATTCTTTTCTTTTTTTTTTTTTTTTTAAGATTTTATTTATTTGACAGAGAGAGTGCGCACACAAAAGAAGGGGGAGCGGCAGGCAGAGGGAAAAGCCGACTCCCCATTGAGCAAGGAGCCTGATGCGGGGCTCCATCCCAGTAGCCTGGGTTCAGGACCCGAGCTGAAGACACTTAACTGACACTTAACTGGCTGAGCCACCCAGGCACCCCAGATAAAGGTCTTTGAACATGAATCTGTAAAATTGGGTTTGGTATCTCAGAAAAGCCTGTATTTTCTTGATTTTTCCAGAATTGCTTCTTGCATTTTGGGTCTAATCAGAAATGAGCAAATGTGAAACATTTCCAGAAATTCTGTTTCTGGTGCTGGCCAGGTGCTCAAACACCTTGAGATTTTATGTGATACCTTAATGCTTAAGTGATTCTTAAATGGTACCTACGGGGTGACTTTGGCAGCACGTAATGCCAAGAAATACGACCTCAAGGACATACTTGAAACCAAATCCCTCAGTGCCACACACACACACACACACACACACACACAATGTTTACAAGTTTCATCTGAGATAGTAAAAGAGGGAAAATAGGTACTATGTGTTATGCACACGCATGGTGCTATGCACAGACTACCCCATTTAATCCTCACAACCCCACAAACGATGTGCTATTTCTACCTATGTTTCTGCTGGAGCAAAGGAGGCTTAGGGAGATTTTGACAACTGGCAACGGGCGGAAGTGGGATTCAAACCCAAGTCTTGCGGGTTGTGAAGCTGGGGTTCCAACACTCCCTTATGGTGATGTCTAAAGACTGAGGTTTTCTTAATTAGTCAATTAGTGTTTGTTTAACTTGTTTCACGGCAGTTTAAATATCCTTTTTTGGGGGAAAGGATACATGAAGCACCCACATTGTTCACGGAGGAAAGAAAAACCTTTTCTTTCAGATTCTGCCTTTTAAAACATCCCCCTATCACTGGCAGCCTTTAGCCAGTAAATACATTAAAGAAGGTTAATCTGTCATTCTATTTGTGAGGAGTCTCTCTAGCTGAAGGGAGAATAAATCCGGTAGCTTAGGAGTTCTTTGACCTTGAGCAGTTTGAGTAACTTTCGCACCTTAGTTTTTCTAGCTGTTGAATGGAAAGTTTAGTAGCTGCTATTTGAGCATACTGTGACGGTAAGATGACAACAACAATGAGAACACTTCCTTTTTAAGCCTCTTCTCTGTGCCAAGTACTCTAACGAGGCACTGATTCACATGGTCACATTTCATCTCTAACCCGAAGAGGCACCAGTGCGGTAACTGAGGCTCTGTAAGATTTTTAAAAATGTCCCCAGTCACATAACTATGAAGTAGAGAAGGTGAGACTCAGATCAAGCCTATCTCTTCCTACAGCCTTGTGCTTGTCTTAGACGCTGGGTCCTTTTCCCATCACACTACCTCTCTAGACTATAAACCTTCGAGAAATATTGGGCTTTATTATTTGTACCCAATTTGGACAATAAGACTATTTGATTATACTTTAATTATTTGAAGACCTGTATTTTATGAATGCTGGACAGGTCACTATTCACAAGACCATGAGACTAACCATGCTGATTTAGAGAGCAATAAATGGAATGTAAATGACTAGTACCATTATTAGTTACTGTTAGTTGAGTCTTATGGCCAAATAAAGTACTGGGGTTTGTATGCTTAGAAAGGGGTATTGAGCCCAATTGTATCTCCCAACCTGGGTTTGCCATCCTTTCTCTCATCACTAGCAGAGAAAACATAGAACATGTGTATGTCCGTAGTTATTTGTACAGATCTGTGAAGATGTCTTTTTGAAAAAGAAGTCATCTTAGGATAAGATCAAATTCAGGCAAATTGAATTTTTATTTGCTTTGACATAGATTGAAATCAGTGATGTGATATTTTTTTCCCTCCTGTGTGGAGAGGAGAAAGAAAATCATCTTGATAAATCTCCTTGACTTTCCTCAAGGTGTCCAGTATCTTTCTCTTTGGAAAAAGCAACAGGGCATTTTGACACGGCTTTGACCCTCAAGTTGATAAACTTGTGCTTGGAGCCTAATGCTACTGACGGATTTCGATGCGGACAAATATTCAGTTTCTATATTCATCCGTTTATTCATTCGACAATAGGTGCTATAGATGCTTCTGGGAACACAACAAAATCGCTGTTCTCATAGAATTTACATTCTAGCAGGAGAGACACAGACAATAAAAACTCAACATATAGTAAGTTGGGGGATAATTTGGTATGGTATGGAGAAAAAGCTGGGACTCGGAATAGGAAGCATGTAACAGGGTACGCGCGCACACACGCTCCTTTTCTGGTAAACCTGGTTTAAGAAGTAGGAGGCATTGGTCTACTAGAGAGGATGATGCTGAGTTTTTTGTGATGTGCCAACCAAGAAACCCAAGGAGAAAAGGACTCTGGTAGGAGAATAGCACCTCTTCATAGTCATGCCCCGACCAACAAATGACTTCAGAATTTGGGGTGAAGATAAAGTGGATGATATGAAGTACGTTAATGGGGAAAAGATGGCCACATGGTTGCAAAAGGAGGTGAAACTGTGTAAGTCTCCTTGTGACTATTAATATAATACCTGCTTTTTAAAAAAAATTTAGTAGCTATAAATAAATAAAGAGAATAAAATGCACCAGTAATATATACTAAGAGAATTTCTAACATTTCGGTGTACATTTTTCTAGTTTTTTCCTACATACATATGTATAAAAATTAGGATTATATTATATATACATTATTATAGTCTGTCTTTTTAATCTGATACAATAGCAAGACTATTTTTGGAAGATTCATTTGTAATCATCTTTTGGTAAGAGGAGAAAGCTGATTGAAGAAAAGATTGTGTTAGCTTGAGAAATGTCTGGTCCAATATCAACCAATAAAGTAGAATGATGAGTATGTGTGTGTATATGAGAGAGACAGAGAATAAGGGTGATTGTGGACTTGGTGAATTATGTCTTGGTGACTGATACGTTGGCTGTGTTACCTGTGGGGACTGAGAAAACAAGGCTGACTAAAGCTTTGCTTATTTTTTATGTCAGGGTGGATTTTGGACTTGTTTTCTGGATAGCTGGAGAATTACTGGTTTTTCATTACTAGATTACAGCACAAACTGAAAGGGAAAAATATGTGTAAATGCTTTGGTTGATATCTACCAATATAAAGAAGTAATGAAATTAATTTGTGATACAAAGTAGGTTGTTTTGACTAAATTACTTAGTTTGGCTTTCCCCACATCTTACAAAGAAAATAAATTCCATATCTCCCCTATATTTTTCATGTTGTGGGGTCCAGTCTAGACACATATACCTTGAAGATTTGATATAGGAACTTTTTCCATAAATCTGTGAAAATTGTGAAAAGTCATTTTAGTTTATCAGTAAAGTGTTACGAGCATGGTGACAGCAAAATTTCTCCTATTGACAACTTTTACGGCACAGACTCCTTCTAAAATAAATGTTTGATGAGATTAGATTCAGAAGACATTGGCAAGATGAGAGTCAGTGAAAATCTTTCAAATAAATATAATTAATGAAAGCAATAGAAATAATATTCAGCTGTAAACTTGTGATAGTATGTGAACTGTGTGTGTGTGTGTGTGTGTGTGTGTATTTCTGTTTGTGTATCGTAAGCTCTCTTGTTACGTATGGGCTCTCGACTGGTGAGCACAATTGGCTAGAGGATGGGACTTTACAAGGTCAAGGTCACACATTCCACTGGCCACATAGAGGCAGAAAACTGTGTCACAGTCATCAATTGCACCAGAAATTTTACACAGTCGTTTCATGGACACATACTCTTGGTCACATAACTAGACAAGAGAGTTGGACTGGTTCAATAATATTCATCACACTATCAGGAAAAATAGGCATACAACTTTAAGCATAGATGCCATACCCTACAGGGCAATGATGTCAACTTTGTGAATGGCAGTATATACACAGAAGCTCACAAATGTACAAACACAACTGCGTTAGACAAAAGAAAAAGCCCTACTGAGCCTTACCTCCGATACTTAGCTGAAAACAAGCATACCATAACTGTCTCTCACTTTTTCCTAGTTAATACTGCATTGATACCAAAGTTTTAGAAGAATATTACATTCTTTGATAAATATACAATTATTCTTTGTATCTTTATAATTCATTACAATCAAATCAGTGCATCAGAACCTAGGGTTTTTCAAAAGCTAAAGCAACATCTGTACATTTTGGAGTTGGGGAAGCCCATCGGGGAAATAACGCAACAGCACCGAGAAATGCACTCACTACGTTTCTGCCACTTCACATTGAGGGTCATATGCAATGACAAATTCTGAAACTTGCACCATAGATCAAGTTGGGGAAAAATGAGTTTCTGACCATTGCATTTTTGCTTTAAAAATCTCAACCTATGATTTCCCGACATTGCCTTTTCTGATCGAACTATGCCAATCCCATAATAAAGTATAAAGCAGTATTAAGTTCCTCTGCAAATCCACTCATTATCTGCTCGACTTTGGAACCCAACTGCCCTCTCCTCTTTCAAGGAGAATTGTGCTTTTACAGTATTCATTAAAAAAAAAAAAAGAGGAAAAGAAAAAGGTACAACGTCAAGTCCATAACCTCTAAGGAATCACTATTTCCATCTGCAGCCCGGCAATAGTCTAAAAGCAGGAACAGGAACAGAGAGAAAGCCCCTTCTTTTAATCTAAAACTCCTGCTCTGCTTTATCAAAACCATTACTACAAACAGTGTGGATCAGCCTTTCGATATGCAAAATGGACGAAGGTACCAGTTTTCTTTGATGATAAATTAAATCTGAAGTAGTTCTTTATCGGGGAAATCCGTTGTAATTTTTCAATTTCCCCCTTTAAAAATTAGACTCTGGCTATCAAAGCACGTTGACCGTGGGAATAAAATATTTATCTAACAGGTTTCAAGTCTTAACGACCACTTCCTCTTCGTGATTTTTCTTAGACCTTTATGCCTCCCACCTACCAAAGTCTTCACTCAACCCTACCAACAGCCCAGCTGGCACCACAGATAAGAAGCAAACTGTTTTTTCCGTGACCTCTAAGCATTCTACTCCAAGGGAAAAGCAACGTGGAATGCACACTCAGCAGGCTACCAGCCTGGAGCCAGTTTGTCCTCGAGGCATTTCTGCCATAAAATATAATACTATCCACTGTGTTTTGCTCTAAGCTGATCCGTCCCCCACTCCCCTCTCTCCCCTTGCTGCTCTCGCTCCGCACCTGGCTGCGATTCACGACCCACAAGGCATACAGCAAACAAAAGCCCGACACAGCAACAGATTCCTTTGTTTTACATGCAAATCCTACCTCCGGTAGTTGTCACATCTTCCTCAAAAGCCACGCTTAATTTTTAATGACAGCGATCCGGTGCAGTCCTCCAAATAGCCACCGGTAATCATCATTGCCTCGCGTGCGTAAAGCCTTTCTGGACCATTAATGTCACAACCCTTGCTAACTCATAGCTTTAATACTCTCCGCTCAAAATGTCTGAAAGAGTTTGGGAGGACAATAGGAGTGACAGGCACGCTAGACAGCCATGCTTGAGATTAGTTATCAGAAGCTCCGTGAAAGCTGCTTCATACTGTTTTTAAAGCGTGCAGGAGGTAGGATTTATTAGCCTATGACAGGCATGCTGTTTCTGTTTTTATTAAATACTGTAATAGGCTGTCTGTTAGCAATGCTGTGATAGGTCCAGCATCACTTCCCACTGCTTTCGAATTCTCATATTAAAAAGGGAGAGAGGGCTCAGACTTCCTTAGGAGACGGAGACGGACACCACCCAGCCTACGGATCGGATTTCCAGACCCTCTATAACTACAGGAGAAAGAAATCCGTGTGCAAATGGTATTTGTACGTGCAAAGTGAAGTTGGGAATAAACACTTCAGGGTTCCCCAGACAATTCTCTCACTCCCAGCAAGGGACTCCTGCTCTCCCCAGTTACAAAAATAAGAGTTCTCTGGAGTTAGATAAGAGAATCAATCCCCATAGGAAACCATTCCTCGTCATTACTGAGGAAGGATTGAGGGTATGCCTACATGCAAAATCTCAAATGGTCTATCAGATGGGCTGCATGGAGCAATGGGCGCGTTCTTTATTTCATGCAAACTTACAGAGCTCTGTGTTGCAGTTTGAAGCAATCCTGTGTGCACTGCTGTCAGAGTGCAAAGAACCAAGGGTGGGTGCAAGGGAGGGGGTGACCCACGCTGGGCAGTCATGATCATGGAAGATGGAAGAAGGATTTCTTACCATTGGTCAGAGATGGGGCTGGAAGTGCTACTCAGAAAAGTTGCTAAGTACTTTCCAAATAGGGAAACAGAAAAAAGTTCTTGGTAGTTCACAGTGACATAGGGAATGTGCTCTGCTTCAACTACCCAGATTTTGTCCTTTTTCCCTACTGTTCTTTCTCCCCTCGTGCTATCCCAGGAGCAATAGTTATGTAGCAGTTGCTATGGAAACCGAGTGGTCGCTCCAGCAGAGGGGCTCAGGAAGGTTGCAGATGGAATACGGACCGAAGTGTACTATGGCCGGCCTATGGAATTGAGAATAGGGAGCGACTGATGAACACACAAAAACTACTACAAAACAAAAGCCCAAAGGGAGCGATTGTAAATCACCGGTATTTAATTACTGGTGTTTTGTTATCTGGAAGTACTACTATGATCACGGCTTCCATTATTTGATGATATATAAGAGCTGAATATCTGAACTGCTTACATGTCTGCTAAAAGAAAGACACCTTTTTTTTTCCTTTGGTTTTTTTTTTTTTAACTCCTGGTTGTCAGTTTGAATATGCCTTGATTGTATGTGAATTTTAATTATTACTTAACTGGTCACAATTTCTTCTCAAAAAAAAAAAAAAAGTCTGATTTAGCGGGAAATCTCCTTGTATCACAAACCGTAACCGTGTTTCATTCTGAATGAACATCCTTGTAGTTGTTTCTCTGAGGCAAAACCAAAATCACAAAATAATGTAATCTGAATTTCAGTAAAGAATTCTGTTCCCATTATGTTTGTAGGACAGAGAAAATTTTTTTTTTTTCATTTTTCACATTTGTAGTTCCTCAAATAGGGGGGAAAAAAGATTTTTTTTTCTTTTTTTTGGTATTCCATGTCCAAAACCTTCCACCAGCCTTGTGATCATGCAAAAGAAACTATTTCTTACCAGAGTAATTAAAATTTCACAGTTGTAAGGAGTCTGGGGAATACAAAATTATCATCTTTAGTGCCTCAGTTTGTAATTGGAGTAACTGACACCACCGAAGGGAGAACACAAAAATTCCTAAATAAAATTGTTGGGAGGCGATTCTTCAGGATTTTATGAAAATCCTCTTATATAGGCAGGCATATCATCCAAAAATTTGTAATGGAAGAAGAATTATTTCAGGGGGAAAGGATTTATGATATTCTCTTTAAAAATGATGAGAGACAGTAGTAGTATAAATTGAATATCCCAAATATTTTCTTCAAATGTCAGAGAGTAACATATGACAAACACCATTAACAACACCATGTATCATTTGTGGGGAGGGAGAGGGAGGGACAGAGATAGAGGGGGGGAGGGGGAGAGGGAGAAAGAGTGTCAAAAAACTCCCCAATTGGATATTTCCCTCCTATCCTACCTATGGTTAGTTCAGCAAGTAGCCACTACTCCTACAGGAGACAAATGGACAAGATCTGGATCCCGGGATGGAGGGAGGGGGCGGGTCTGGGGCAAAAGGTCAGCGCTGCTTTAGGGAGGCTCTGTCTCTGGCAGGGCAAAGATTACATGACCTCTCTGAAGATGAAGGGGAGTTACTGAAGGACCCATTAGATGGGAGTGGGGTGGGGTGGAAGGTGGTTTGTTGGGTGTCATGGAGGAGGAGTAGAGAATGAGGAAAGGAAACTCAAGGGAGAAAGAAGAGGGAGAGGGATCTATGAGGGAGGAAGGAAGGAATTTCTTGAGGTGGCCTGGTCTCAGAAGAGGACACAGGCTTTGAAATAAGGAGGCCTGATTTTGACCCTCGGTTCCGTGAGCCCTTTTGGGGTCTTGTGTAAAATGGGATGCTAAAATGACTGTGGTAAGACTGCAGTGACCGTGACAAGGGACGTGACGAGGGAGGAGTGTGGCTCTTTGTAAACCGAACGCTGAAGTAAGTGCTAGTTCTACCTGAGGAGGGAGAAAGAGGGTCAGGAGGAGGGAGGTGGTACAATGGGAAAGAGGCGGAGCGAACAAAGGGCAATGGCGGGAAGAGAAGGAGAGAAGGAGGTGGGACTGGGGAAGAGAGGGGGGAAGTAGAAGAGAAGTTCTCCTGTGGAATCATGGAAGATAGAATTCCTTGTTTGCTTTGTTTTCTGAATCACATGCCAGTAACTGCTGTTGCATTTTAGTTCTCCCCCTATAATAAAGTTTCAGATAATAAAGCCTTCGGTGCTCCCACCTTTTTGAACAAGAGAAGAACTTATGCTGAATTTGTTGAAAAGCATGCTCTACCATTTCGGAAACAGCTGATCTGAGGATTGAATTTAGTCATTCTTAGCGTTGCCATTTTGGATGGTTCCCTGGAGAATGAGGTTTGGGGCAGCAGAAGGCAGGAACTGAAGTGATATTTCCGAGCTATATAGCCAGACACATTCAGCCGGAGTACCCTGTGCATCTGTAACTCGACGACATTCTCAACGGCATCTGCTCTCTGAATGCACGTAAAAAAAAAGACTTGTTCTGGAAAGAATTTGTGTATGTTAACAAATATTAGGTGGAGAACCGGAGCCTGGGCGAGAGTGATGTGATCACAAGTGCAGAGAATTTGCAGTTTACATGCACAGCCTGCAAGTGAAACCATTTAATGAATGGAGCGATGATGCATAATTTCATTATGAGTCATCACTATTACAATAAAAAAAATGGATAGATACATAACCAGAAAGTGTAGCTATCTGTTCCAGATACAGGAGCTAATTATATTCTGGAGTATATAATTTATGCTCTGAGTGACTGCTTTTCCTTTGTTGTGACTATTTTTCTAGGAACAACAGGAAAGTTACTTTAGAAACCACTTCCTTCCTGTTATATTCCTGTGAACGCTGAAGCTGACTCACTCTGAAGTCCAAGTTTAGATCCTTGAAAGAGGCACTCTCTAGTGTAAACGTGAAATTTGGCCCTAGAAAATAATGACAAGGAAACAGTTGAAGACAATGTGACATTTAAAGCACAGTGTCTGATTGCCAAGACGTGACGAAATGCCTTTCATTGGTATACCTCACCTGTCATGAAGATTTTCCTTCAGATTAGAGGTTAAAAGAAAGTTCAGTAAGGAGATGATAATTTCTAAAACTTTACATTTATATATATTTACACACATCATACTTGATCGTCAGAACAAAGTTATCGGGAGGCAGGGAGATATGAACAGTCCCATTTCCATCTGGCGAGATTGAGGGTGAGGGAGGTCGAATGACTTCCCCGATCACATAACCTGTAAGTAGGTCTTCTAACGCACAACCCAGTGCAAGTTTTGCGTCATGAAAATTTACACCTAGCTCCGAATATTTGTCCTGAAATATTCAGAAATATAAGCACTAGAAGAATCTTTTTAACCTTTTGAAGTATAAATTGGATCTTACTGCCCTATTTTTTTTTTCTTTCCATCTGGCATATATTCATGCTGCGTTTTTCACTCTTTTTTTTTTTGCAGCTTTTTATGTTTTTAAGGTAGAGTTGGTAAACCTTTTAAGAAGACAAACTATAGAGTTTTACAATTCTGCTAACTACAGAATGGACCCTGACTAGAATTTCCTGCTAATGGCAGCAGCAGAACAAGACTCTCTGGTCGAGGGGCCTAGAAGCACAAGCCCACCTAGGTGATTTGGGTCATCCTCCTGAATTCTTTGGTTGCAATTCTGTCCGGTTAAAAATTAGAGAAAGTCCTGCAGAAACTCCTACCTCCCCTTCTGTCAGCACTAAATTCCTGTAAGTGACCATTCTGTATGGCTCGTAGTTGAAATGGGAAAAGGAGGTAGAAGATTATATAATATATACCTCAGGGAATTTATCTGAATTTTCAGAATAGTAGAAAAATCCTCTCTACCGCACCCCCTCCCAGCAAACACAGATAGAGATGCCCGAGCCTCACCCGGATGCCCATGAGAAAGCACGGGCACAAGCTAGTTTAACCAACTTTCCGAAGCCATCATTCTCTGGCTGAGCCATTGCATTTGGCAGACAGCTTATTGGGGCTGCGTTTCCATCCTTCTGAAGCCTGTCAGAGTATTGGACGTAAATCAGCTTAAAAATAAAACATAAAATAGAACACTGACAATTGTTGGAGTTTTATTTCATTTGGATTCTCCTACTTCCCAGAGCCTAGCTGCAATTTTCCTGCTCACTGGAAACAGGTACTCAGCACGGTCACGCTCAGGGCACAGTGGATCTGTGCGCAGTCAATGAGAAGATGGTGGCTAGTTGCTATGATTATGGTTATGATGACTTACGGTGCTGCGGTAACGTGTGCACCATACAGCATTAGGACCGGCCGCTTTCAATGCAAGTTAATTAAAAGACCTCTGTCTTAAAAACAAAACGAGACCAACAAATCCCTTTTCTGCAGAAGACTCCAAGATTAGGTACAAAGGACAAAGATTCGCATGCATGTTGGTGTTTATATTCATTTGTATATTTTAGAAACTCACTTTATGTGGCTAGCTTCTTAGGGTGGGGATAAAAAGACGGCAAAAACACTTGAACGTTGATTGTAAAAGGTCCTGCTTTACAGAACTACAGCAAAATCCTGATTCACCTATTACGCCTTTATTAGCTGGAGAAGTTCTAAGTGTTTACTCGATGGTAGACTAGGAAACTTTTAATAAATATTTCCACATTTCATAATTTACTTAGACTTAGACTGAGAATCAGCAAAATGGATGTCAACGAATATCTTTGTATACTGGAGTGTACTTGTGAAGTTACTTTTATTAAGAGTGTCCTAGCAAGGTTAGGTATGATAGCCGCTTCACTGCATGTCCCGCTTTTCTCCTTAAATCCAAAACATTGTTTAGTTCTTTTTTTTTTTTAAGATTTTTTTTTGTTGTTGTTTATTTGACAGAAAGAGCGAGCTAGCGAGAGAGGGAACACAAGCAAGGGGAGTGGGAGAGGAAGAAGCAGACTCCCAGCGGAGAAGCCTGATGTGGGGCTCGATCCCAGAACACTGGAATCGCGCCCTGAGCCGAAGGCAGATGCTTAACGACTGCGCCACCCAGGTGCCCCCATTTTTTAGTTCTTTTTTTGTTGTTGTTTATTTGACAGAAAGAGCGAGCTAGCGAGAGAGGGAACACAAGCAAGGGGAGTGGGAGAGGAAGAAGCAGACTCCCAGCGGAGAAGCCTGATGTGGGGCTCGATCCCAGAACACTGGAATCGCGCCCTGAGCCGAAGGCAGATGCTTAACGACTGCGCCACCCAGGTGCCCCCATTTTTTAGTTCTGATGACTTAAAATGTGACATAAGCTTGTGGTTGCAAAATTGGAGTATATAGAAAATATAAACAAAAGTCTCCTGTGACCCTGTAATCCACAGGTGATCTCTATTAATGGTTAAAAAACTAAGATTCTATTGCATATGTCCATGTTAATTTTCTCCTTCACTTTATAACATAACATTTTCCATGTTATTATGAAATCTTCAAATCTTTTTAAGGGATGCGTAATATTTTGTCATATGGCTCTTCCCTTATTTTAAAAAAGCCTGTTATTAAACACACAAGTTATTTATTTTTTCTTTAGCATATGCTTTACTGAAGGTCTTTTTACATAAATCTTAGGCTACATCTCTGGTTATATGTATTTAGGACAGATTTCCACATCTGTATCATTGGCCTGAAATGTCTGACCATTTTATTTATTTTTTTAATTTTTTATTTTTTTTAAAGATTTTTTTTATTCATTCAACAGAGATAGAGACAGCCAGAGAGAGAGGGAACACAAGCAGGGAGAGTGGGAGAGGAAGAAGCAGGCTCACAGCGGAGGAGCCTGATGTGGGGCCCGATCCCATAACGCCGGGATGACGCCCTGAGCCGAAGGCAGACGCTTAACCGCTGTGCCACCCAGGCGCCCCCTGACCATTTTAAAGGCTCTTGGTGTGTATTGCTAAGCCGCTCTCTTAAATGGTTGTACCATTTTCAAGATTCCACGGTGGCCTGCCCTCCCATGGCAGGGTAGTCCTTGTGGTGGGAAGAGGAGACTTCGCTCTTCTCTTTCACACAGGGAGGTTTATTTCCCTTTCATTTGGCTTATGGGACTGAAGTGGAAGTCAGGAGCCAGGACAAAGAGGGAAAAGGAAGGAGGCAAGGAAGAGGGTTATTAATGTGAGAAGTTACAGTTTCCTGAAGTGGAACTGTTTTGATTCCCATCGTGGGGAGAGGGAAAGTGAACTTACTGGAACGTCTAGGGTCTAGGGCTTACATTCATGTTGTTCCTACTGCTCAGAGCAGAATCTCTCCCCAGCGGTGGCCTCTGAGGCCTGGGATATTCCTACTCCCAGAAGATGCTGTTGTAGTCACAAATCCACAATTTAAATCTGGTGTGTCTTTCTGAAAATCAATTTGCTTAAAGATTCTGAAGGCAGGAATTTTGAATTTTTGTTTCTGTAAAGTTTTTAGCACAGGTATAAAGAAGTAGAATTGCTTTTCCAACATCATTAAACCTGGAATTTTTTAGATAAACTCAGCAAACACAATATTTTTATGAAATGGAAATTGGAAATCTGGAACTTTCTTTGTCTTCAAGGAGCTCTTGAGGCCTTCGTCAAAATGAAGAGAGAACATACCCTTTGTGAGAACCAGTGACGCTAATACAGAAGGGTGGGAGCATATGATTTTTTGGTAAGTAAGAGGAGAACTTTATCGCTTGTTATATGAAAATGGAGCTTGGTACCTTTCTAAGAATCCAGTGGTTTTTGGATGTCATACACACAAAAATAGTTCCACAAAAATCAGATCACCATCCTGCCAAACTTTCATTCAATCAAATCTTAATTTACACAGGAGTTCATGTTTTAATCCCTGCCAATGAAGTAACTCATTGTGTGTGTGTGTGTGTGTGTGTGAGAGAGAGAGAGAGAGAGAGAGAGAGAGAGATTTTAATGCTATTCCTAATTTATCTTTTAAAAGTATACTAGTTCTAAAATTATGTTTTCAACGGGATCACTGACTGGTAGCTAAACAGAGTATATACTCTTTTAAGTGAGCCTGAAATATCAGAAAACATGCAAGATAAGGAAGGAAATTCAGAATAACCTGAAATCATTGAGACATATGTCAGAACCGCGGTCCCTAAAGCTCAGCACAAAGCACTTGATAGCAACAAGGCTGATAACATTACCCAACTATGTCTGGTAAATGCGTAATAGAAAGCTGCAGTCAGTCAAAACAAAAGCATAGAATGTACCCAAATGTTTGTTTAAAATAGGGTTTATTACGATCGAGATGGAAAATGACATTTTTTTCTTGTGCAAGACAACACTGGATAAGCATTCCGTGAAGTCATCACTTCAGCAGGGAAATTTAAATACCAATCATACAAGTTTAGAAGGAAAAACTCCCCAGAATTTTGCCAGCTAAAAACAAACTCTTGGTTAGATTTACTATAATGCATTGCATTGTAAAAATCAAGCAAGCCATTCAAAAGGGCTTGACATTATCTCGAAGTTCAAAACATTATCTTTTCCATTTCCTTTGTTGGAGGAAGCTCATGGGATAGAAGATAATTTGGCAAAATTTTAACTACGGACATGGCCAGATGGCTGTTTGTGAAAATGAGAAAAAAAAACAAAACAAAACACAACAAAACTAACCTACCCCTTTATCAGGGCATTTGTGAACCACCTACTAGAAAATTATACTGATAAGTAGGAAAAAAAAAAAAAAGTAACAACCTAGGATTTCTATGAAATGAATGGTAGCCCCAGAATCATAGAGTAGAAAACCGCCATGACCACCTACGGGGGCTTTGTATATCGGCTTTGTGTATCTGAACCGAGAAGAGGTAGCATAGGAAATACAATGCTGCACAACTGGTGTTGAAAAAGAATGAGATTAACCCTTCTGTTTTTGTTTTAATTAAAAAAAACAAGATGTAATTGAGATACAACATTACATTAGTTCCAAGTGCACAACATGATTCAATATTTGTGTATATTGCAAAATGATTACCACAGTAAGTCTAGTTTACAGTTGTCATCACACATAAAGAATTCTTTTTCTTGTGATGAGAACTTTTAAGATCTACTTTCTTAGCAACTTTCAAATATGCAATGCAATATTAATAACAGTAGCTGCCATGCTGCACATTACACACCCATGACTTATTTTATAACTAGAAGTTTGTACCTTTCAACTTGCTTACCAATCTTTGCACCTCCCCTCCCACCTCTAGCAACCCTCAGTCTATATCTATAAGCCTGGCTTTTTTGTTTTTAGATTCTACATATAAGTGAAATTATATGGTATTTGTCCTTCTCTGACTTATTCACTTAGCATAGAATACCCTTGAGGGTCATCCACTTTGTCACAATTCGTAAAATTTCGTTCTTTTTTATGGCCAAGTAGTGTTCCATTGGTATACACTACATTTTCTTCATCTATTCATCCATCGATGGACACTTAGGTTATATCTTGGCTGTTATAAGTACTGCGACAATGAACATGGGTGTATGTATATCTTTTTGAGTTAGTATTTTCATTTTCTTTTGAAAAATACCCAGAAGTGGAATTGCTGGATTGTATGATGGTTCTGTTTTGTCTTTTGAGGAACCGCTACAGTGGCTGCACCAATTTACATTCCCACCAACAGTGCACAAGGGTTCCTTTTTCTCCACATATTCACCATTTGTTATTTCTTATCTTTTTGATAATAGCTATTCTAATGGTTACAAGGTGATATTTCATTGTGGTTTTGATTTGCATTTCCCTGATGATGAGTGATGTTGAGCATCTTTTCATGTGTCTGCTGGCCATCTATATGTCTTTTTTGGAAAAATGTCTATTCAAGCCCTCTGCCCATTTTAAAATTGGATTGTTTTTGTTATTGAAAGGTAGGAGTTCTTTGTATATTTTGGATGTTAACCCCTTATCGGATATACGATTTGCAAATATCTTCACCCATTAAGTAGGTTGCCTTTTCATTTTGTTGATGGTTTTCTTTCCTGTGCAAAAGCTTTTTAGTTTAATGTAGTCCCACTTGTTTACTTTTGCATTTGTCGCCTTCGCTTTTGGTGTCAAATCCAAAAAATCATTGCCAAGACCAATGTCAAGGAAGTTACGATCTGTGTTTTCTTCTAGTTGCTTTCTGGTTTCAGGTTTTACATTCAAGTCTTTAATCCATTTTGAGTTAATTTTTGTATGTGGTGAACTCTACTCTTTTCCTTATATTTTCATGATAACTTGGATGTTAATAGTTATTCATTTTTATTTGATACTTTGTTATTTGTAATATTAATTTCTGTGATATAGATTTGAAGATTACTTATTGGTAAAATACATAATGAACAAATATTTAATTAGCAAATGTGTTTAGCAAAAACAATAGCAAGTACAAAAATGCATAGATGGAGAGGAGATTCTAAGACTTTACATAGTAAGCTGAGTGCAGCCCACTTCTCCTTTCCTTTCTCCAATCAGCTAATTAATTCTGTGCAGGTATGGCTTTAAGCTCTGTTGGATGTCCTGTGGGGAAAACTCCAAGGAATGGTTAAATGCCCGGAAACTGACTTCTGGAAGTCATGGGGTGGGGACAAGAAAATAGCATGTCCTGGAAGGCATGACCCATGGGACCTATGAATTCCTAAGGAAGGACCTTGTTGGAATGTTTGTCTTTTATATTCCAAGGAAAGAAACAGCAAAACATGTAGGTTGACTCTTCCCTGGCCCTGAGCCTGGGAGAGAGTACAAAAGTATCTGAAAGCAAGGAGGCCTCTTTCGGGCGCCCAAGGAAGCACTCTCTGTCCACTTGCATATCAAAGACCTATGGGAGTAGAAACCACCTGCCCAGGAGTGCTGCTACTTGGGTTCTCCAAGGATCATATGGAAGCCCCAATTGGCCAGCTGAGAAAATAACAAATCCCTAAGGGAATTTAGCAGTTAGAGAGAAGATAATTTCAAACAAACTGAATAATGATGAGTAAAATAGAGCTTCCAGAGGAGATGAAGGATAATACATTTAAACAGAGAGAGAGGGTACATGAGCAAGAGCACACTAAATACATGATTTTCCATCTAAACTATTTTACTGGATATTGAAGAGTCTTGGCTGGCCACTATTATAATGAAAGATCAAGTGCAAGATATATTCAAGTCACAGAAAAAAAAAATACAGATAGAAGCCTCCAGAAAATCAAACAGGTAGAAACAGGTGTTACAGGGGCAGAAGATGGAAAAGTTGAAAAAGAGGCAATATTTTTTTTTTAAGTACCAAGAAACTGTTTTCCTTGAGCAGAAGAAAAATTTGAAATCTGTTATAGGCAAGACTTAACAGTATTTTCTCATGATTGTCTTAAAATGGTAGTACCCCCAGTGGATCTTTGCTTAATAAATGTGTATTTATTGAGAAAACCAAATAATCAATGGAGACAGAAAAAGAAGACATGGTACATAGTGACACCTGATGCACACATTCACACTTGCACAAGCACACCTACACAATTGGCTAGGGAAAGGCTGACAGTACGTTGTCAAAGTGCCCTGTGAGGACACTTGAAGCAGAATGGTCATGTGGAAAGGAATTCTGAAGCCTGGAATGGAGAGGGAGAAGACAAGTAGAAGAATCCCGAAGGACTCCTTCTTGGGAAAGGAGGAGAGAGTCAAGTATTTTAAATCTCCTATTACAGAGGACAGGGGAGGAGACAAGTTGATGAGTAACACAGCATCTCGGTTGTGGAAACAGAATGTTCTGGTGGGAAAATATTTAGTATTTAAAAATAGTCAGTGTGGAAAGGCAAGATAATCATTGATGGAATGGAATAGTGCAGTAAACCTCCCAAATTAACAACAACAAAAATCCATCATGCTAGATGACAGCATGATTACACTAGCAAAAATTGGAAAAAGGAAAAAAAACCACAGCAATATAAAATAAATAAGATAAAGTGGAAAGGAAGACATAAAATTAAGTATACTGGTTATTTTATTATTTGTAAATAGGACTTTTCCTTTAAAAGACTGAAACTATCAAGTTGGGTTAAAAACAAATTCAACTTATGTATATACTATTTATAGGAAAATAAAATTAAAGCGATAAAGGCTGAAAATGACGAGGTAGAAAAAGAGATACTAAGCAAATGCAAGCTAAAAGAAAGTGGGGGGGGCGCAATATTAATGAAAGTCAATATATTTAAACTTAAAAAAACACTACACAGTATAAAACAAGACATATATCATGATAAAATGATAATTTCTGAAGGAGTAATTGTCATAAACCTATATTTACTTTCCTATCGAGTATAAAACATAAATCAGCAAATTCATAAAACAAAAATTGTTAGAAATCCAGGGGAACACTTATAAATGTTTTAACAGTGGACCTTATTTTAAGTGATTGACAGTACTCTCTAAGAATTGGACAGATTGATTATAAAACAAAATAAGTAAAGCCATGCTGCCCTTTCTGCCTTCTGTGCCTGCTCATGCCTCTTTCATTTTCACCTGAGCAAGTCCTCATGTTTAAGACCCCACTCCTGTCCTCCCATAAAGACTCGCGCATTTCTCTAATACTGCTCTTGAGAAATGCTTGAACTCATAAACGTGGTCTGGTTTTCCTTTGTGCATCCTCTGTCTAGCACTGTGCCTGACACACACACACACAACATGTGCAGTAAAAGTGAACTCCTGTATGAAGAAATGAGTCCGTGAATACTGGGGATTCTGTTGCTTAGCTTCCTTTGCTTTTGTCCTCCCCAGTGACAGTGATGGGGGTAACTTCCTGCCGAGAGGCCCACTCATGATGATGACAAAACCTGTGCCTTTGTAGGCAGATGTCTTCTGTTTTTTGACCCACATGCGTAGCTGCTGAATGATGCTGTGGATATGTTTTACTTATGTTCTGTTTCCTGAACTGCCGACTGTGTCCACAACTGCAAGATTATTTGTTCCTTCGTTCTGGCCATTGTGTGATGACAGTATGGGGGCCAGAGTGGGGGCAGAAGAAATGTTTCAGAAGCTCTGTTAAGTGACCCAGAAGACGTCTTTACCTTGCAGATGGTGTTTCATACGAATTTTCTAGTGTCCTGCTGGGAAGCCTTCCTTGGCTGATGACTCCTCGAACATTTGGACAACCATTGCCTTGTAGCATATACACCTTAGTACTTGAACTGCATTTCCTGAGATTGTCTAGGGGGAAATTAATCCTGATTGGATTCAGGGAAGTTTGGTGAGCTTGACTCTGCAGCTGCCAGAATTGCGGCTTCTTGTAGGATTTTTTTTTTTTAATTCAGCTTCTGCCATCTGCTAATAGCCCAGGTGTGCAGGATTTTCTTGTTCTCCTGTAAACATGACTCTGTTATCCCTTTATTTGTCTGGTCATTTGTTATCAGATGGCCGATGCTCCAGATACTACTTCTCCAAGGGGAATGGAGAATAGCTAATATGTTTGGCAGTTAGTAGGTTAGGTTTAATTGTATTCTTCTACTTTGTCAACTTGCACAATTTTTAATCTATGTAATTCATACTCAGTTGTCCAGTTTATTTGGGTATGTAAAATGCACCACATGGAAATCAATATCACAGTCCTCTGTCTTCAAAGCTCACGTCAAGTACCAGGTTCTCAGGGACGACTCCTCCGACTCTATCCAGAAGGAGTTAGGATTTCCTCTTCTACTCATATCTGTATTTTATTATGTGCCACCTTTCACTGTAGTTGTTTCTATCCCTTTTATGAGAGGTAGAGTTGGGTTGGATATGTCACTTAACTGCATTTATTAATATAACTGGCAAGTTCTTAGAAATTAGCAGATGCTCAGTAGAGACATATAGTCTGACTGATCTGCTACCATAATTTGAACTCCTTGTATCCACTCTGGTGAGTCCTTCAAGAATGCAGGAAAACAGCGGTAGGGAATACTCTAGTAAGAAACTTTCAGTAATGCTTCTGTAGAAGGCTAGTTGAGACATAAGGGCACTGATGTGTAGTTGGAAAATCTGTGTTTCATTGGCATGGCTGCCATTTTTGAACGATGGTTACTTGGAAAAGTGCACATTCAGCTTTCCTATCTGTCATATGGAAGTACGAATATATCATGGCCACCTCAGAAAGTGTTGTGAGAATTAAATAAGAGGGCATTTGATAAAATGTGAAGCACTATGCAGAAGAAAGCTGTTGAAATTGCTTCTGCTCATTTTGACATATCCAGTGTACCCATATAGGTCATATGATATTAATTTTTTTTTTAAAGATTTTATTTATTTATTTGACAGAGAGAGAGACAGCCAGCGAGAGAGGGAACACAAGCAGGGGGAGTGGGAGAGGAAGAAGCAGTCTCATAGCGGAGGAGCCCGATGTGGGACTCGATCCCAGAACGCTGGGATCACACCCTGAGCTGAAGGCAGATGCTTAAGCGCTGTGCCACCCAGGCGCCCCATATGATATTAATTTTTTACACTTAAATACCATTAGAAAAAATGATTATTCACATAAGCTATATTCAGCATTCCAAAAGAGATGATGAAAGTGATTTGCCTTCTGAGCCTAACCAAGGCTTTAATAATCCCTCAAAGATGGAAATATGGCAGGTTACAAAAAAAAAAAAATGGAAAGCAAGAAAATAATTGGAGCATTCTTTTGCAAAGCTGGTTGCTGGCTCTTTAGTTCTGAAACTAAATGGGAATCCTCACATTCATATATTGCAGAACGCATCTGACCAAATCAGACTGTCTATATAAGAACTTTATAGAGTAATTCCAAAGGAATATCACACTCTTGCCCTCCTTGATATGAGGTCATTGAGTTCACTGGGTTTCAAAGAGACCCATGTGACTGTTAGAAGTTGCTTCAGCTTCCCCATCTTCTGCATATTGTTCTGAGCTTCAAACGATGACTCCTGGCCTTCCATTCATGGAGGGATGGTTTACTGATTAAGCACTGTCTCTCTGACAATGCTCTGACAGTGCCTAGGATGACTTAGAAAACTTGAAATTTTACTTCCATTTGGGAGTCTCACAATCACTACCTGCTTTACTAATTTCCCCAAAGCCTTCAAATAGCAATTACCGCTGTTCCTTTTCTGGGTTCATCAAAAGCAGCTTAGAGACTGAATTATTCACCTCTCTTCTGGAATATTTGGTACGCAGGGCCTTTATTGGGACCCTATACTGCTTTCTTCATCATCTAAGACAGGCATTTTTTGCCTATGCCCTTTAATTAATTTTATGCCAACTAGTTGTACTTACCACAGTATTGGAGGCTAATTTGTTTCTTTAATCTGAAAAAAAATTCAAGGTCCATTATAGTGATGACAAGGCAACACAATGTCTGGAAGCTACGGTTACAACATCCAGAGGCATCTGGTATTTGCTAATGTCCCTGTAGAGCTAAGTAAAGTAGGACAACAAGTGGAAGTTGAACCGTTAGGCAAAAAGTACCTAGCAACCATCATATAGGAACACTTGATACTGATGGAACCAACCAGAAACTAGCTTCAGAAAAAAGGTGGAAAGGACAAAATGTGAAAAAGACCTTCAGCAGGCCACCGAATTATGTTTGCTATATGACTCTACCCAAAATCATAACCGATTTTTGGGGGAATACGAAAAACCATGAATTCATTTCAAAATCATCAAAATGTAGACTTAAAATCTTAATAAAATGTTTGTCAATTCTTTCCTAAATTTTTTTTAAACTTAAAATTTAATTTAAAAATTTTTTTACATCTCATTCTCGTATTGTCTTTTTTCAATTGCAATTGGTATTTTATAACCAATATATTAAAAACAACATAATAAAAAGAAATACAGACGAGTTCTTTGGAAAAGAACAGAGAGAGCCAACTGAAGGACAGAAGCAAAAATGGAGTAAAAATGGACCCATAGAAAGATTTGTAAAAATGTTTCACATTTTTTCCCTGACCCCTTTGGGATGTCATTAATTCAAATATTACTGACCCTGGTCACAAGACTTCATTCTACTGACCACCACTTGATGCAGTCCAAGGCTAGCGTTATTTTTAAAGATCATTCTCTGCTTATGCTTCTTGTCTGAAAAGTTGTGCTTATATTCCAGACACTATCATGGGCACCTGTTGTTGATGGGATATGAGCCAAGTTAATGGGAATTAATAAAAGTCTGGGAACATGAGTGAGATAAAATGGGAAATTAGAGGCCTATAACGCTAACATTTTAAGAGGAAATTATTATAAAATTCATTTTTTTCCAGAACCCTAGAGCTGATGTAGATTTTAGCCTAGGAATACCTGCCTTCAAATCTGAATTTCACCACTTACTTTCTTGCAAATTACTGCAAGCCTCTCAACTTCTGGTCTCTCCTCTATTAAATGGGACCTCACAGAACTACCATTAAAGTTCTGTTATTTGAAGGTCCTTCTAATACTCTAAAGCACAGATGCTAGTTAGCACTATGGTTACTGCTTATCAATATCAAGCTCTTTCTGAAAAACCTAATCTCATTTAAGGCAAGAGGACAGTTTTACTTCCTATAGAGGTCCTTTCCCTTGACCTTGGTAATATTTTAAAATTGATCTTTGTAATGTAGTATCAACCTTTATGGAATTATGGCTAAGAACAGGTGCAGTTCCCAAATATGTTTCTAACATCTGACCGGAATCACAATCTGAGAATGATTCTTTAAAATAAATGGTAGTCCAGGGGCATAACAAGCAATGCTCAGTATCAAAGAAGTACTGGGACTAGGGTAAGTCACAGGGCAAGTCAACAACACAGTAAACACTCCAATGAGACTATTGAGTTATTTATGCTGATGATAAGATTCTATAAACTGGGGTTTACTCCTTTCACAAAAGATAGGTTCAGAATTCAGAGTGACCTTGGTGATTTAGAAAAGAGATCAGAGATAGACACAATACAGTTATGTCTGCCTGGGAGCAGAGGTAGATGCAGGATGAGGAGAGGGCCCGAATGCGCCCAGATTTCTGGGGGAAAGACCTGGCTGCGTGCGTTGACGCAGGAAGAGAGTGAGAGGTCCTGGGTAGTTCTCAGATGGCCTGTGAGTCAGCAATGCGGCTGCAGTTAGAGAGCAAGCCGAGCGCTGCAGGGCCCGGCAGGAAGGTGGCGTGGAGCGGAACCCGCAGGGGCAGCTCCTATCACGGGGAGAACGGGACAGGCCACATTTGGATGCCTTGTCTGGGGAGCCCTGTGGACTACTTGGCTCAGGATTTTGTCTCTGATGAAACACCTGTAAATATTTATTTCAGACACTTCCCATCATTATGTTTGCAGAAGGTTAAGGTGGCTTTACTCTTTCCGATGGGAGCCATAGAGATTTACAAAGGAGACAGAGCAGTTGTCTGAAAGGGGAATTCTATAGCCCCAACTATCTGAACCCCCTTTATTAAAAAAGTATTTGTGAGTGGTTTGGTAATATTTATAATCTTGTAAGGACCTCTAACTTCAGCCCCGTCATCTCTTGTATTAGTATCTCCGTAAGTTGCCCGCACAGAAGGCTGCTGTGCGTTGCCCCACCTGCCTGGTGGAGGCTCACTCCCTTCCTGGACAGCCCTGTTCCCTTTGCTCTGCCTGCCCAGCCGCTGCTCATGCTTGGGCCTCAGCTGAAGCCTCACTGCTGTGGAAAGCCCTGGGGACCTTCGTGGGTAGAGTCACGTCCTCCGTGCTTGCCTCTGCTGCGTCTTGTACATCTCTTTGTTAAAGGCTCATTAATCACGCCGGATAGAATTAGAATGCGAGCTTCTTGAAGGTGCGGATAAAATCTCATTCATCTTGGTATTTTCATTACCTAGAAGGGTCCCTGGCACATGGTGCCTGCTCAATAAATATTTATTGAATGATTAAATGAAGGAAGGAATGAAGATATTAGTACCAAATCTATGTAAACAGGTTAAAAAAAAAAAAGCCTGGGATTTAGCCTGAAGAAGGAGACTCCAACTTTGTGCCTTCTGTAGTGTGTACCCTCCTGGTTCACAGGGAATTAAATTTGAAGCTGAATTTTTAGAGTTTCCAGTGAGCTGTAAGGAAGCAGTCTTTGCCAGTTAACACCTAGGCAGAGCCTTTCCTCTCATCACCTACAGGGGAAGAGTTAGACTAAGTCCCTTTCAACTTTAAGACACTCTCTATTTTCATGCTAAACTCCAGCACTTTCTGTTCTTTGGCCTGGACCAGTTTCTTGAGGGTCCGTGATGGAGACAGAATCCGCGTGAAGAGCACAGTTCTACCTTCAGTAACCTGCTGGAGGCTTCCTCTGTGGAAATGATCCAAAAGTTTAATGAGTAAAGAAATTTCCATATTGTCACATATTCATTTAATAATGAAGAGCCACAGGAAGCCAGCGCTTGTAGTTTTCAAGCCTGTAATACATAAATGTGTCTTTTGGATTCTGTAAGTCTCTCTTCTCATCGTAAGTTTGATCAGAGGGAAACAAAAAAATCTTTACTATAGCATGGTCTCCAAAAGTTCTGCTTCTGTCAATCGAGTGAAGCATTTGATGCCTGTCGAGGATTTTAATGATCTCTTCCTGTCTCTGAAGGATGCTGGTCTCTGAGACATAATGCTCTCCATCCACCAGCATTTTTGTTTCAGAAATAAACAGAGCAACAAAAACCGCATCATTTGTTTGCCTAATGGCATCTGTTTAAAAAAACCAACCTCCCTCCTTTCCTCCCGCCTGTTTTTAATATTTATCTTTCCTTGAGGGTATTCAGCTGTCTTCAGTGTTGTCAGCGTGTTCGTAAGCAGGCTGACTGGGGTGTTGGCAAACGTCAGCAGCAGGAACCTGCAGCCCCTGACAGTTAGAGAAGACTCCCCTCTGAGCGGTGAGTTTAGAAACTCTCAACAAGTCTATTAATGTCATGATTTGATTGTCTGTTTTAAAATGTTATGATTTCCAGAGTGCCTCATGATTTTATTCGTTTTTTATTAACAAATGAGTTATGGGTATTTTAATTTATAACTTAATTTTTTTAAGAGTCTAGACTCTATAGTCCGTCAGGCAGAGGCATCAAGACCTCAGCGAGGCATATGGTAGGGGTGAGAGCACAAGCTTAGGAAACAGGCTCACTTCAATCTGAATTATGGCTCTGCCATGTCCTAGCTTCATGACTGGGGAATGAGCTGCTCTGTGCCTCAGTTTCCTCATTTATGACATAAGGTTCACTTTATCTCCTTTGTAGAGTTATTGTTAAAATTAAACGAGTTCTGGGGCGCCTAGGTGGCTCAGTCCGTTAAGCATCTGCCTTCAGCTCAGGTCCTGATCTCAGGGTCCTGGGATGGAGCTCTGCACTGGGCTCCTTGCTCAGTGGGGAGTCTGCTTCTCTCCCTCACTGTCCCTCTGTACGTGCATGCTTTCTCTCTCTCTCTCTCTCTCAAATAAATAAAAATCTTAAAAAAAAATTAAACGAGTTACATGTAAATCTCTTAGTACAATTTGAGATACCTAGTGAATTTTTGATAAATGGTATTTAGCAATAATGATGATGGAGAAGCTTGAAGATGCCATTTTTCAGCAGGTGGGATTCATCCTGTTTTAGAGAACTCAAATCCTTATTTGTAAAAACAAATTTCCCCTCCTAGGATAGGAAAGATCTAAAGGTTTTCACTGTGTTAATTGTCAAATTTCTTGAAAAGCTCAAAACAGCTGAAAGCATCACCGTTCAGACTTTGTAATAGCAGCACTGACATTGAAAGCCCATTGTATGTAAATCTAGACACTGCATTTATCATTTATTTTCTGAATCTCTAAATACATGGCTTGGGCCTTTATTTATACACTTGGGTGACAAGTAAATTGCAGGAGTACCCATGGCCATGTCTGTTTGGGTGACCTTCACTTACTTTCAAATACCCTGCAGACAGAGCTTCCAACAAACAGCAATACTGGGGAGAAATTTATGAAAGAGGAAAGGATCAGTGGGAAAATAAGGTGTTACTATTTTAAGGTAATTAATATTTTGGTTTTCTTGGCAGTAAAAATAGGACTTCACCAGATGGCAGATGTCTTTTTGGTTGGTAATGTCGTGCTGTATTTTGAACGAAGCGATGGCAGGGGGAGGCGTTGTTAAACACAGCTTTTTCAAATCATACCAAGGCGTGCAATCCGGGCTTTGGGAACAGGGAGGAAATGAGTGAACAAGTAAGGTATTTTTATTGCGTAAGCACATGAACGTCTTCGTTTTCTTGAGAAAATGTGACTTTTTTAGGTGAAATTGGACACATGAGGGCTGTGGAATTCTGTGCAGCGTGACTGTGTTGGAAACAGAGCAACACAAGGACGATAGAATTCCTGACCTCTCAGAGCGGGCATCTGCAGGGTAGTTAGGAGAATGCCTCCCTCTGGAGCCTTGCAGGGACAGAATGGAGGGACAGGGTAGACAGGTGTCCCTCACTCTAGACTCCTCTGCCGTGTGTTCTTTTATCGCTCATGGACTGATTTGAGACTCCTTTAAGTCCCTAGGAAAGGCACTTGGAAAACAGAAGTATCCCCGGGGCAGCTCACAGCCTGGTGGAGACAGGAGCCAAGGCCAGAGCAAGGCCACGGTCTCTTAACTATGGCGGCTGGTGGCAGTTAGACCTGAGCCCAAGCTTTTTCTCAATCTTATACTCTCAGTGCTCTCCATATTGCTTTCTGGGGGCACCAGGGAACCAAACAGCTGTACCAAGAATGGGCCTCAGAGATGATAATAACTGACATTTATTGAATACCTACTATGTGCCAAGACCCTTACCTGTGTAACCTCTGCTCCCTTGTTAAGCCCTCAAGACAGGTATTTCTCCATTGCTTTGGAACCAGGAGCATAGTGGCTGAGGAACGAGCTCAAAGTTACACTGAACGGTCATTGAAGCTCAGATCTTTCTGGAGCCAAAGCCCATGTTCTTCACATGCTATCACAGGGTTCTTTAGGGCATGCCTATGTCTTCTGGCTTATTCTCTTTTTCTTTAGCACCAAGGTGAGGATGAAAGAAAATATATATAGTTATATGATAAGATTATATATCCATATTTTAATGTGGCCCCCAAACATGAAGAAGTATGTATATTATTTTTACCTATCTTTTTTTTTTTTTTTTTTTTTTTTTTGCCATGCTGAAGCAAGGTGGTATGTGAAAAGGATGTTATTCTGGAAGGTAGGCCGGGCAGATTTTAGTCTGAGTTGTAACACTACAAAGCTGTGGCCTTGGGTAAATCATTTAATCCCCTGATCTCAGTTACTTCAATGAGGAGTAGACTAAATTACTGTTTGTCTAAATTTTCTTCCAGATCAATGATTTTTTATTTATTTTATTTATTTTTGTTTTAAAGATTTGATTTTATTTTAAAGATTTTATTTATTTATTTATTTATTTATTTATTTATTTATTTATTAGAGAGACAGCAACAGAGATAGTGAGAGAGAACACAGTTGGGGAGGAGAGGGAGAAGAAAGCTCTCTGCTGAGCGAAGAGCCCAATGTGGGCCTCGATCCCAGGACTCTGGGATCATGACCTGAGCCGAAGGGAGACACTTAACGGACTGAGCCACCAAGGTGCCCCTAGTCAATGATTTTTTAAAAGGCTTCAAAATCCTTCACTAACATGAACTTGCACTCCCTACCAACCACCCTGTTTCCATGTGAAAGGTTGGGCTACATATACAACAGATAACTTATTTCAGATCCTCTTTGAGTGAAAATAGACTCTTGCCCTCCTGATTGAGTCCTAGGTGATACTACCAATAGATTCAGAAGCACACTTTCCAAGTAATTACCAATATTCATGAAGATAATTAACTTACATAGACATTTGGAGGCATAATACAATGCTTGGAAATATCATCTGATGCCAGGAATGTTTACTGAAGATTCGTTTATTTCCCCAATCAGCTGAGGCATGAGGGGGAAAGAGAAGATACTTTCACGGTTTTATGTGCTCTGTGGGTATATTCTTGGAAGTCTCCCTAGCTTTATTTTTTGCTTCCTAGACTCATTAATTCTTTGAGAAAATTAAAGAGACAAATGCTAGTAAAAGAATTGAAAACTGTAAAATGCTGCTGGTTTGTTGAGTACCTCCTAACACAGATTCTCCACACCTATCATGACCACTCTTCATGGTGACCTTTATAGGTAGGCATTACCTTCTATTTTCTCTAATCAGCTTTATTGAGATATAGTTCCCATTGTCATCTTCCTTTTTCAGCAAGGATAAAAAAAATCTTACAGAATTTGTTATGTGCTCTGAAGAACCTTTAGTTTACGGTAAAAATACTACATGAGCCCAAATCTGTTTTGTTAAAAGGACTGTGTTTTCCATTATGTTCCCTTCAAAGGAGAGCACATGATCATGGGAGGTCAGGAAGGGGTAAGTGTTGTGAGATGAGCGATCGAGGTCCTTCCGTACGTGCCAGCGGTGGCTCTCCTCAGCCAGAGCGTGGGCGCTTGTGATGGGCTGCAGAGGCCACGGTTTCCAGCTGTAGCTGCTGCTCTAGAAGCATTTCTTTTAAGTCCTGGACATGTTTTTAAAGATTTTCTTTTGCTCATTGTCCACGGTTTCAGAATCTGAGAACCACCAAAATTAGAGCTTCTCCGATTCAAGCTTCAATTTCCCAAATGAGATGAAGGACACTCAGGGAGAGGAAGTAACTTAGTCAAGGCCACGTGCTCATCTAAAGTGGACTCGAGATAGAAGCCAGATGGCCATATTTAATTTGCTGTCCTCTGTAGCCTACTTTTTCATCCTTGCTAATACTTGATCTGAGGGACCGTAGGGTGAACTCAGGCCTTTGGAGCCATGGTAATACCAAACTTTGTCCCTGCCATGTAATAGAAGTGAAAGTACATGTCATGAATAAAACTTTTGAAGATGTTATCTTGTTAGAGGGAAAAGAGTTTGTTACATTGGGTTTAATCTAGATATCTTTTAGAACCAAGATGGCATCTTCCACTATTGCCTCTAACAGAATAAACTTAGTAGGAAGTCCATAATTTAAATATATTAAACAATTTGGGATACAGTGGTTTCTATCTAAAGATAGACCGACACAAAATTTCTCACCTGGAACATTTGTGTTCTCTCTACGTTATAGATACTCAGTATGATCAACAATTTCATGTGACTTAAAAACTCATACTTCTGATATTTTAGGAAAATACTCTTATTATGCTGCTAATTATCCTCCCACATTCTTGACTCTGCTTTTTTTGCTCCGGCCTCTGTTTTTGTTTTACTTGTTTTCTTTAAGACGCGTGTGCGCGCACACACACCCCCCCCCCCCATAATATAAACGAAAGTAATTTGAAACCTTTTGTACTTGATATATGAATGTAAAAGTCTATGCAAAACCTTCTTTAATATTGTTTTTTACTCTTTATTTCAGGGCATGCCACATTTCTGTTTAATATTTCAAGTTAGTTTTGTATTCAACTGTCACAAGTTGGCCTCTCTGGCAGTAAACACTGACATGGAGTTTGGGATGTGTATCAGTTTCCTAGGGCTGTCAGGACAAAATACCACAAACTAGGTGGCTTCAACAATAGAAATGTATTGTCTCACAGTCCTGGAGGCTCAGAGTCTGAGATCAAGGTGTGGCAGGGCTGCTTCCTTCCAAGGCTGAGGGAAGGATCTGCTCCAGGCTGCTCTCCCAGCTTCTGGCAGTTTTCTGGCAATATTGGCATTCCTTGGCTGTGACAGTATCACCCCAATTTCTGCCTGCAGGTTCACACACCATTTTCCTTGTGCGTGTCTCTGTGTCCACGTTTTCCCTTGCATAAGGCCTCCAGTCATGTTGGATTAAAGCCCACCTTGCTTCAGTATGACCCCATCATATCTAGTTACATGAGCAATGATTCTATTTTCAGATAAAGTCACGTTCTGAGGTCCTAGGGGTTAGGGCTTCAACACATGAATTTTGAGGGTACTCAATTAAACCCATAAAGGGTGCAACATGTATACCTCTAAGGGAAAGGTGCAAGAAGCAGCACTGGGCAGAGGAAGAGGTTAAACCACCATGCAGGCCCCACAAAGCCTGAGACAATCCGGCAGCAAGCTTTGGAACAAATATTGCCCATCAGCAAAGTCCCTCTGAGAGGACTTCATACCCGCCTCTCTCAGTCATCAGGTATGGGTTCCCTGGGAAGGGCTTGCTTCGGGGAAGCCATATTCTGAATAAACACAGGCTCTGAAGGAACTGATAGCTGCAGCCTGGCTGTAGATTGCACTCCTCGTCTGGACAGCAAATCCTTCTATGAAGGGATATCTGGGTGGTGCGTCTCCATGTCCATCACAAACACAGTACGTATTACTGACCTCTATGAGGTTAAAATAAAAACAAAAACTTGAACTGAAAAAAATACTAATCTTATAAAAATCTCTCTCTTTCCTGCTTAAATACCTTGACTGTTCTCCATGGCCAGGTTAAGGTATAAATCCCCTAATCTAACACTTCAGGCACTCTGCCATTGGACTCAAATTTATGTTTCAGCCTCTGTGCTCTGCAACAGAATCCTCTGTTCTAGCCAAGCTGATTTTTCTCTATGTAGGGCAGGGAACTCAAGCGGAACTTCTTCTTTAATCTCTTTTACCTATTGAGAAGTATAGAGATATTGAAAAGGTAGACTTCAGTCCAATTGGAAAGGTCTTACAGCCAGACTAAAAGGGTTATAATTAAATCTATAATCTAAACCAAGAATTGACAAAGTATAGCATGCAGATCAAATCCAGTCTTCCATCTGTTACTGTAAATAAAGTGTCATTGGAACACAGCTATGCCCTTTTCTTATATGTAGTTGGTGGTTGTTATTATGGTTCAATTCTGCAGAACTGCGTAGCTGCCACAGATACCGTGTAGCCCACAAAATCGAAAATATTGACTGGTCCTTTATAGAAAAAGTTTGCTGGCTCTTTCATCCAACCCTTCTTTTGTAATACAAAAAGTACGATTTTTCTCTTGAAGTTTTCTGGATGGTTCCTGCTCAGACTGATCTTTACAATCTTTAAACTCATAAGGCACATAGCAGTTTTCCTATTCGGGATTTGTGCTTCCAAGGTCTATGTTCCTGTGAAATTGTGATTTATAGTAAGAAATAGTTTTCTTATAAAACTAGTAAGAAATGGTTTTCATCTATTTCTCTGACAGAGCTCCTACAATCTTTGGAGTTTCCAAGTGATGAAAGAATCAAGATGTCTTTTGTTTTGACTTTGGAAAGCGTCTGGGTTCCCTAGGGGCTGGTTGCCAGGGGAACCAACCAGGTGATTAGAAGGTTGGAATTCCAGCCCTCCACCCACCCCCAGGGAAAGGGGGCTGAAGATTCAGTTCAATTGCCAAGGGACAATGATTTAATCAACTTTGTCTATGTAATGAAGCCTCTATAGAAACTACAAAGAACGGGGTGGGAGATTTTCCAAGATGGTGAACATGTGGAGATTTGGGGAGAGTGGCACACTCTGAGAACATGGAAGCTCTGGCCCCTTTCCCCACACCTTGCCCCATGCATCTCTTCCACCTGGCTGTTCCTGAGTCATACCCATTTATAATAAACTGGCAATGTAGTATATAAGTGTTTCTCTGAGTTCTGTGAGGCACTCTAGCAATATAATCAAACCCAAGGAGTTGGGGGAGAGGGGTTGGAACCTCCAATTTATAGCCCATTATTCAGAAGTACAGTTGCCAACCTGGATTTGCAACTGGTGTCTGAGGTCAGGTTTGGGGTCAGTCTCCTGCGACTGACTGAATCCCTTGAGCTGTGGAATTTGCTGCTACCTCCAGGTAGATAGTGTGAGACTTGAGTTGAATTGTAGGACACTCCCACCTAATGTCAGGGGATTGCTTTGCGGAAGGGAAAAAACCCAAACATCAGAACTGCTGTCAGAATCTTAGTCTCACAGCCCTACACAGATTGTGAGCGTGTGAGTGCAGACTGTGCCTTCATTTTATTTTGGGTTACCCACAGTGTTTCGCAGGAAGTATCTGTTGATGACGTGGAGATTCCTATCACTTGCTTGAGAGGCAGTTTGTTGGAAAAATGGTCTTTGGAGTCCAGTAGATCCAGCTCCTCTGTCTTACGTGTGTCACCTTGGGAAAGACCTAATTTCTCTCAGCCTCAGACTTTTGCTCAGCCCTGGTATGGCAGTCACAATTTTGAGGCTCCGAGTGTCTTACAGATGGTACTTGACCTAGGAGATAGACTTTTGTTCCAGGCTAAAGCGAATGAGATACGCAACAGTTCTAACACTAACGCAGAGCTAAGGAGAGGGCATCACGTGGAAGGCATCGCAGGGGTGATTCATCTATCTCAGGCAAGAGCAAAGAGGAACAGACAGAGCTCTGTGCTTTTCACTGGGGCTTTAGTGGCATTGGGGGAGTGGTAATCTTCTGAGGTGAGGGAGTATCCGTCTCTTTGTAAGATGTTTGTCTTCTCTGTTCCCCTCCCACTTCTAATAGTGTCCCCGCTCACTGCTCTTTCAGCCGTAATAGCCCACACACAGTTCCAAATGTCCCTTGAAGGTCACTACTATCTTGGCTGAGAACCACAGCGTACTTCTAACAGTGCTAGGGGTTTTGCATGTGTTCGAGAGAACACCGGAGAAAGCAAGTCTGGGCTGTGGAGACGCCCACAGAACAGCTGTACTCTGCTCTGTTTTACATGACTGAGATTTTGTGTGAGAAGATACCTATAGCTGAAGTTTGTGAAAATAGAAATGCAGCTCGACAGTTGAAGTCAAACACTGCTTAACCGTGAAGGCTGAACTAGGAACAATATCAGATCAAAGCTGAGAAAGAGTCCATTCAACTCGAGGAGGCACAGAGCTGGGAAAGAAAAGAATAAAGGGGTCCTGCCCTATCAAGGCCAATACAGACGCTCCCCTCTCCTCTAGGAGTGGACGCAAACGCTGGCATCCTAGTGCGACCATAATGACAATACTGTCCCTTCATTTAGCACCTGCTGTGAGCTACACATATATACTATTTCTACACTTACAACTACTTCACGTGGTAGGTATCAAGCAAAAAATAGTCTCATGGAAGCTGAGCCGTATTTCTCAACTCACACAGCTCGTTAGTGACTGAACCTGCATTCAAATCCATGCTTTACTATAAAAGCTTACCAAGCTATGATATGATATTATTGTAATTTGTTCTTCACCTAACATTTCAAATTAACAAATATTTGTGTTGGGCTCTTGCTGTTTGCTATGCTTATGCTTAAATGCTAAAAGATTGTATGCGACATTGCATATGAGAATTTATTTTCTTCCAGTTAATCCACTGTTTGTGCTTTTAAAGGCTGCCTTCATATAGTTAAGTGAGGCATTTGCCTTGGGGTGACTTGGACATGCCCAGCACAGGGGACCTCGTCTAGAAGGGTATTCAAAGGGGCCCTCTTCCTGTGTCACTTATTACTTAGGGTTGATATAATATCCAAATCAAATATCTCCCCAGGGGACAGTTTTTCTTTCTAACAAGTCTTAGGAATGCTTCTAGGAGGCAAATAAAACAGTTTGAAAACTGGGGACTTTTGATTTTCTTAGGCAGAATAAATGTATGCCAGTATGAGCTCTGCATCACGCCTGTAAATGATGAAGTGGATTGCTCTTGTTAACTAGATGGGACCAGCAAATTGATTCCCATCCATGAGCTACAGGAGTCTATCTTGCAAAATCAGCTAACATACCTAATCATGCATCGAAGTTAGATACAAAACCTTTATGTGTACATCAATAATAAGTCATTTTTATGAGACTCAGATACCGGGGTTCCTCTTTTGCTCATAACACTTTCATATGTTCCATCTTTGACAGCATACAGCACAGCAGAAGTCTGCACTATTTCCCACTTATTTTCTGGCTTATCACATAGATGAGTTGTCTGGGAAATGCCAGGATGTTTCTTTGTATTTACTTAAATTGCTTATACAAATGCTCCATCGTTTCAGGATATGAAGTTCTACAGGAATCTGTAGTTTTTATATGTCTGTCTTAGGATGTGATGTTTTGGAGTTTCACTGTCATCTTTTTAAAAATAAAGTATGTTATAATGGATTGGTTCAACCCACCCTAGACAAAACCGTTTTGGTGAAAACCGTCAGGGGTTTTACATCCCCCCCCCTTTCCCATGGTTACAATGAAAAGTGGCCTGATAGAATGAAATCGAATTGTGATGTGGATGAGAACATTAGGGGGGAGAAGAACACTGCACTTGCAGGATACTCTTTGCTTCTCATGTCTTTGCCGACTTCTAGACCGGTTGAGTGGCACTGGGCAAGCCACTGTGAGTCTGAGCGGAGGTGTTCTCACCTGCCAGATGAGTGTGTTGTGGCAGGGGCAGCAGCGCTGGCTCGGCAAGCGCCTCGCCACGCCCTCGTCCAGCATCCGTGCTGGATGGTGTGGATCCGGCATGGCTATAGTGCCCATAGGACCAAAGTCCGGTTTCGTTGCCCCTTTTAATATGGGGCTCTAGGCAGTATTTCCAAATGATTAATTAAATGCAGGTTGTCATCCCTTGTGGAAGGACTGGTTGGCTCTTTCCTGCTCCCCTTAATAGGCTAGCACATGAGGCCCTTCTAGAGATTTTTACGTAGGCAAAAGACTTTGGGAGAGTACAATATGTAATGAAAAATAGTGACTTTCTGACAATAAAAGTTAGCAGAACAGAAGAGAAAATTTGGGGTGAGGATAGATGGATGGTTGAGGCTTTATTGATAACCTTCAAATCATATGCCTTAAATATCACCCTACGCTCTCTCCCTTTGAAAGCTCTTTCCATTTAGACATTCAAAAAACTAAGGAATTCAGTTGCGAATCTACAGTTAAAGGTTTTCTTATTACTTTAAAGAAATTGAATGAAAATTTAAAATGTTTATTTAAATAAAAAAATTTTTTTAAAGATTTTATTTATTTATTTGACAGAGAGAGAGACAGCCGGCGAGAGAGGGAACACAAGCAGGGGGAGTGGGAGAGGAAGAAGCAGGCTCCCAGCGGAGCCGGGAACCCGATGTGGGGCTCGATCCCAGCACCCTGGGATCACTCCCTGAGCCGAAGGCAGACGTTTAACAACTGAGCCACCCAGGCGCCCCATTTAAATAAAAATTCTGACCACTATTTGATAAATATCTTAAAAGTCTCATTAGAAATAACTACAGCCCACCCCACTTTTTTGGGGTAGAAAATTTAGAAATTTCTGAAATATAAAGTGCCAGTAAAATAGACAGGCTTTTATATTTTCATTTTACCTTTTTGGCTAATGTTCTAATGATATGGAAAACCCAGTTGAAATCCTCATGAATGATTTATAGCATCATTTAAATCCTTTTATTGAATGAGAGAGAGATTTCTAAATGGGCGTGATTATAATCTTCCATATTATACAATAAATTTAAAAAATTCCCTTAATGTTATTTAGTGGTTTATGATAGAAAAATGTGGTCTAATAGGTTTGTTTTATTTGATTACCTTTTCATTTATTTAATCAGCCAGAAGCCTATCACACTTTACAATAACCTTATTTTAGAAAAGAGGAAAATTATGGGTACGGGGGCTAGGCTAACTGCCCAAGGTCCCATCTCTACAATGTTCCGGAAGGGAACTTGGATCTTAGTTTCTTGACCTTCTGTTCTAAGCTCTTTAGCCTACATTCTGTGCTTTTTTTTCCCCCCCAAAATTATATTTTTGGGTTAAATTACTTAGAAACAATTTATTTTTTTTTTAATTTTATTTATTTGAGAGCCAGTGTGCACAAGTTGGGGGGAGGGGCAGAGGGAGAGGAAGAAGCAGACTCCCCACTGAGCTGGGAGCCCTAGGCATGGCTTGATGCCAAGACCCTGGAGATCATGACCTGTGCTGAAGGCAGATGGTTAACTGAGTGAGCCACCCAGGAATCCCTATAAACAATTTAAATATGAATAAGAAGCAACGGGTTTTAATGGCAAGAAAATGGAAGAAATACTAAAAAAAAATGCAACAGTTTGGACAAATAAATGTAAGAAGTTTTTATTGTGGTTGGGTTTCTTAATTTACAAAGATCTGGTGCTTGCCTCAAACCCTCCACTGCTAGGGTTTTCATAGATGATATGCTCTTTGTATTTATTGTTAACCGTGTAGACATGCAGGGGACACACACACAGAGAACCCCCTCCCCATTCATATTCATTCTCTTTCTCTCTCTCTCTCTCTCTCTCTCTCTCTCACGCGCGCGCACACACACACACACACACCCACCCACACCCCTTTCCCCCAATCCTGTATCCAGTTCCTATTCTCTCTCCTTTGGGGGAGGTATATTAGAGTTGGTCACAAGAAACACATACTCTCAGGTTGCCATTTATCTTGTACCTACTGGCAGACTTGTTTATTTTTCCTTTTGATGAGATTGTCATCTTTTGTAAATGGTAAGCAGGACAGAAGAAAGCACCTGTTCTGTTTCCATGTGTTTCTTTGTTTCTCTCAAACTACAGCTCTCCTTTAAACTTAATTTAGCCAAATGACTCATGTAATGTTATAATGATATCACCCCAACAAGCTCACTTCTTAGTCATACCAAAATCTTTGCTACCAGGAGCCTGTGAACTTCCCCGTAGCCTCACTGGGATTTGATCCATAATAAATACTGGCCACATTCGTTGACTTGAATAGAGTCTATTGTTATAAAAAGACATAAAAGTGTGCAAAAAAGGAAGTGTGCCATAAAAAAAAGAGTTCAAGCGGTAGAACTAGACAGATCAAGGGATTTACTTCTGGCGCTATCGTTTACTAGCTTGTCTTATACAAATACTTCAACTTTCTTAAGACTCCGCTTTCCCGTCTGGAAAATAGGAATGATATTCTTACACAACAGCACCTAGCAAAGTTTCTAATACATAACAGATGCTCATAGTGGTTGTGATTTTTATTATGTTATTTTGTTATGATTATTAGTTGTTATTAGACAGCAAAAATCCCAAATAAGGGAAAAATCCTAGAACTTGGCTATTTCTGTTTTAGCTGGATTAGGAATGAAACATTTCCTGTAGGGAGAGAGTCTATCAGGTCTGCTCTTATTTCCTAAGGTAGAAGAGAATCCCGTACCAGTATATGGAGTGAAATGTGAATTAAAATATAATATGGATTAAATTTATACCGACCCATAGGATTAATTGGCCCCATTAATCCTTTCCCCGGAGCCAGTTAGTACAAGCAGCACAGCAAAACTCATTCAGTCCCATTTTAATCTAATTGTAACGTTAACAGTCGATGAGCAAATGATGTTGACTGTATAGAATTTTGCTGTACATCCTACATGACTGCAGCGAACTACTTATGGTGATGGAGGTATCCTGAGGTCAGCAACATTTCCCTTTCTGGTTTACTTTTATAGATTGATGAACAGCGCTATGAGAAACACTTAAACCTGTCCCAGCCCAGGAGATATCCAGACTCTTTATTCATTCACTCTAGATTTTATTCAGAAACACCATTTTTTTTGAGTCTTGACGACAATAAGGATTATCAGCTAGTATTTGTGAAATGGTTGCCTTGCTCATTTTGTTAGTACAGGAGAACAAAAGGCAGCTTGGGCACAGGCTCTGCCTTCCTGTTGCTTACTGTCTAGTAGCGAAAGACAAATGAGAGTAATAAAGTGTTAAGGAACTTTATCTAAGGAACAGGGAGAGTTTGAAGGCAGGGGTAGTTCATCCCAAATTTTGTATGGGACATGCAAAGCCCTTTGTGATCTTGCACCAGCCTAATCCTTCCGCTTCATCCTTCACCATTTTCCCCATTCCACCCGGTAATAAACACACGTCCGCACTCCATAGCGTATGAAACTGTACTAATTGCCACCCTGTATGAACTTACATTTTTCTGTGTGCCCCTTCACAGTTGCATTATTTGAATTTTATGATGACTCTGTGAGGGTCTCTAACTTGGTAGGAACCCTAGATCTTGGCTGAGACTTAAATCAAGGCATCCGTGGAAAAAAGGTTACCATCTTCCAGGCAAGAGAGTCCTTCCTCATTGAAAATTTTGGGGAGTCACATTTCTAAAGAACCGCCTCACCAGTCGTTGGTTTCTCGAGCATGGTGCCTGCGAGAACAGGCTGAAGAACCCCCTTGTATTAAGCACTCCACATTGCTGGCAAATGTTTCCCCGGGGGGATTTTCTAAAAAGTAGGGATTGAAGTCTCAGTGGTGAAGAACAGGAACACATTGACTCTCAGCAAAGCATTTTCTCCTGTAGGGCAGCTGGAGGCAGTGGGCCTGAAAACAACATCTATGTCATTTCCATCACAGATTTTTGACTCTTGCATCTGATGTGAATACGGCTAAGAAGTCCAGGGCAACAATTTTCTACCCTGATCTCAAGAGACATGTTTTGCAGAAATACAGTCTCAGAGGAACACATTTGTAATGCTAGGCTTCTAAGTATACCTCTGTGCCAGGAGAATTCGAGCCTGGCAAGTCTCCTTTTTCCTCTCATTTATTCTACAAACAATCTTTGATTGCTGACTGTGTGTTAGGTAACACTTGAAGAAACAACCCAAGATGCTGCATAGACCTGGATGACTATGAAACCTGCTCCAGCCTTCACTCGCTGGGCTAGTGAGAAGGCAGGAGTCAGGTTTTGATGGTCAAGTCCACAGCTGCTGTCTTAAGAATGAGCACATACAAACTACACTTCTGGTGATTTTTCTTGAGGGTGACAAGGACACTTTCCCATCATTCCAGGAGGATTTCTGCTAGACTCTATTACTGAACATGGTTTTGATATGAGATTTGTCAAAGGAAGCCGGCCTGGCTAAAGTTTTCCATTATCTGACTCACTTCCTTAAAATATAGCTTACAAAATTAAAAAAAAAATGTATTTTGACTTCCTTTTAATGATGGCCATGGTATAGTACCAAATTTTACAAGGACTAGTGAGGATGTCCCCACAGTTGTAAAATGAAGAAAGCCAGATCAAGAAATATTGGCAATTTTTGCTAGACTGAATTCCTAATTTGAGAGAAGTGAGAGTTAAAGAGAAGGGTGAAGGGTAACATCCCTTGCTGGTGCTGGAGATGGTTCAGAGATCTTCTGGTGTCTGTTAGTCACATATTTCCAAGGAATGTTTAAGTCAGAGACAATTACCTAAATATTAAGAAAAAAACCCAAAAAACAAAACGAAACAGATAAAACCTGGCAAAACGATTTCATGAGGACTGAAGCACACATAGCCGTAACATCCCTACATCTTGGCAGAGGCAGCTTTGAGCCAGGCCTGGATGGGCAAGGATTTATTTCTAGGCTTTTCATATGCCAAAGGGGTCAGGTGGGGTGGGGTGAGGGTAGGAAGGACATGTTTCAGGGCCAAAAAAAGGTCCATAACTCTGGAATATGGAGAAGAGGTTAGGAAGGGTGGCACCGGAAGTGAAAGCTCATAAATTGAGATTTAATGGGAAAGGTTAGGTTTCTGAGAAGTGATGCACATAGAGCCAAGGTGGTTCCTAAATTTCTCTCACATACACAGAGGACGTGAAATTAAAGAGAAGTCTTTTTTCTATTGTTTTCGTTATTTATGTGACCTTAAGCAAGTCATTTAACCTTTGTAGAGATCAGTTTCCTCATCTATAAAATAAAGGGGTTGAATTAAAGAATCTTTAAGGTCTCTTGCAGCTCTGCTATCTATGAGATTAGAATCACTGATACTTAAAGGGATTAAAAGTATTATCTATCCACTTCCCTTCTCCCCAACAAAAACAAACAAAAATAGACTGTAACCCAGATAGAAATTGTACACTCAGATGGTTAGATGGTTAATGAATTATTAACAAATACATCAAGAACTTTCTTTGTTGTTAGGTAAAAAAAAGAAAACAGGCTCTCTGAAGGTCTGCCCTGAGCTGGGTTATTGAGCCAGCTCATCCCTGGCTCACCATGCCCCATGCCTCTGTTGCTCCCCCATCCTATCTGAAGAGCTGTGGTTCCTGCAGCAGCATGACCTTCTGTCTCACCTTCAAGCCTTGGTGCCCCAACCAGTGCCTGGCTGACTCTTACACTTAGGACTCACCATTAACAACAGATTCCTCCAGGAAACCTGCCAGGCACCTTACTTCCCACTCCCAAAGAAAACCAAGTCTTATTTAGCGGGCCTTTTTTTTTTTTTTCCTCCTCTCTAGCATCTGAGCATATCTCCATTACTGTAATTTTAATTGTTTATTTACCCTTCTCCCTACCAGTCTGTAAACTCCTTGAGGGTAAGTGTCTTCATATTTATCTTTGAATTACAAGGCTGAGCACTTTGCTTGGCACAAGGAGATGCTCAGTCAATGTTGCTGAATCAATGAGTGCATAAATAATTTAACACTATTCAGGGAAAGATGCAGACACAAAGCAACATCTTTAAAAGACAACCCAGACACATGCCTGCTTTTTCTAATAGTCGATTGCAAATGAGTGCTCTGTCACCTTCCCATTGGGAAGAGTCTAACAGCAGAGGTAATACTAATCACTTCCCATTTGCATGGAATTGTCAATTTTCCTGAGTCGCGTTTAGCTGGTAGCAACGGAGTCTAATCTGGTCCCATCCATTGGAGAGCATTCCATTCTAATAGCTGCCTTGCCATAAGTTAGAAATGCATCACGCACAAGCTACTTGTTTCTGCATCATAAACTTCTAATGTTTCTTTAGGCTGATAGAGTTTTCTGTCTTGAAGTCGGGAGATGAGCCAAATATTCTTCTTTGTTAGGCGATGTCTTAGACTGCCCCCTCCTCCTGTCCCAGTGCTCAGTGCAAGCCCGGCTTTTTGGACTTAGCAGATCTCTTCTTCAAGATGCAGTTTTCTTCTTAAAATCAAATAGAAGTTCCCAGATGCTGACTGTAGTGAAGAGGTCATCCGCTCTTGGAGTTTATGCCTCAGGGGGGAGCCCAGGTCTCAGTTCTGGGGGCTTGACACTTTAGTCAATCCATACTACCCTCTCTGCCACAAAACCTCCTGATGCTTCTCCCTCTAATTCCCTGGGTGTGTGGGAGTAAGTGCATGATGGCGGCAGGAGGTGGAGAGTGGCCCTCCGCACCAAGCCATGGACGGCTCAGGACCCATCCCAAGGTGGGCTATTGCGATGCGCCTGGGAATACAGAAGTGAATAGGACATGGTTCCGAACCCAAGGAAGATTACAATCTAACAAGGAGACAGATAATTAAATTACCGCACAGTGTGATAAATGTAAACCTAGGAGCAAGCACAGAGACTGTTTATGCCATGTCTTGTCTCCTGGACCCCGGAGCAGAGCAGACTACAGTGTGTAAGCTGTGGTCCCCTGCTGCCCTGAACGCCTCCTTTCATTTGTTCCTTCTGAGGCATTGGTCCTCTACATGTGTGAGGTGCTGACACCACAGGGAGGAGACTCCCATGTCCTTGCCCTCTCGGGGCTCACGGTCCAGTGAGGGGGGGATAGACATTTACTACATTTGCCGTCCAACCTTTCTTGACATGGTGGCAATATTTACAGGGCATAGTGAGGACAGAGTCTGCATTGGAGGGCACATGAATGAAAGGGAGGGGGAGAGGGAGAGAGGGAGAAGACTTTTTTGAACTGAGACTGGAGAGATGAATAGATGTTTACCAGGCTCACCGGGTGACAAAATGGCTGACGCTAGGTGGGATGGCTCTAGAATTCCAGACCTGACGGCTCAAGCGATCTACAATAGTTTGGGTGTAGCCAAGTGGGCTAGGACAACTCAGAAGACACAACATTTGTAGTCATAGTACAGTTATATGGCAGGCATCAGCAGTCCAATGCCAGGGGTTCATTTTACTTTAATGGAGTAGATGGAGTTACAGAGGTGGTGAATCCAGGTGGTCTGCACCCAAGAGGAAGCACATGAACGTGCAGGATCTTGGACACCAAAAAGAACTGTAAGGTAATTGTCCTCTTACTTCTGCAGAGGGGGGATGTCAGGGCAGAATGAGGCCTTTAGGAATCCTGGCTAGGGGGTGCCCCAAGGATGGAGGGCCACATAGGAACACAGCAGTCCTCAGCAGATACCCACATCTTTTCTTTAGCAGGTTAGAGAAAAATGTGAAAATTCAGTGTCAGAGTACTGAAAATGTGAAGGAAAATCTTGCTGAGTTCCATGGATAAGGCCAAGGCTACAGTTGCTCTGTCTGCTGAAATTCCTGTAAAGTGGCTCAGCTGGGATCGGCTTAGGAGCTGCAGTGAAGCCATGAGAGACCCACAAGTGGAGACATGGGGTGGCAGAGGCAGAGGGGAGTTTTCTTAAATCACCACTTGCAGCATGTTAGTCCTTCTCAAAGACTTGGAGTCAGAGATACCTTCCACTTGAAGCTCAAACTCCCCTGCATGGCCAGCCAGGACATACAAGTTGCCCCAAGCTCCCCCTTTACTCTTACTTATCACTTTGAAAAAAAAATCTCAGAAATGTTCCCAAAACATAGTAGGCTCATTCCTATCTCAAGAATTTTGGTTTTGCGTTCTCTTCTACTTGAAATGGCTTCTTCAATATTTATGGAACAGACATTCCTCATGAAAGACCCACTCGGGTTCTTTGCTTGCCCATATATATATATTTTTTTTAATAATAATATTTTTTTATTATGTTAGTCACCATACAGTACATCCCTGGTTTTTGATGTAAAGTTCGATGATTCATTAGTTGCGTATAACACCCAGCCCTTTCTTCCCCTACTGATCATTCTAGTTCTTATGTTCCATAGATGAGAGAAATCATATGATAGTTGTCTTTCTCTGCTTGACTTATTTCACTTAGCATTATCTCCTCCAGTGCTGTCCATGTTGTAACAAATGTTGAGAACTCGTTCTTTCTGATAGCTGAGTAATATTCCATTGTATATATGGACCACATCTTCTTAATCCAGTCATTTGTTGAAGGGCATCTCGGCTCCTTCCACGATTTAGCTATTGTGGACATTGCTGCTATGAACATTGGGGTGCATATGGCCCTTCTCTTCACTACGTCTGTATCTTTGGGGTAAATACCCAGTAGTGCAATGGCTGGATCATAGGGTAGCTCAATTTTTAACTTTTTAAGGGACCTCCACACTGTTTTCCAGAGTGGCTGTATCAACTTGCATTCCCACCAACAATGTAGGAGGGACCCCCTTTCTCCACATCCTCTCCAACAATTTTTGTTTCTTGCCTTGTCCATTTTCGCCATTCTAACTGGTGTAAGATGGTATCTTAGTGTGGTTTTGATTTGAATTTCCCCGATGGCTAATGATGTTGAACATTTTTTCATGTGTCTGTTAGCCATTTGTATGTCTTCATTGGAAAAGTGTCTGTTCGTATCTTCTGCCCACTTTACGATTTGTTTATTTGTTTCTCGTGTATTGAGCTTGAGAAGTTCTTTGTAGATCTTGGATACCAGTCCTTTATTGTAGTATCATTTGCAAATATATTCTCCCATTCCGTGGGCTGCCTCTTAGTTTTTTTGACTGTTTCGTTGGCTGTGCAGAAGCTTTTTATCTTGATGAAGTCCCACAAGTTCATTTTATCTTTTGTTTCTCTTGCCTTTGGAGATGTGTCATGAAAAAGGTTGCTGTGGCTGATGTCATAGAGGTTGCCGCCTATGCTCTCCTCCAGGATTTTGATGGATTCCTGTCTCACATCTAGGTCTTTCATCCATTTAGAGTTTGTCTTTGTGTATGGTGTGAGAGAGTGGTCAAGTTTCATTCTTTTGCATATACCTCTGCTACCTTTCTTTCAACATTTCCAGTCTACTCCGGCCCAAACTGACTGCACACACTGATTTCTTCTACTAAGGCATTTACAGTGAGGATTATCCCATTTAATGTGTATTTATCCAATGATGGTTTTGTAGATGTTGGCTTTATCTCCTTAGGAAGACAATAAGTTACTATGGGAAGTTTCCTAGTACCTAGCACAATACTGGGACACCGTGTAGAGCTAAATATAGGCATGCAAATTGTGCAGGTGCTTCAAATAGTTGAGAGAGGTGGATTTGAGTTCCACTGGATACCTAATGCTTTCTATCGAGTTTGAAAAGTGGTAGGGCCTCATTTGCATTCTAGCCAGTCATATCAGTTTTCATGGTTTATCCTGTGTTGTGTTTTTTTTTTTAAACCAATCACAATCATTTTATTGGCATTTCTTAGTATAGTTTGGGTTTGGGGCTTTCATTTTACTTTAAAAATATTGTCAACCACAGAAAGTTTGGAGTGAAGTAGGAAATGTTGACAGATAACAAGCATAAAGTTTATTTCTCCCTTCTTGTTTGAAGCATTTGCTCCTTTGGGTTATGCAACTCAGACCTGAAACGCCATTTGGAAGTTTGAGAATTTAAAAATCATTCTCATTCTTGGTCTAGTAGCTGAGGGTTTCTCTAAGTAAAGGGAAAACTTTTCTTTTATGATAATTCCAGGTGAAAATAAAGGTCTATCAATGACAGTGATGGTTTTTAGGAGCCTTGGGTTGTAAATGTCATGGTCAATGGTCAATCTGTTCAGCTCTTTTATTTCAACAGCTCTGGATTACATGAATTATTAACTTCCTCAGTCTTGTAGGCATCTAAAATCCATCAGAATGGCCTGTTACATGGAAAACAAAAACCAAAAGGTGCCACTTTGGGAGAGGTGATGACTCTGTCATCTTAGTCACATTCACCAAATGTCATCCCATTTTGTTGATGTCCACTTACAAGGCTGCAAAAGGCAGCTGGGGAAGAGAAGAGTCTGGGATGGGCAGGCCTGGTACAAATCCCATTCCACCTCTTCCTAGCTTTCTGACTGAGAGCAAATCACTTCATCAGTTTGGGAATCAACACCGTGCAAGACAGGAATAACACACACTCTGCAAAATGATTATGTATGTTTCTGCACAGTCTAGCACAACATCTGGTATTACTGGACACTCCGGAGCTAAGAATTACAGGGATAGGTTGAAATGTGGCATGAAACTGGGGATAGATCAGAGGCTTTGGAGCACGATCTGGTTTCAGTTCTGGTTCTTCCACTTATTATCAGCAAAAACAGATAAATTACATATCCATCCGGGGATTTAGATTCCTTATTTGTAAAATGAGATAATAAGCATACCTGCCTTAAAAGGCTGTTATGCAGACTTAAAGAGTAGTAGGCATGGGAAGAGTAAAGCGTCTAATAGCGTCTGGCACATGGTGAGTGTATGACCATGTAATTTATTTCATATCCAAGTTGTAAAGTATGAAAAATAATATTTTAGGTCTGTTCCTTTCTGGTGTGTTTGGGAAATCAAAGGTGAACATTGTTCTTACTGAGGAGGGAAGGGGAGGGTTGCACCAGTGGCACACTGGGTGAATGTTTAACAACTGGCTGTCCTTACCTGCCATCCCCCCCACCCCACACTCTTGAAAGGCCTAATCTGCAGCCTTCACTGGTGTCCATGGTGTAGATTGTCCCAGCCTGGCCACTCCAACTACCAACGTGACCGCAGCGAACACAGAGCTGAGAGGAGGTACTTGTAAAGGGCTTTGCTGGCTGTTACTGTGGCTTCCAGCCCATTCATTACTGGGGCTTGCTTCTTCCTGAGTGGACTTAAAACACAAGGGCTAGAGAATCACGCCACCTGGGTTGCTGTGTACATACTGGCGACATACCTCAGCGTCCCTGACTGTCGTCATGTCCTCACAGAACTGGGAAGTCAGGAGACTGGGGTCCTTGTTCTGACTTTCCAGGAAAACTGTGACTTTGGAAAAGTCCCTTTTAACCCCTTTGAGTCTCAACTAAGTATGACCCCTGCAGGGTTTCTATGACTTTCCAACTCTAAAAGTCATTATTCAATTATATCAAAGATAGATCTTTTCCATGGCTTTTTCCTAGGTCACATGACTTCTTATATTGAGGCAGAATGGCGAGACCTTGGATTTTAACAAGCCCTGTAGGAAAAAAACAAAAAAACCTCTTTTTTTGTTTTTTGGGGTTTTTTTTTTTGTTGTTGTTCTGATGAATATTTGTTCTCTCTGAAAGGGATTTTATGGATCATTACAAGAATGCATTCTGAAAAGAATCCTGTCAGTGAATAGATATTTGAATAAAGTGGGTTTTACCTTCCTTTCAGAGTTATTACGTGGTTTAATGAGATAATGCAGCACGGGAATACAGTTTGGAGTATAAAGTGCTGACCACTCTTAAGGTATCATTTTAAACAGGCTTTTCTTATTTACAAAAGTGTAGCTATGTGAAAATAAACGTAGGTATTTGAAAAAAGTATTTTAAAAATATTTACTATAAGCTGCAATATATGCTGTTTACAATCTCTGCCTACAAAATAAATGATGACTTCATGCCAAGTGATGCCATATTTTACTTCTTTTTATTTTTAAATTTATAATTTTATATTTTTATTGACGTATAGTTGACACACAACGTTACATTAGTTTCAGGTGAACCACATAGTGATTCAACATCTCCGTAGATTATGCTATGCTCACTATGCTCACTGCAAGTGTAGCTCCCCCCGTCACTGTACAACACTATTACAGTATCACCGACTCTGTTCCCTATGCTGTGCCTTTCATCCCTATTGACTTCCTCATTCTGTACCTACAGCCTACACCTCCCACTCTCCTTTAGCCATTTTGCCCATTTCCCAGTGATACGTTAAATAATTAATGATCTACACTTTGCTATCAGAAATATACAAATTTGCTGCTTTGCAAGAGATTTTCATAAGCCTGAGGCATTAAAACTTAGTTGGAGTCCGTCTTATTTTATTTTGTGTAAGAATAACGCCATGAGGTGCTCCAGAGCTCCCGGTACTGCAGGACTTGGAGCACTGAAACTGAGAGAAGAACCTCCATGGAAACATACAAAAAATTCTCTTTGATTGAAAAGCAGAAGGGTCTAAATAAAGAATTTAAAAGGATGTGAAAAGTATCAAGTCTTAATTTATCTGGCTTAGAGATTTACACCAGAAATCCACCAATTGTTTTCTTTGCCTTTTTGCATCAGCAACGCATAAGAGCTCTATCCTGGCAACACCAAAGCAACCGCTGATGCTGTTATTTCAGACAAGCAGTCTGTTCATTCAGTGAATAATTTGTGAATGGTTAAGGTTGAATGAACATTACTGGTTATTCATCCCTTCCAGTTTTGTCGTACACCCACTATGTAAGATGCTGTGGGGATAGAGAGCGAGCTCAGACTCGAGAATTCTGTAGTAGGTTGAATGGTGCCCCCCCCCACCGCCCCCAAGGAAATGTCTGTGTCTTAACTCCCCAAACCTGTGATGTTAATTGTATTTGCAAAAACGCTTTTTTCCACATAAGGTAAGAATCTGAAGAGGAGGAAATAATCCCAGGTTATTCAGGTGGGCCTTCAATCCCATACGTGTCTTGATGTGAGAAAGGCAGAGGAGGACTTGACTCAGACAGAAGAGGAGGCAGTGTGACCACAGAGGAGGCAGGGATTGGCGTGATGTGGCTGCAAGTCAAGGAATGTTGACAGCTGCCAGATGTTAAAAGAGGAAAGAAGTAAAGTCTACCCTGGAGGCTCAAGAGGGAGTGTGGCCCTGCCAACACCTTGATTTTCAGCTTCTGATCTCCAGAACTGTGACAGAATGAATTTATGTTGCTTCTGTTGTCACATTTTAGTAATTTGTTAGAGTAGCCTCAGGAAACTAATACAGATCCACTCTCCAAAGAGAATGTATTTCTTCCTACATGATACTGTTGCCTACAGTTTGATCGGAAGGGGAGTTTGGAAGAAGGAGAGATTGCTTTCTGTTAAAGATATTTGCTTATTTACTAGAGGAAGAAGGATTTGAGAATTCTCTTAAAAATGAAGAGGATTCGGATTTGGAAAGAGAGAACTGATGGCGGTGGCACTGGAGAGTGTGGCGGTTGGGGGATGGTAGACACAGACGTCTCTGGGATGGGGGTGGCGGTGGACTGTGCGCTCCAGGCAGAAGGAAGCTTGTGCTCAAAGCTTGTGCTCAAAGCTTGTGCTCAAAGCTTGTCTGTAAAGTGAGACACCTATACAGAGGGAGGGGTTCAGTTAGTTGGGAAATGGGGGGGGGGGACACACATAATCCCTGGAACTCGGAAAGAGCTTTGTGTGGCCAGCTGGAATGTGGACTTCATTCTATAATCGACAGGCAATTGTTTTTAAGAAGGAGGATGCCAGGGTCAGAACTGTGTTTAGGAAGGCTTTCTCACCAGGGCATGATTCAGAGAGAGAATTCAGAGAGTACTGGAATGTGGAAAGACTGGTTAGGTGGAGATAGTGTTAGTCCAGGAACAGGGGTGTTTTGGGCTGAACTCTCTATCCCCCAAATTCATTTGTTGAAGTTTGAACTTCCAGGGCCTCAGAATGTGACTATTTGGATATAAGACTTTTAAAAAAGGTAATTAAAGTAAAATAAGGTCCTATGGATGGGCCCTAATCTAGTGTGAATGGTGTCCTTAAAGAAGAGACTAGAATACTGACAACACACTGACTGAAGGGTGACCAGGTGAGGAAAGTGGCCATCTGCAGCCCTAGAAGAGAGGCCTCACCGAACCAAATCTGCTGACCCCTTGGTCTTGGACTTCTAGCCATAGTTTCTCCAGACCTGTGAGAAAATACATTTCTTTTGCTCCAGTCACCCAGTCTGTGGCATTTGGTTATGGTACCCCTAGCAAACCCAAACAAGGCATTTATACTAGGGCAGCTTTGTGACAACGCACACCGTTCTACCTGGAGGTTTTGACGTGTGCTGTTATTTGCTCTTCTAGATACAGCTGTGGCTCACCTTAGTATAACGACACGCAGCTTAATTTCATGACCTCCCCAAAGGAGTTGTACCATTGCCATGAAAGCACGGTGCGCCCTAGGGCACAAGAACAGTACCGTTTTACAGTTGCTGTAATTCTGCTTCTTTCCAGGATACTAAACAGGACCTCTTCTGGTTCGTAAGCTGCATGCATTTTGCTCCTGCGTTCTTGATCATAAATAATGATATAGGACAAATACTGCCTTCAGGTCTTTGTTGATTGAGTTATGAAATATGCCCATTGCCTGAGCTTCTGGGCACCCGGACATAGTCATCCATCTTGATCCTCCCCTTCTAACCTGCCCAAAATTTACCCATCAGTCAGGTTAATGCCTGATTAAGCACATGGGCTTGTGCTGAAGGTGAACAGCAGTCGGGAAGTAAATGAAACAGATATGGACCAATCCTGTGGTTAATATTGCAGGTTTCTTTCTTTTTTTTTTTTTTAAGATTTTATTTATTTTCTTGGTAGAGAGAGAAAGAGCACAAGCAGGGGGAGTAGCAGGCAGAGGGAGAAGCAGGCTCCCCGCTAAGTAGGTTTCTAACTGAGAAGAAAATGTTTCTGGGACACCAGAATGGAATGATATAAAGTGACCCATCAAAATACAGCCATAAGAGTAGGGGCAGGAGCCCTAATGGATGTCCACTCAGGGTGCCTGGGGTAGTAAGTTTCACGTTCTTAGCTCTCTATGGTGGGGAATTTACAACTTGCAGAAAGCAAAGGAGATAAGAAAACTCAGACTGGTCTTAACATTTTTCCCCATTTACACATTTTTTTTTCCAAGTCTCAAGGGAGACTGGGCTATGCAGCCTAACCCTGAGCTGCATGTTATGGTCAGCCATCAAGCTGGCTGAATCTGCCACCAGCACCACCCTATTTGTTCTGGGGGAGAAGGAAAAATCCAGGCTCTCACGGAGCTGATGATTGATCTGGGAGGCAGGTCACATACCTGATACCTTATCAATCATTATACGTTAGTGTGGAAGAGACTGAGCTGAAGTCGGCTGATTTGCTACGGGGTATTAGATGGCACTGATTATTTTGTAGTATTTACTCAAGAATGACCCAGGTGAGATGGGTGCCATCCCTGTGCCGAAGAGCACTTTGGTCAGTTGAGTACACAAGAATTACTTCACTGAAGTAGCCAGGGAGCAAGAAACAGTGCCCAAATGAGTGGTGGTGGTCTGTATGCGCTCGAGAATTAGGAATTTCAGAAAATGAAGAGGACTATATAAGCCAGTTTACTTGTAGGAGGCTTCATGGAAAGTAGTGTTTGGGATACTCATGAGTTCACTTATTATTCATTCACTTTCCATCCACACAGCAAATATTATCACTTGCATACAGTGTTTCAGGTTCTGACAAAATGATGAAGACAGACATGGTTTGTATCCTTATGTTGCTTACAGTCTAATGCAAGATAAAAGTCCACAATTGCGTCATATTAATTATAAATGGTGATGAGTTCAGCCTTGAAGGGCAATTATTAGGGGGAGTAATCTGGAGGAGTGGGTAGTTAGAGTGATACTGAATCAAACATCCAAAGGCTGAGTAAGAGAATGAGGCAGTAGCGGTGGGGAGTGCTCTGGGTAGAGGACATAATGTGCGCAGAGACTTGAGGTGGGGAGGGCACTGCCCAGCTGCAGAAAGGCCAGGAAGCCAGTGTGCCTGGAGCACAGTTACCAGAGAGAACGACATCCAGTGGGATGAAAAGATAACCCTTGTCGCTGATGTTCTGGGGTCATGGACAACTTTAAAGTTCTGTTGAAAGCTATGCATCCTCTCTCCAGAAACATGCACATATGTTTCCAGTTCAGGAAGTTCACAGATTTCCAGAAGCCTCTTTGTGAATTTCAGAGTAAGAAATCCTACCTTAGGGACAGATGTGATTGGAACCAGCTCCCAGGAGGAGAAAAGGTTTTCGCAGCAAGAGAGAGGTTGAGAATGAGCAGTGTTTACAGGATTGTGGGAGGCAGGGAGTTTTCACGAGGCAGGGTTATCAGTCTTCCTCCAGTTGCATTGCATGCTCTCTATTCACACAAGTCAGAGTGAGTAATAGGGAACAGGATATTGCTATGCTTGTACGCATCTTGCGTTTGCTTGCAATGCTAATAGTGGCATTTGGCCTTTAGATAATGACTTCTCTCCTTTTCCTGGCAGCTCTCTCCTCCCAGTGAGGTTCCCATCTGCACCAGTGAGTCTGTACAGTGTCTGAGGCTATGGCAGAGAGGTAGACACCGTAACATTGACTTTCTGACTCAACGGGCTTCAAAAACATCAACACAAGTATTAGCGAAGCTGTTGAATACAAACCATGTCCTAATGCATTTTTAATTAGTATTTGGCTTTAAGTTAATCAATTTGTAAAGTATGTGAAAGGAAAGTCCTATTAAAGTAGAACCCGTGTTTGGTGAGGTAAACCTTTCCATAAACTATGAACCAGATACTTCCTCCAAATGGAAAATGTGGGCAGGCAGGTACACAGATCCCCTGCGGAGACTATTTTCAATATTAATTATCCTGCTGTGTCTTAAATGGTTTTTGTTTGGGTGTTAAAAGGTTTGTGAAGATTAGATTATTTAAATGGCAAAAATCAATTTTCCTGAACCTGGACAGTCTTTTGCAGTCAACTGTAAAAAAGCCAAAAGGGGTGGAGAGAGAGGGGAGTTTTATGCATCTCATTTGTTCTTTTTATATGTGAAAACAAAAAAGAATTGTTAGTGCGAAGAAAAGCAGGGTGCGCATGAGAGGAAAGGAGCGGGTATCCAGCACAGTTAGCTCCCTCTCTCAGGCAGATGCTGGTCTGCGCGGGGGGACCATCCGGTTGCCGTGGCCATGGCCGGAAGCCTCATCTTGAACTGTGCTCTCCAGGACTGGAAGCTGCTTCGTTCAGGTGCCAGGAGGGTGCAGGCAGGAAATGAGAGAGGAAAGTGTGCAGCATCACTGCTCAGACGAGGAGCTGTAACATGCCCTGAGAAAAGGGAATGCCATCTGTCAAACTGCAAATGCCTTCTCCTTCCCCAGGGTGAAGGCGTAGCTTGAACAAAGTTTGATTTTCGTTCAGCAGATGAGTATGACTGTAGTCTGCCAAAGGCCTGTGCTCAGCCCTGAGCTGGATCTGTCCGCAAAGAGCTTCCCTTTGGGTGGAGAGAAGCGTCATGCATCCGTATAATGGAGGCAGAGCAGGCTGTGCTGTGTAGGGGCCATGACCAAGACGCCCACTGTCTAGTAAGCTTGCAGTACACGTTTAGTAAGTGTATTCGTCTACTAGGACCGCCACATCAACATGCCACGGCCCAGGTGGCTTAGACAACACAGTTTATTTTCGCCATAGTTATGGAGGCTAGAAGCCCAAGATCAAAGTGTCAGCAGGTTTGGTTCCTCTGGAAGCCTCTCTCCTTAGCTTGCCAATAGACACCTTCTTTGCTATGTGCTCACATGGCTTTTTCTCTGTGTGCATTCACCTTTCGTGTCTCCTCTTCTTCTTACCAGAACACCGGTCCTATTGGATCAGGGTCCTATCCTCATGACCTCATTACCTGATGAGTCTTTTTAGTCTTTTCTTTAAGAATCCCTTCATCTCATCTTTCTCTTACTCCCTCTCTGTTCTTCACAACTATGTGTCTCTGCCTCTTCATCCAATTTAGTAATAACCATTTGAATATTAAAATGATAAATGAAATTTCTCTTTGTGTGAAATTCTCATGTGAAAATATCATTCAAACTTACCTAATTCAAACGTACCCTAATCCTATACCGCATGACCGTAATTACCTCCTTAAAGACCCCATCTCCAAATACGGTCACAGAGCTAAGGTCTCTACATATGAATCTGAAGAGGGGGCACAGGACACAATTCAGTCCATGACAGTGAGCAGATGGATGACTGATTGAATGAAAGAGAGAATAAAATTATAAGTCTGGAGTGCTATGCAAATTATGAGAAGAAAAGATTAATTTTGACTTGAAGAATTAGAGACATTTCTTAGAAGATTTGTAATTTGAGCTAGGTCTTAAATAATGGTGGGCACATTGATAGGACAGTGTGGTGGTAGGGAAGGGAAGCTATGTCGTGCAGAGGACACTGAGGACTTTTACAAAAGTCCAAACCTTTAAGAAAATCATCCCTTGTAACTCTTACTTTAATGTTCCCCATACAAAGTGAATATAAAACCTCATCATATATTGAAATTGCTGAAATACATAGTTTTAATTTCATATTATGGTAAATTGAAAAGCAAATGGGGAACAGGAAATTTTAAAAGATGGTAAAATACACATATAGGTGCAGAGACAAGAGAGAAGAAGAAAATGTGGTTAGGAAGAAAACAGGGTGCCTGGCTGGCTTAGTCAGTAGAGCATGCAACTCTTGATCTGGGGGTTGTAAGTTTGAGCCCCAAGTTGGATATAGAGATTACTTGAAAATAAAGTCTTAAAGAAAAAAGAAAGTTTCTTTAGGCAAAAAAGGGGGAATGGATCCTTCCATCCCCTCGGATTCTGTCTTCTGGAATCATGAAGGGAGGCAAGCATTAAGCTCATTTCTTATTCATTCCTCATGAGAATATGAAAACACATCCAATTTATCTCTAGGGCAAAGAGAGTGTTGTGGGGCAAGTTTGAATGATATTTTCAAATCACAAGGATGTTCCTTTTACCACTTTTTTAAAAAAATCAAAACCAGGTAAAAACCAGTCCCTAAACAAAAAAAACCCTAAAAGGCAGCTTTGAAAGAAGTTTGTCTTCCAGCAGAGGCTGCATAGAAGCAGGGAGGGTCTTTCCTGACTTCATTTCAGGTATGGTGGGAGGCTCAGGGGCTGACTGAATATTTTCAAGCCTCAGGTAATACGTGGCCCCACTTGGCGAGCCGTCTTTTCTGCCTTGGCAGTCCTCCTGCCCGTTGCTTGACTACAGGCCTCTCAGATCATGGCCACGTAGATCACAGTCACCAAATCCAAGAATGTTCCTTAAAACAGTACAGATACAGCTGGCTGATTCACCCACTCAAGGGAAAGTTACAAGATTGGAGTCTAGGTAGAAGAAGCATTAAAAGCAAGCACTTGCAGGAGAAATTTCCCAACTGATTTAAAAAGGCATTATTTGTCGAAACAATAGATTTTTAGGTGGATCGAGAGTGCTTCTCTATTTCTCTCCATTTTCCTATAATACAGATGTCAGCCTTTTCCCAAAGGGGCTATTTCCATTAGTGTTGCATTTTATTGAGATCACTGCTTCTCACCAGTGGGTTAGAGCCATTAGTGCTCCGATTTTTAGCCATCATGACCTCTCATTACCCAAGCTGTTTTGCCTCATGATGACATAAAGCACGTAATAATAGAACCACTGGCATTTTAGATTTCATTACAATTCATATTTTGTTTAGCACTTTCCCCCCCGTACACTTTAATTTCTGTGCATGGCTGAACTGCCTCATTTCCACAGAAATGAAGTTAGACCCAAAGGCTGCAGGCGCTTTGGTTCTGGAGGTGATGATTCATTTCCGAGCTGCTTTGTCTTTCTACCCCCCAGCGGGACAAGCACATACACATAGCACACGTAGTGCTTTATCTTTTTCAGACTGTGTTGTTTTCATTATTGCTCCTAAAAGTAGATATGGAAATAAATCTTTGCTCAATTGTTTTTAAGGCCAAGAGCCATTAGAAGTCATAGAACTCGGGGCGCCTGGGCGGCTCAGTCGGTTAAGCATTTGCCTTCCGCTCAGGTTATGATCCCAGGGTCCTGGGATCAAGTCCTGCGTCAGGCTCTCTGCTCAGTAGGGAGTCTGCTTCTCCTTCCCCCTCTGCCCCTCCCCGCGCCCCCCCGCCCAGGCTCATGCTCTCTTCCCCCCTCAAATAAATAAATAGAATCTTTAGGAAAAAAGTCATGGAGCAAGAGCATCTAAGTGCATTCTGGGTGGCCATGATAACTAAAGCCTCCTTCTTTTATGGATGTCTGCTACTTTTGGTTGAGTACCTACATGTACACACATGCACATAATTTCAACCTTTTTTTTTTTTTTACACTGAATTGACTATTAACTATTTCTTAATGGGTCACTAAATTGACCGGTGCATGCTTGCTGAATGAAATGACCATTCCCCACCCCTCACTCCGACGTTGTTCGATCTATCAATAGAAAACTGTCTTGGGTGTATGGACAAAACTTTAGCAGCATGTTAAAAATACCTTTGCCTTTCTCATTGTTTTCATGGTTGTATAAAGAGTATCAATAAAATCTGAACACAATGCTTCTGAATGAAGTAAGGTAGTGACCTCATATGCTGCCTCTTTGGGAAACATTTTTTTTTTTTTTCATTTGAGTAGTGTGAGAATTGTAGAAGTCCCTCCTGCTACCACATTTCGGGTCATACCACAGGTGAAGGCTCTGACATTCCTTTGAACATCTGTTCATAAGGACTGCTCATCCCCCAAAAAACCATAAGAAAGAATGAGCTTAGGCTGCCTCTATTTTAGCACCAAGGTCAGATGTGTGTCTTTCCTATTCCATGCTATTGTTTCAGCCACCAGAACACCTGAATTTGAGGCCTTTTACTTTATCTTCAGATTGGACTCATTTCCTCTTAGCCCTTCATTGAGTTCCCTGCTCAGTCCTTTTCATCTTGTTGAACTTCCCTGACTTTTGGTCAGTTGGGACTTCATATATCTTCTCTAATCCAAAACAATGCCTAGATCTTTGAACTTATTCCACCACAAATATGAATTCAGTTAAATGTGAGTTCAAGACGGTGAGAGGAAGGGTTTGGCAAATTTCTGGAAGATGAAAAGTAGGTGAGAAAGTTTGCTGGGTAAATGAGCAGAGGGAGCCGGAGCTAAGAGCACACAGCTAAAGTGTGCAATGGAGGCAAGAATCACTTTTTAAGGGAGGTCTTCCCGAAAGAGGTCACGGGGGTATAAGGAGCTGAAGCAGGGTGAGGGGTAGAATTAGCATAATACCCTCTAGTTCCATCTGCATCGTTGCTTTAACACCCCTTTCACAGCAATGGACAGTAATCTAAGCAGAAGATCAACAAGGAAATAAAGGCTTTGAATGACACACTGGACCATATGGACTTAACAGATATATTCAGAGCATTTCATCCTAAAATAAGAGAATACACATTCTTCTCCAGTGTGGAACATTCTCCAGAATAGATGACATACTGGGACACAAATCAGGTGTCGATCGGTACAAAAAGATTGAAATTATACCACGGATATTTGAACTTGAACTCAATCACAAGAAAAAATTTGGAAGGACCACAAATACATGGAGGTTAAAGAACATCCGAGGGAAGTATATAGCAATACAGGCCTTTCTCAAGAAGGAAGAAAAGTCTTAAATATACAACTTAGCCTTATACCTAAAGGTGCTGGAAAAAGAACAGCAAGTAAAGCCCAAATCCAGTGGAAGAAAAGAAATAATAAAGATTGGAGCAGAAATCAATGATATAGAATTAAAAAAAAAAACCAAAACAGATCAACAAAACTAGGAACTGGTTCTTTGAAAGAGCTAATAAGATCAATACACAACTTAGCCAGACTTATCAAAAAGAGAAAGGACCCAAATAAATAAAATCATGAACAAAAGAGGAGAGATCACAACCAACACCAAAGGATAAGGTGGTTTCGAAAGAGATGCTGCGTCTGAAAATGTGGAAATGGGTGGAAAGAATGAAGGGACTGTTCAGCACATTGGAGAACACAGTAGCAAAAGACAGCGACATGGGATCAAATGTTCAGAGCTCAGAAAAGCTTTCAGTTACAAGGGAGCAGAGGGCTTAAAACCCACTACTGTTTTTTTTAAACTGTGGAACTTTGGTATAAAAGATCAAAATATAGTAAATTTGTATATATAAATATAATGTATAAATATATATATTGTATATCTAAACATAAATATATAAATATTTATTATAAATTTAAATAAAATTAGGGGCAGAGGCTTACATGTTCAGCATCTCCTTCCCTACCATTAGTCCCTGACACGGTTTCTATAACATTTCCATCAACACTGGGGTTCCCAAAAGTGCAATTTGAAGATCTACCGGACCAGACTATAAAGTGCTGATGAGGAGGAGTGGAAGAATGTTGGAAGGATGAGTTGGGGAGTTTACTCAGAAGGCTTTGAATGCCCATCTGAAAGTTTGCATTTTTATTCTGGAGACATTGGACCACCTTGGACATTTAAAAATATAAGAATTTGGAAATAAGAGCCACACATATATTATTATATGTATATATATATTTATGCTTGAGTAAACTTGACCTTTCGGTGCAATGTGGGACACATCAGAATGGCAGCCCTAGAGGTAAGCAATCCAGGCTGGGGACTAGTAAGGTTCCAGGGGGACCTGAGCCAAGATGGCAGAAGTGGGAAAGTAAAATACAGGGTGGTGTGAGAGGTGGAAGTGACAGGACTTCGATAGAATATGTGGGGGTGGGTGGGGGCAGGAGCAGAAGTCAAAGATGCCCTCAGATTTCTGAATTCATGACCAGTGGTCTCAATGACACTTAGTAGAGATAAGAAATGCAGCCCCAAGGAGAAATAGTAGGTCTGGGAAAGGGAATACTTCACTTAGGGAATTTAAGGTACAGATTTCAGAATCCAAATTACTTAGAGTCATAAGGGAGGCTAAAAACACTGTTGAGCTGAGATTTGAAAGAGGAAGTAGCAACAGCAACAACAAAAAGTGGGGAGAAAGGGGGGAGCTTTCCTGCTTCAAGAAATGAACAACCTCCAGTACAGTAAGTTGGTCTGGTGAGGAAAGACCCCTTTTAGAAATTTTCTTCACAATTCCAATTCTAACACACCAGGCTCTGAGACCTTCCAAAGAAGCCCATTCTGCAGGACACTTAGCCTTAGAGATTAGCTCGGGATTGTGGTTGTGTGGGTGGCAGAGACAGCTGCCCCAGCAGGACTTGCTTTCAAGGTGCAGGGAAGGGTTAGTGCTGAATGGATGGGGGTTGGGGCTGCTTCTTTCTGGATGAGAGCCCAGGGTATAACCCAAGGGCTTACTACTTTCCTGACACCCCACAGACCCTGTTGTCAGAAATGGTGCTCTGAATTGCATAGCCTGTCAACTTTCTGAAACCTGCCTTAAAACACCATGTACCTGGATAAGGGCTAAAATGAAGGAGACAATACCAAGGTTGGCAAGGATGTGGAGTAACTGGAACTTCATAGACTTCTGGTGGGGATCTGGATTGGAACAGGTCCTACAGAAATGTTTAGTATATGCACTGAAGTTGAACATCAGTTTACCCTTTGACCCAACAAATCCACTTCTATACTCAACAAAATTGAATACACATACTCACCAAAAGGCTTGTATGGGATGTTCATAACAACAGTGTGTGCTAACAAACCAAATCTGGAAATAGCCCAAATGTCCATATCCATAAAGGAACTGATGAAGTGTGGTATATTCATACATTGCGATACTATTTAGCAACAGGAATGAAAGAAATACAACTCTACCACAATATAGTTTAATCTCACAAACATGGTAATGAGCAAAAGAAACCAAACCTCCAAGCACACATAGCATGGTGTTCCATTCATATGAAGTTCAAAACCCGATAAGGCTAATCAATGGCTTTGGAAATCAGGACAATGGTTACCTTCAGTGGCAGGGCAGAAGGCCATCAATGACAGGAAGGGAGCATGAGGAGTCTTCTGGGGAAGCTGGTAATGTTGTTTCTTGACCTGGTCATCGGTTAGATGGTTAGTGGTTAGTGATACTGTGTTACATGGCTGTGACAACTCAGTGAAATTCATTAAGTTATACACTACTTCTATATTCTATTTATATTATACTTCAACAAAATCTATAAAACCAACAAAGTAGAACTCCTGCTGTTTTGATCATTTTACTTTCCTTCCTAGAATCTCCAGATAGTTCTCCACAGCTTTCAAGTTAAAGTTCAAATTCCTTAGCTTCCAATATGAGTTCTTACAATCTGTCCCCATGTATTTTTCCAGACCCATCTCCTACCCATCGCTGCTAAGTTCCAGCTAAACTGGAGTTTTTTAACCATGACTTCAGTCTTTCATGTACTAGTATATCTTCAAGACTTTGCTTGTATTGTCCCCCTTGTTTGGAATATGCATCCACATTCATTAACTTGATGGCCCAGCTCAAATGAAATACCGCTTCCTTCAAGAAACCTTCCCTGACTTACCTAGACAGATGCATGTGCTTTCCCTGTGTTCATATTGCTATTAAAACACACCTTGCCTAGTTTAGAGTAAATACTCCTATGTATTTGCTAAATTAATGATTTCTTTGTGAGCAAGGTGACCTGAAAAATGGGATTTATATTTCAAAGAATCTTGTGATATGGCTAGATGCAGAGACTATCAGTAGGAACCATGGGCTTTACTGTCCATCATTGTTTACTTAGTGCTGTTGCCCCACCCCTAGCAAAGAAAGAACAGCTTTTGTGGACTTCAAAGCTTTTGTGTGGCTACGTTATTTTCCAGGGCTATCTCTTGATGGTTCCCATGGCAGCTGCAAACTAAAGATAACTTTGTTTTGCTCTTATCTTTTGGGGGATGGGGAGAAATAACAAAGATACATGTATTTGTTTATTTCAAGTGAAAATAATATTTGAATCTACAAAGGGTGAGCAAGAGTAAAATAGGGTCAAATTCTGCCATATTCTTAGGACTCTATGTTTCTTGGGCCACATTTCATTCTTATAGTTGCATCTCCAGAGAAGTTTGTAGATGTTAAGATTTCATATCTACAGGATTTAGGTCTTTGCATATTAACTTGATTGCACTGTATGACTCAAAAATAATCCTCAAATGTTCTAGCCCATTACTACATTAGGAATAAATATATATTAGAAGATTAATACTGATGTGGGAATTTACCCTTATATCAAAATGCACTAATACATGTATGGAGAGAAAAGGGAAAAAATAGACTACTTGAAAATTTGTTTATGAGCCCCCAGAGCAATAATAGAGAGTCAGAAATTTAGGAATAAAAACTCACACTAATGTAACCGGACAACTTTTAGGTGTTTTTTTTTTTTCCTTTTTGTTTCATATACACCAATTCAAAGCTCACAGTTTCTCCAGCCTCTGCAATTATAGCTGCCTAATTCTGCATCTACCCTGGAGATATGAATGAGCTAAAAAGAGACTTTCTAATCAATTCTTATAATTATGCAGTCAGATGGAAAATACTGATAACTAAGTCTTCTTAGTTATGAGCTTCGCATATTTGGAAGTAGATGGGTGGGCTGCCACACGGAGTATAGCATATGCCTAGATCTGGGATATGTAAGCGACCGTCCTAAGCAGACATCTTAATGAGCTTCCTTTTCACAGGCAGTCTTAAAATATGAAAAGAGAAAATACTGCATTAGGGTTTGTATAGCACTTTTTGCATAGTTTATTTTAAGATGCCATGCTATCATCCCCATGCAGTTGAGACCATTGTGTAACCTGAAGCCTAGCGTGGTGACATTTCCTCCCTAAGCAGCAACACAGGGATAAGGAATAGCCTCCAGGTGGTTGTCATCAGAGCCTGACTAAAACCAGGTCATTGACTGTTGGCTTCTGCTCCTCTTGACCCACTCCCATTCTTTCTATTCTTTCCACGGGCTCACGCTGCTTCAGAAGACTCAAAGGTGTTAGATAAAACACATGCCCTCTGCATGTGGATTACTGTAAAGATGTTGGATGCTTCAGTCTCCCGTGTACCAGTAAAAAGTCCATATCCTCCTCATCTTCCCCTTCTCCAGCCCTTGGTAGAACCCGGCTGCTGGGATGACGGCACATGGATACACTCCCCTAGTGTCTCTAAGGCCCTGAGCACACTCCCAGTGGGCCTCCAGAACTAACTGCACTAACTGATAGAACCAGGCAGCATTTTACTCAAGTACTTCATGGGAGGTAACCCTCCCACCTAGCCCCTCCCCCTGTAATTGTTGTTCACCTATCGTAAGGGGAGTAACTTGAGGAAATAAAAAAAAGTGTGTACTCTGAAGCCCCAGAGCCCTGGAATCTAGTCCTACGTCTGCCATCTTGTACTCGCCTCTAGAATCTTAGGCATTCCTTGAATGTACATCCCTCATGGGTTATTTGGGGAGCTAGCGACACATGAAAAATTGCCTGGCACATAGCAAAAACCCAAAACCAGTTTGAACCAAACAGTCGTGTCAATTAAGGGTTAAGAATTTCAGATCCAGATTAAAGGCACGCACGTTATTAGTGATTCAGAATGTTCTGGGCAACTAACTCAGTCTTCCATCTTCATCTCATTTACCTGTCACAGTACCTTACGATTCCAGTCAGACGTTTTTGTCAAATATATCTAGTTATATGCCAGATCTTGTCCCACCTTAAAAAGTCTGCTTTTTATTCACTTTTCAACCTATGATCGCAGTTTAAAAAAAAATTATATATATATATATA